>NC_083318.1:114108006-114432960 GCF_963455315.2 Globicephala melas | reverse complement strand
ACATGAAAGGATAGTGGGTAAAGCACGGCATTTCTGTAATAGAAACAAGTCCTATAATTAGGCCATGCAGGGCATCTGTGCAGAGGAGTTACCTCCCAGCCCTCCAAGAGCCATGGTCTCGGGGCACGTTTGTCTCTTGTTGTGTCAGTGCAAGCAGACGCACAGATGTTGGACTCTGGGTGTGGGTTGTTTAGTTGACAGCAAACCAACAACACTACCACCCAAGGAGTTGGCCCAGTTGTCTTCCTCTCTTCTCCCAGGAGCCCTGGTGTGACAACATGGCTTTCAGAGAAGAGGCTCAAACCATCACGCCACCATCGGCAGGCAGCCCGCTATGGGCCATTAATCTTTCCCCACCAGCAACTGAGGAATAGACAAGGGTCATTTCCGGTGGACTTTTCTTCCTTCCTCTTCCTGCTTAAGGTCCGGTCAGTGATGAGTTCGGCAGAAGTGTTGAATGACCTTTTCACTCAGAGGCAGGAAACCTGTCCCTTTGGCTGCTGGATGAGAGAAGCCTCGTGAAGGGAAGCTAAGGAGGGTCCCCGGGTGTGGACTTGGATCTGAGTTAGTTTTGTGGAAGAGCATCTCCTCAGCATCTCTGCAGGACCGAGGTCGAGGGAGTCTGACATCAATGGCCAGACTTGTGTACCACTGTCAAGAGCCAGAGAAGCAACACGTTGGATTGGACCTAGAACCAGTGTATGGTCTGGGTCCTTCCTCTACTCTCGCGGGAGTCCTGCAGCAGATGCTGGGAGACAGGGAGCCGCGTACTGTGAACCCACTTCCGACGGTGCGGGATGCCCATTCGAAACCTGCGGGCTGGGAGAGACTTTGCGATCTCATCGTTCCCCTCCCCATTTCCACCAAGAAACAGGGCATAGGGAAAGAAAGATAGACACTATTTGGGAGTAAGACGGGCCTCAATTCCAAACTTGACAGTGCTACTGATGAACTGACGACGGCTGGCCAGTCCTTTCAGACCCACACATCTATAAAATGAGGATGACACAATTTACCGGGCAGATTTATCTTGAGCAATAGATCTTAGGGCTATGGTGAAATCTCCCTGTTTGGATCCTATGGAATTGTTATTTCACCGTTGCGCTCTGAGCTCTTTGAAGGTACAGATGACACCGTCTTTTTATCTTTGTATCCTTAACCTCTAACACAGCAAACAGCTGGCCCATAATAGATGCTTAATGTAACCTTCTCAGAGCAGTCTGCCCAAACGCTCAATCTCGCGACCCCCCAGTTATGCATTACACTCTCTTGGTTTCCTTCAGAGCCTCAAAATGATATATTTGCTTGTGTATCATCTGCCTCCAAATTACACTGTAATTTTCATGAGATCAGGACCTTGTCTGTCTGGGTGGTCTGAGTCTAGAACAGAGTGCCTGGTGCCCAGGAGGTGCTCAAATATGCTTCTTGAATGGGGGAAGGAAGGAACGGCAGCTATTTTATTACTACTCGTGGTAGCAATGGTTGCAAGATGAATTGGAATCCATCCAAACGGAGAAAAGTTCATGGACTCTGGAAAGCGGACCAGAAAGGGAATGGGAATGGTCAGAAGCCCTTTGAGTTTCCTCCGCACAAAATTCTGCCAGGGAAGCCTTCTTTAGGGCCGGCGATTTCCTCAGGCCTCCGCCAGGGGGCCCTTCATGCTAAACTGAGCCGCGTGAACGGGGTTTTATGACGTGGACAAGGGCTGCCTCGGAGCCTGAACTGGGACCCTCTGGGGGAAGCGGGCGGGGGCCACACCCACTCCTGGGCTCGGCACCAGTGGAAGGCTCCAGACGGCTCGGGCTCTGCGCCAGGCTGCTTGGTTCCAGTGGGAAAGCTGACCTTGGCCAGGAAGAGGCACAAATGACTCATTGTCCCACATCCTCCAAGGTAAAAACCCAGCAGTGTGTGTGGCCTTTGGGGCTGGACGTCACTGCAGCCTTGGCTGCCTCCGCAGCCAAAATAAAAGCCGTCGGCCAGCAACCCAGCGCAGCCTAGGAATACAACCCAGGGATCTCTCCCATTGTCCCCTTCCACACACTTCCCTGCACGGAAAGTTCCTGAACACTGTGTGTAATTTCCAGTTCTAAAAGTGGAGCACCATTTCCTTTTAAAGACTTCAGGCAGCCTTCATTTCCAATCAAGACCATGTGACATTTTATGGACTCGTGGAAGAAACTGGATCTGTTTTCAGGTCACGTGTGAAGAAGGTCTGGGTGGAAGGTGCTTTATTTTTATTCAGGAGTTTGGGAGCCAAGTCCCTTCAATTTGTAAAACGTGCCGCTGCCTTCAGATTTCCACTAGAGGGCACTCTTGGAAAATATTTATAAATATATATTTTATTGCTCTGTCTAGGAAATGCTGTTTGAAAAAAGAAGGGGGAAAAAAAAAACACCGGCAGCCCAGTCTAAATTTCAGGGCAAGCCCTTTGCTTTCATTTGGAACTATTCCTGATTCTTCCAGAAGCACAGCTAGAGAAGGAAGCTGGAGAGCCCACAGGCAGCTGCTACCCTTGTCTTCTGTCCTTTTGTCCACATGGGATGCCGCTGACCAACCCCGCTCGTCCCTCCATCCCCGGGCCACGGCCCAAATCCCCTCCACGCCGTAGGGGGCCACCCCTGGCCTGCCTGGAGAACCCCCTTGGAAAGGGGCTTAAAGATGCTGAATTTGGGGGCCTCTGGTTTGGTCGGGGGCCTTCCCTCACGAGCCAGCGGTGGCCAGAAATCCTCAGAAAAGCGCCAGGAAGGGTCAGAAGGGTGGCTGGAGCGTCAAACAATTAAAAATAGGGCTTCCGGGCAGGCAGCCATGGAGATCTGGCTTGATATGTAAATAAGTGTAAATAAGAGCAAGCCTCGGTGCTGGGAGGACGCTGTGCACATCTTGTGCAGCCAGGGCTGTCCGGGCCGCGGTGGGCGGCCTTTATTCTGCACACAGCCCAATTTAGAAAAAAAAAAAAAATTTTTTCCCACCCAAAAAGAAAATAGCTTCACTGAGTTCCACTGGTGGGGTAGGGGTGGAGGACAGGAGATTATTCTTCCAGCTTAAAGTTCATACTCAATGAATAGAAGAATGTCAGTGAAGACATTGGGACTGATTTTTAGCCGCTCTAACTTAATTCTGGAGCATATTTGATACACAGCACTCAACCTTCCCCTCCCTGACGTTTCTGTCACCTTTTAGAGTTGACACCTCATTTCATCCTGGAATCAGCTCTGTGAGGTGGGTATTACCATCAGCATCCCATTTCACAGACGGAAACTAAACTCAGGGAGGAGCAAGGACACACAGCAGCGGTACAGAGCCCGGGGCAGAGGCAGTTCAGTTTCAGCTGTAACGTTTTACTGAGCATGCGCCGAACCGGCCGCTGCTTCTTGCTCTTCCTCAAAAACCAGGCTCTCCAAATGTCAAGGCAAGTCTTTGACTTCCTTGGAACCGTTCCATTCTTCCAGAATGAACCGTTCCTCATTCTTCCAGAAACACAGCTAGAGAAGGGAGGGAGAAGTACAAAGGCAGCTGCTTCCTTTGTCCACGTGGGCATCTTCCCCGTAGTCAGAGCTCCTGTCCGTCTGGGTGGAGCCACCAGGGGGTGCCCCTTCCTCGGGGCATCCCGGGTCGATCAGGGTAGGCCTGGTGCCCAAGACCGCAGCTTGCTCCAGGGTCCTCCAGGCAGGAAGGCAGGCATCCGTCCACTCCTTGGCCGTCCCCCCGCTGACCTTGGCCTCATCTGTGCAATCCCACAGGGACGGACAGCAATCCTCAGAAGGCTTCTCTCTGTCCAGAGGTTTGCGCTGCAGGCTTCCTGCTCTCTAGTTCCTCTGTCTGGAGGGAGGCTGCACTTGAAAGTAGGCTTAGGGTTCTCAAGAAGCAAGATGGCCGCAGTGACTCCTGAAGAGCTCCCCTGTGGCCTAAGGGCTAGGGCGGTAGAGAAAGAGAGGCAAAGACCACAGAAGGGCTCTGGGCAGTGGTTCCCAAAGTGTGCTCGGCAGATCGACTTTCCCTTGACTCCATTCTGGACTTCTTTCCGTGAGCACGTATTAGTTTATAACTAAACACACAGGTGCACGCGTGCGAGCACGCGCGCGCACACACACACACACACACACACACACACACACTCACACAAAGCACTCCTGCAGCTTTGAAAACCAGCTCCTGTCCAGTTTGTCAGGGCGAGTAACACCATATGCTGTAACAGTGACTGCGCATACAGATGGATTCCCCCCGCCCCCCAGATTCGGATGCAGCCGGGAATCTATATTAAAACTGTTGATACCCGTGAACAGAAACAGACACAATAGGTTGTCTCCATTTGATAATACCGAGGTGTCTGAAAGCATGGCAACAGAATGAAAACGCAAATTGGGAACCTGGGGGCTACTTTCTGCTTCAGAACCCCGTGAGAGGGGTTGGATAGGAGGATGGGGGAGTGAGAGAAGGGAGAGCAGAGGCTCTGGCCTGCTGCGAGTGGTCCCGAACTCTGGTCTTTTCTCGATTCATCTAAAGGGTGAGGTCAGGCTCAGGTCTAGGAACCACAGGCTCCCGTCCTAACAAGCAGGGCTGGAGGGACCCAGAGAGAAGGAGGTAATGGGTTTCTCCGGGCACAGAAATGTGGCAGTGGATTTCCTGGTTCATGGCTCTTACAGGTGGCTCAGAAGTTTGCTCCACACACCTTGGCCGGGTTTCCCAAAGCCAGGTGAGCTCCGGAGGCGCGGGACCCATGGTTCGCATCCTCCAGGCCCATCCCCTGCGCTGCGGCCGCCGCGGGTCGGCAGAAGGGGCGGTGGGTGCGGTCTGACCCCTGCCGGCCAAGGGGATGCGGACGGCGAACTGGCGAGGATGTTCCTCAACAGCCCAAGGGGGCGCCTTGTATTCAGAGCCCCAGAGTCTTGAGAGGACTGGGCGCTCCTGGGATGACCCAAGAGGGGCCACACTGCACCGTCCCGGAGGGGTTAGAGGAAGTGGAGCTCGGACAAGGAAACTCTCCGAGGCCCAGACCGGGGATGCTCGGTGCCGTGGTTTCACCACCCGGCGAAGAGGAGGGGTTTAGAAGTTTGCAGCGAGTCAGACCGCCCTGTGCATTTGCCAGAACAATCCAGGGTGGGTGGGAATTCCTCCCCCTTGGTGGTGAGGAGAGTCCAGTCTGTGGGCGTTCCATAGACTGTCTCCCGAGAGTCTGGCAGGGCCTGTCTGTGCCCAGAAAGGGAGGAAGGGTCTTTCTTAGCTTGATGCTTTTAAGCTGGTGGCTTAGACAGTTCTATGAGGGAAGGAGAGAGGCGAAGATAAAACACCCTTAGAGAGGATTGTCCCCCGTGCCCCTCATCCAGAGAGCTAGTGGTGAAGCCACTGTCCCTGCCTACCCTGCCCTGTAACTCACAGGGGACGCATTCAGCTGCCCAGCCCTGCATCGTGCAGCAGACAAGGATAAAAATGTCTTTTAGGGATTTTTCTGTTGTGATTTTGACCGCTCTTCTTCTGATGCTGCAGAATCACATTTTCTCAGTTGTCCCATTACTTCTGACTACTTTCTAACACAATGGCCTCAGAGGGAAAAGACAAACCTAGATTAATAAGGTGCTCAGGAAAGGGGTGAGACGAGAGAGCCGTCAGGCCCCCCGAGCGGAGGTTGCTGAGACGTGGGCTGGCCTGGCCTCAGAGGCCTGCCAGAGCCGGGGGCCTGTCGCCTGACTTCTCCTCCGTCTCCACAGAGTCCAGGGCTGCTTAGGGCCAAGTGTGATGTGGACACTTGCCTGCTGGTTGGTGACAGAAGCTCATTTTCCATCTGTCAAGCAGCCTGACACAGAGCTGCTAATGATCTTCTGCCAGGCGAGGCCTGGCTGGATTTGAACCAGTGACCCAGAGGTAAAAGGCCCCGATGCAGGGCTCCCTATGCAATAACTGGCCTGCCTCTGCCTGGCCCTGTGCTCTCTGTTCCTCTGCTCCTGCGTTCTCCTCATCCAGTTGAGTTTTGGTTGGATCCTAACTTAGCATTTGGGGCTGAGCGGTTCAAGTCCCAGGAGGGCAAGCAGGGGTGCATTTCTGTCCTGGGGGGCCGTGAGATGGAAGGCAGTTGGAGGGCAGAGGGGTGGGGCCATCTTGATTAGCCTGGGCCCGAAAGCCACGTGCTCTTCCCAGGCTGGGTGCCTGATCCAGGCCTCAGGACCTTTGCACGCATATAGAGCTAGCCTCCACAGCAAAGGCTACAGCAAGAAATGTACATCTGAGGGGTACTGAGGCCTAGATGCTCTGGGCCTCAACTACTCTGAGGTCAACATTGTCATCATTTTTTTTTTTTTTTTTGCTGGTAGTTTTCATGAAAACAAAAAAAGTCCTTTCAGGAGCATTCATAGGTTGATTAACATGATGATTCCCATTCACTGAATGATAATCGAGTCCCATGCCACTCTCCAAAAATAGTTTTATCATCTGAAGATGTCTCCTCCAGAATCAGAAAAGCAACCTGGGGGACAGTAAGGGCCAACCCGTCGTTCAACAAACATTTATTGAGATTCCTGCTATCAGGCAAGCACTCTTCTCATTATCAGGGTTGCAAAGATAAACAAGACAAGGTCCCCATTGAAGGAAGGAATCATTTAGAGGGAGAGGGGCATGTGACAAAAATGATTTGGCACAATCTGATGGGTAATCAATAAGCAAAAGAAGAAATTCAGTACACATTTGAAAACCAAGGGCCGTGTCTCACCGTAGGGGTAGAGGGTGTAGGGGACACGGCTGGAGCCCACAGATCAGGAGTCAACATTGCAGAGGGGGAGGGAAGCACAGGTGCTGGCCAGGTCAGCGCCCAGGTGGGCAGCCAGGCTTTGCCACTTATAAGCTAGGGCATCTGACATTTTCTTTCTTGGGGCCTCCACTTTCTAGTCTGTAGAATGGGAATAATGACACCAATATAAAAAACCTTCATAAGGATTAAATGGGATCGTTCAGGTAAAGCATTGAGCAGAGCACCCAGCACCTGGTAGGTGACTGAGAAATGTCAGCAAGGGCTTCCTGGATTGGAGAAGGCTTTACTGGAGGAAAAAAGAATAGTAAATGACGGCAGCCCAGTGGACAAGACAGTTGAGATTAAGGAGAGGTTTTGCAGATAGAATCAAGGGAATCTGGTGATTAGCTGAATATGAAAAGTGAAATGCGAAGGCTGAGGGGAGGACCCCAGGCCCGGTTGCTATGACAAGCCAGGAAGCTGGTTGTGGAGGATAGTGTGTCAGGAAAGATGTTACTGACTTTTCCTTCAGGGCCAGGCGTGCCTTCAGGATGCCCGGGGTGGGGGTGGGGGGGTGGCGGGGAGGGATGGTCTCCAAACACAATTGGAAATGTGAACTCAGGGCTACAGGACTGGGAGCTCTGGCTAAGTTACAGTGGTAGCTGGCGCTGCGAGTGGCCCACAGGCTCCCAGTGGGAGTGCATGGCGGGGGGGGTGGGAAGAAAGATCGGAGACCAGGATGCCTGGAAATGTCAATATTAAAGGTGTGAGTGGAAAGGGGGCCTGTGAACAGGAAACCCAAATGCTCCAGGGCCACGGGGGCACCTGACGAGGTGGAACTGAGTGGCTGTCCAAGAGGACTGTGGTCATAGGGAGACAGCTCTAGAGCAGCTGTACAGTCGGACCTCAGATCAGCCGGGCGTTAGCAACTCAGTGTCCGTATAGGGCAGCTCTGTCAGCTGCATTATCAGGTGGTTCTCAGCCAGACTCAGTGCTTTTTGGGGAGTTGGGCAAAATTTCTGCTTGGAGTTCTTTGGAGTAAGTAGAAAAAGGCAAGACCCAAGCAGCAATGGTGGGCTGGAAAGGCCTTTCAATTCCTGCTGGAGGCCAGGGATGGCTACAGTCGTCTTACAATTCAGAGTCAGGTGTCTTCATCAACTGATGAAGTAGGCACTCATGCCCTGGTCAGGTCCTGACTTAATTGGTGACATTTAATGGACTGCCTAATAGATTTTTTGCATAGATTAGAAGTCAAGCAGAATAGACCCTGACAGCTGACCCCATACATCCGATACGGTTTACCCAGGTCCCATCCCTGTGGAACCATAACAATAGCTGTCACTGACTGGGTTCTTACCAAGTGCCAGACACTGTGACAAGCCATTTGCAAGGATTCTCTCATTCATTCCTAATAACAAACCTGTGGCATTACACGCTTTTCACTTTGGCTTCATGAGCAGAGAAGTGATACAGATGGTATCCTGCCCCGTCTTCAACGTGCACAGGAGCTGGAGCGGCTGCTGAGGGGAAGGGGCATTGTCAGAGGCACCACGTGTGAGACGGTGAGAGCAGTGGGTCCCAGGGTAGGAAGTTGCCGTAAACATTTAGCGGTGGATGAGCTCTAGCTACGTTGGCAAAACCAGCCCGGGAGGCCGCACTGACAGCAGTGCTCTCAGTGAACACCTAGCATCAGGGTCAAGAATGCCCACTAGGGATCCCAAATCAATGTGGTTGTAAGGATTTCTAGTCTGGAATAGCCAGTAACAAGGGAACGACCCATGTCTAGGGCTGAGGCCAAGACTTGTTTCCTCCGTGTGTGGTCTTTTCCTATCAGTGGACTCTGAGGCCTGGCATGTGTCAGAAACCCTAGGCTCCTTCCTGCCAATGCTCTGGAATTTCTGAGTCGTGGGGCTTTTGAGTCACTCCAGCGAAGAGAAAACAACACCCTTTATGAAAACCTTGGCTGCAGAGTTCAGGTAGAGTTCAGAATCATTGCTAGCTAGTTTCTAGAATGTTAGAATATGAGAAAATAAGATCTTGCAGGGAGCACATAGTTTCCGAGGTGCAGAAGAGTCTACTCAGTGGTTAGCAGTGTGGACTCTGGAATCAGGAAAGTCTGAGTTCAAATCCCAGCTCCACCATGTAGGCGTTGTGAGGCTTGCACTCTTTTTCATCTTGGTTTCCTTATCTGCACATCGCCGATAATAAGGGTACATATCCTCTTAGGAATGTTGAAATAATTAAACGAAAAACTGGAATAAAGAAGCTAGTATCGACCTGGGGGGCAGAGGGATTTTCACACCTTGGCTACTGTGAGTAATGCTGCAGTGAACACGGAGGAACAGGTATCTGTTTGAGTTAGTGATTTTGTTTCATTTGGATATATAACTGGAAGTGGAATTACTGGATCATATGGTAGTTCTATTTTTAATTTCTTGAGGAACCACCATACTGTTCTTCACAGTGGCTGTTTCTGCAGTTTTAAAGCACCTGCTGCCCATCACCCCTCAACAAACAAACAAACAAACAAATTTTTAGTACAAATCTCCTTTTCCAGCAGACATTTTTGTTCATTTGGAGGAAAATGAAGTAAAAGTTCCAACATCCACAAGGAAGTTATATAGGGGAGAAAAAGAACATTCCAGTAATACAGACACCAAGTCACAAGCAGGAATTCTGTGCATGAGATGATAAAAATGGAAACTCCTGGAAATCTTGGGGGGCGTAGAATGCTTCCCACAGAACATGGAATTCATTCTCAAACCATTACATCTAAATATAAATTAATATGTATTCAGATGGACTGGGGGATTGCAACAGCCATAACTAATATTCAGTGCTCTGATCTGTGGTACTTGCCAATTTCTGGGGTGTAAACAGTCCCACCCTTGCCAATTTCAAGCTACCAGCAAGCTGTTCCTGAGTTGGCATCGGGAAAGGATGCCCTCGACTGGCTCTCAGGAGATGATACAAGCCGACTCCAGCCTACGCACAGATACCTGTTCCTCCGTGTTCACTGCAGCATTACTCACAGTAGCCAAGGTGTGAAAATCCCTCTGCCCCCCAGGTCGATACTAGCTTCTTTATTCCAGTTTTTTGTTTAATTATTTCAACATTCCTAAGAGGATATGTACCCTTATTATCGGCGATGTGCAGATAAGGAAACCAAGACGAAAAAGAGTGCAAGCCTCACAACGCCTACATGGTGGAGCTGGGATTTGAACTCAGACTTTCCTGATTCCAGAGTCCACACTGCTAACCACTGAGTAGACTCTTCTGCACCTTGGAAACTACGTGCTCCCTGCAAGATCTTATTTTCTCATATTCTAACATTCTAGAAACTAGCAATGATTCTGAACTCTACCTGAACTCTGCAGCCAAGGTTTTCATAAAGGGTGTTGTTTTCTCTTCGCTGGAGTGACTCAAAAGCCCCACGACTCAGAAATTCCAGAGCATTGGCAGGAAGGAGCCTAGGGTTTCTGACACATGCCAGGCCTCGGAGTCCACTGATAGGAAAAGACCACACACGGAGGAAACAAGTCTTGGCCTCAGCCCTAGACATGGGTCGTTCCCTTGTTACTGGCTATTCCAGACTAGAAATCCTTACAACCACATTGACTTGGGATCCCTAGTGGGCATTCTTGACCCTGATGCTAGGTGTTCACTGAGAGCACTGCTGTCAGTGCGGCCTCCCGGGCTGGTTTTGCCAACGTAGCTAGAGCTCATCCACCGCTAAATGTTTACGGCAACTTCCTACCCTGGGACCCACTGCTCTCACCGTCTCACACGTGGTGCCTCTGACAATGCCCCTAAGTGGCCATCGACAGATGAATGGATGAAGAAAATGTGGTATATATACACAATGAAATATTATTCAGCCTTTAAAGAGAAGGAAATCCGGCCATTTGTGACAACACAGATGAACCTGGTGGGCGTTATGCTAAGTGAAATAAACCAGAAAGAGACAGACAAACACTGCACGGTATCACTTATATGTGGAATCTTAAAAAGAAAAAAGTAGAACTCATAGAAGCAGAGAGTAGAATAGTGGTTGCCAGGGGCTGGGGGGGTGGGAATGAGAAGAGGTTGGTAAAAGGGTACAAACTTTCAGTTATAAGAAGAATAAGGTCTGAGGATCTGATGGACATCGTGGTGACTGTAGGTGATAACTGTATCATATAACTGAAATTCGCTAAGAGACTGTATTAAGCAACCTCACACACACACAAGTAACTGTGTGAGGTGAAGGGTGTGTTCATTAATCATGGGAATACTTTCACAGTGTATGTGTATATTGGATCATCACTTGTACACTTCAGATAGCTTACAATTTTATTTATCAATTATACCTCAATAAAACTGGCAAACGATGAAGATGATGATATGATAATTAACCACCTCCACCACTATCACTTAGGCTATCGCACATTTCCTACTGGACTGTCTTTTCTCTTTGGCCCACTTCCTCTCTGGTTCCTCTTCTTCCAGTCTTTGGACCTCTCAGCCCCCTTTCTCCGACTCAAAATTCCTCTCACCTCAATGCATGGGACAGTCAGATTCCCTTGTCCGGCCCTTACCCCCCTAGGATGTGCCTAGAGGCCCATCTTTCTCAACCGAAAAAGGTTTTGCTTGACAAGTGCGTCACGGCTCAGAAATGAATTACGCCGTTCGCTCAAGAAGTAGCAGAAGTAGCCCCAGTTTGTGCTTTATGCTTGTTAGAACTCTTCCAAAGTGTGATTAAAAGAAAAGGTACAATTAAAAGTAAGAACACCTCTGCATTCCTGGTCCTAGGAATCATCACTGTTAAGTAGTCTAAGCGTGGTTAAAATGCGCCCACTTCTTAATTTTGTGGCCTTGAAAGCCACTTAGTCTGGGACTCAGTTTCTCATCTGTAAAATGGGGATAATACCACCTACCTCATAGAGTTGTTGAGAGGGTTAGATGAAATAATGTACAGGGCGTGAAATAGTACCAGGCCTAAAGGAAAAGCTCAGTAATGTTACTTATAAGTATACCTCTAAACATTTTTTATGTATGGAGTGTCCCTACACATATGTAACATATATTTTAACTAATGAAAAAATAGGATATATAAAAATAGTATGACAAAATGCATATTCTTCCCTGAAATTTATTCTTCTTCCTACTCAACAATATATCGTTATTACGCAGTGACCGTCATTTCTTTTAATGCCTAAATAATGTTCTACGATAAGAGCATACCATTGAGTGTTTAAACACTTCCTTGAGTTGGGGAATTTGGGTGGCCTTTCAGCCTTATCAATGTTCTGAAATGTCCTTGTCAGTAGATTCTAGGGCACTTATCTATTTCTGGATTCACAGAAGCCAAAGAGCTGGGCTGAAGAACACATATATTTAAACTTTCAATGGCACAGCTAAATAGCCCTCCAGAAAATTCCATCCCCATTTATGTTCCAACTAGAAGGGCATGAGGTCCCTCTCCCCAAACCCTTATCAATATTTGAATATTATCAAACTTTCAACTTTTTGTCAATCTCATAGGTGAAAAACAGTATCTCATTTAAACGTGTATTTCCCTGATCTCTGGTAAGACTGAATATTTAAAAATATGTCTATTATCCATTTTGTATAAATTACCCATTCACAAACTTTGCCTGCTTTGCTAGTGCAGAGAGAAGTCACAGCTCCTTTTCCATCTCCTCCCCGACGTTCGGGCTACAGCTCATCCAGAACATACGCGAATCCTCATGTTGCCTCATTCCAACGCCCAGTTGGCGAAATGAGAGGAAAGTGGACATGAGGAAGTTTCTGTCAGGTTATATAGCCATTGGCCCCAGGGCAAGTTCAGGAAGTCAGAGAATGAACAAAGAGGTGGCTGAACTTCTGTGAACTTGGGGGTTGGGGAGAGAAAGAGCTGGTAACAGGGCAGGTAGATGGGGTTACGGGGAAGGGCGGTCAGTGAGAAATTCCAGGTGGGAGGGTGGCTGGGGGATTGGTGGGAACAGGATGTCTAACATCCCATTTTTTCCCTAACGTTACATTTTAAGTTTCTCTATCCCCCCCAAACTCAGTGTGTCCAGACTTTGGTAGAAATCAAGGAACTGGAATGGAATTCCATGTGTGGGTGGTGGATTCTGAGATGCTGGAGAGCTCGGTGGAGGAAGGGGGTCTGGAGAGGCCTGTGGGCATCTTCTGGGTGACCCCCTGTGACTCAGCTCAGCCCTGCGACTTCAGTGCTCGTCTGCACCTGTGTTTACAAGCACATTGGCACCAACCGATCGTTAGAGTGACATTTAATGTTTAATACAGTTTGTCATCATTGGCTCTGTAGACAAGTTCTCCAGGGTCTATGAAAAATTGTTTTCCCTTTACATGAGGTTAGTATTTTACTCACATTTGAGAAACTGTTCTATAGTGTAAATAAGATTAGCTGCTTTGCTAAAGAGAGTACTCTTATAAGACCCTTGGTATGTACCTACATAAACCAATAATATGATGATAATCATAATAATTTGTATCTAGTCTTTATAATAAGTATGTCAGAATTCCGATAAGGAAAACGCTTTATTTTTTAATGCATATAAAGTATTCACTAATTCAGATCAACCCAAGCTGATTTAGCCTGAATTATTGAGGGTTTATTGTTCTGTCAAAATATAAAAGATGAAAGTTATTTGCACATCACATCTGCAGCTTCAACTTGGAGAGCTAGTATTTACACAGTTATGAAGCCATGCATGAAGCCATGCATGTGGCTTCACAGCGCAATGTGGCTTCACAGTTTCCCTCAGGCTAGCTAGGAATAGTAGCAAAAAAAATCAGTTTTTCTTGTAACTGAGTAATGATCTATATGTAGGGAAGAGCTTTCATAATTATGAAGGTTCATGTCTTACCTATTAAGATCACAGTTTGGAAAATGGTTTTTTGGGTTTTTTTTTTTTTTTCTGGTTATTAATCTGAGTCAGGCACTGTGCTAGGCACAGGAGGAAAACAAATGAGGACCACATTGGAGGAGACAGAAAGGTAAAGTGATGATTAGACAAGCAAAGGTTTTGGAAGACTTGAGGGACTTGTTCTAAAGGCATGTCACAGGGAGTAAGTCTAGAACTGACTGGGGGAGCAGGAAAGCTTCCTGAATGAGGTGACATTTCTGTCAGCCTTCCAGGGAGAAGAGGCTTGCTAAGTCAAGACAGCAAAATGAGAACACGAAGGTATGGAATTCTACAAAAGGGAATGTACCCACGAAGAAACTCGGGGTTTGGAAAAGGCATTCTGCATTCTAAGGGTTCATATTTCTATCCCTGAAAAAATTGACAAGGTGGCTAAAACGCAGATCACCTATGTTCTGTCCCTTCTGTTGGATATGTTTCTCTTTTGGTCCTCAATCCTGATGCTGAGAAAATCTCTAACCAGCAAGGGCTGGTTCTGGATTTTAACGTTATGGCGTGGTGGGGTATTGGGATGGATACCTGGGAAGACTATGAAACTCATGTCCAGCTAACCACAAATAGTATACGAGGATTGGAATGAATTAAAAGAAATCTACAGATACTTGGAAGGCATTATGAGTGTATATCTGAAATCAGGTTAAAAATAAGCCGCAGGTTCTCTTGTGATTTCTGAAACATCTTTGTTTAATCATAGAATTATGTCCATCTTCCATTCATCATAAATAATCCATTTCATGACTTTACCGATCCTTTTGAAAAAATTTGGTATTTAGCATAAAAAAACACTGAACATTAGCCAGGGGTGTGTTAGTTTTAACCAGAAGAGGGAAGAATAAAAAGAAGAACCCACAAAATTTTAAAACTTAGAAAAGAGCACATGAAAAGATGAACATTCTCATCCATTTAAAAAATCAAATTTCATAACAACCATTAACAAAACTCCAGGTGGAAAAACAAGCAAACATAAATATAATCTAACGTATTTCTTTCATAAATACATTCAGACAAAACAAATGCATAAAAGAGATAGTGCATAGATATAACAACATATTTTAAGACATGAATAATTAAACCCCAATAATCATGAATTAAAAATAGATTTTGATTTTATTTTTTTTGTCCTTTATGGAAAAATATGCCCAGCATTTGTGTAAAAAAAGAAATAGGTATACACATCAATAAAGCCACCAAAATTCACTACGGAAAGAAGATTATGTGAAAAAAGAACACATGTTTTTTAAAGCAAAAGGTAAAGTGTTATATCATTTTCAGTTGAATTTTATCCCATAGTCACACCTACTATAGGTGTTAGATAATAGAGGTAGATAAGTTGGGGGAAAAAATCAGTATTCTAATGCTAGGGAGAAGATTTTTATGATAGCTCAGAGAGACAATTCCATTCACTCTGAAATTCAAAGAAGCTTGCGGGAACAAAACATGAAAACCTTTCTGTGCTCCATATGTAAGCATCAAAAGTATCAAGCAAAATTACTGTAGTTTTAGACACAAGTGAAATTCTTGACAATAGGAATTCTTGCCAAACAGCCTATTTAGCATAGCTTTTTTGCAGGGTCTGGCCCTAGCCTTAAAACTCACACCCAGGCTAACTCTTAGGAAATTTATGAGGTTCAGTGACATTGAAATGAGTCAGAAGCAACACAACATGAGAGCTGGTAGTAACAATAATGTAAATTTACCATACTGGTAAACATGGTGAGTTTCTAAGGAATGATTTTTTGTTGTTGATAAAACAACAAAACAGCTGCTGAAGATATGGTGTGACTCATGATGTCAATATCACCTGTCAAATCACGAAAAGACACGTACAGAGGATGTGACAGAATGGTGTGCAGGCAACAGAAAAAGTGTTCCCTTATTTCTATACATTGCTTTTTTCTCTATTCGGGTCGTGAAAGCTCTTCCAGACACGGTAGAAGCAAATATTGGATACTCCCTGGCAGGCTGATGCCCAACTGGGAGCTAATTTTACTTAATATTTTGGTTGACGAATGGTTTTGCATCTTCTGTGTCTATTTTTCTTTCCATCTCGCTAGACAGAACGTGTATATGTAACATTTGTTTGCCTCTATGACCTTTATATTTTCATTTATTTGTAAGAGCAATGTGATTTAATTTTTTTTTAAATGTTGCAAACATTTGTCAAATCTGCCAAGGAAATCCTCATTAATAACTTGTCTCAAATGCCTTAAGTGTGCTTAATTTAAAGATGTAACAGGCTGCTTCTGGCTAAAAGAGGAAATTTGTGCCCAGCACATCTGTGTAACAGGAAACACATTTTGGTCTCCGTTGTGGAATGTGAAATAATCCATCATTAATTGTTGCTGCTCTCGAACTAATTGTAACGTTTTTGGGTCTCACATTTGGTTGTTATGAGTTTGCAAGTGTGCTGGAAAACAGGTAAGCAAGAAATAATGGAAGAAAAACGAAAAACATTTGAAATATAATTTTAAGAATCCTGAAACCCAAATCCTGCAGTTTATCTGAAAACTGCACGTACTTTGACTCATAACTCAAACATCAGGCCCTTTCTTTGAAGCAGCTTATAATAAATTTAAGACATAGAACACCACAATCTCTTGTAATGGAACTGAGGAATTTCTGAGTGGAAACTATTTGAAGGAATGTCTTAAAAACTGATGTCAAGAAATGCAGATGACTTATGCTTTTCAGCATCTATTCAATCTATGACCCCTGCTGAGTTGATAAGGAAGAGGCATGTCACAGTTGCAGAAAAAAAGAATCACAAGGGAAATCAAAGTATCCGTGAATAAGACTTTGGAAATTTTCACTGTCATGAGAAGAGCATTTTCCTGATGGTGTGACCTCATTCCAAATAGTACAGTAGCTAGTAGAGAGCTGTATTGCACAGAAGGTGGTACGATGAAAACGTGTTTGCTTTTTGTCACTTATGATGACTGTTTCCTGTGTTAGGAAAAAAAAAAAACAAAGAACAACTCCAAAATACTGAACCACCCCTGGCAGTAACCAACAAAGTAGGTTTTGGAAATAACGCTCTCGTCAAATCCATTTTAAGGCACTTAAACAGTTATATTTTTTTGTGTAAAAAAATAAAATATGCATTGAAGCAACGTTCACAAATACATGTCTTCAGAACTGTTTGTATGTACAACCCTGTACGTATATACATCGCTGTGGAAAGACCACCTCCTTCCTTATACCGTTGGCCTTGTCAACTTCACTCCCTACGAGAAAGGAAAACATGACATCAGAGTTGGACGGTATCCACGAGCAACGTGAGAGCATCAATTAACACCAGATAATTTATGCTACGAGAAGGAAAAAGAGGTCCGCCTAGATAGCATTATATAACCCAGGATCCAAACCCCTGGATCCAAATAAATTCACCCGCCCACCTCACTGGCCTGCAGAATCTGGCACCTCCCCCACGCCCGGCATGGCTATTCATCCCGTCTGCTGTGCGTTAGATGGTGCCTGTGGGTCTCAGTCAGTATTGTCTGTAAAGCAGAGGAGACACTCAAGGATACCCTTACGATGGACACTTTGTTTTTGTGGCCAGGTGGGAATGGCTAAATATTCTAAGCCTTCTGGATTATTCTACATTAGCCAGTGACCCCCTGGTTTGGAGTGGTTTCTGTGTGAAGGGAAAAATGAACAGCGTCCAGTTTGGTCTCCCTTTTGGAAATGCTTCTGTTACTCTGCAGGATAAATCCTAGAGCTTTTAAACATTTAGAAGAAAACTTCATTCTGATTAATTTGCTGTTCACTATGACTGTGTATTATTGATGGAGTATTAGGATTTTCAAATAATTTTCTTCATTCTTTGTCAAAATTTATATGTATAAATTCTGGTCTATCATGCATATACACATTGTTAAACACGAGCATATATACAAATGAAGTTTTCAAAGGGGATAAATAGTAAAAGAAAGAGAATTACTAAACTGCTCCTGTACCAATTCTGAGTGGGAAGACCCCAGACTGGAGTGGTCCCCAGCACAGAATGGTGTTTGCTAACATTTTGTTCAATTACAAGAGGAGGGAAGGTGCTGGAGGGCTACCTTCTCAGGCAGGATTCTGGGGACCTAGGGCTCTCCTTCTAAAAGCAATCTTGGGGGTGGGGGGGGGGAGAGATAAATTAGGAGAGTCTGGGATTAACATATACACACTCCTATATATAAAATGGATAAACAACAAGGACCTACTGTACAGCACAGGGAACTATACTCAATATCTTGTAATAACCTATAATGGAAAAGAATCTGAAAAAGAATATATATATATTCCTATATATTTTTATTCTTATATATATTCTTACATATATAACAATCACTTTGCTGTACACTTGAAACTAATGCAACATTGTAAATTAACTGTACTTCAGTACCAAAAATTAAACAAAAGCAATCTTGTATTTCTGTTTGGAGCATCGTTGTGGTGTAGGGGAAAGATTTTGGGGGACACATAGACCAGGGTTCAAGTCCTAAGTCTAGCACTGAGTAAACCCACCCCCACAACCCTGGGCAAGTTGCTCAACTCTCTGGGCCTAGTTCCTATGTGTTCAATGGGGATAGCAGAGCCTGCTACAGTGTTGTAGAAAATAAGGAACATCAGTGATGATAACAGAGATTATATCAGATAGCTTTTGTCAAATACCTGCCACGTAATCCTCCACAACTCTAAAGAGTAGATGTTATCATGAGTCTTAGTGTGGCAGAGACTGAGGTGCACAGACGTGAAGTAACATGGCCAGGGTCACACGGGGGTAAGGTGGCAGAGCTGGCAGGATGGCTCAAGGGTCCACACTCCGAACCTGGTAAAGGCTGGCACGTGCTTAGCATAACACAGAGCTTAACAGGCTGTAGTGGGGCGGTCCCATTTTCAGGACACTAAGAACATGACACACAGTGCTCTGTCACTGGCTATCTCCTTGCCACCTCGTGAGCAGGCGAAAGCAGTCTTGCAAAGTCTGAGCCACTAGGAAGAAGGAAGAAGCCAGCTCTATGGGCACTTCCGTGGTATGTGCTGCCTCTGAATTTTGTATGAGTCACTCCGTTTATTTTATTTTGGCTGATAATTTAGAAAATCAAATCCACAAATATCAAATAAGTAACACGACTTCTGAGCCAAGTGTGGTGAAACTGATGTCCTTGTGTGGCCTCCTTTGCTACTGAAATTTTATTTTTTAATTCCCAAACGCATAGTACAAAGAAGTTATTATGTGTCTGGAAAATTAAAAATAAAGTAGACGCTCTGGATAAATCCAGGTGCTATCATATTTAGAAAGGCATGTGAAGTCAGGACACATACAAATGATCAGGTGGGCAAAGATGGTGGGCACCCGAGCAGAGGGGCACATGTATTTTGAGTATATTTACTGAAACTTTAATCCACTGCAATATGCCCTTCGATAGGAGCAAATTAAAAAGGGCTTTTAAAAACTACCTTCTAAGTATCATCGTGCTGTTATAATAATATGGAACAATTAGCCCTCAATCCTCTTGTTCAAATTGAATTGGATTAATGCGTCATTATTACCGTATTTAGTTAAGAGAATGTGTACTTGAGAACAAGGTTATATGTGCAAAAGTTAAAGCATATGAACAGCTAAGATTCAGAAATAGCATTTCAACGTGACTTGGATCCAAATAAGATTCTTCTAGAGTCTCACCTTCTGCCTGGACACCATCCAAGACCTTATTGTTGGCACCAACACACTTCCCAGAAGGATCTGCACCGGGTGGTAGATCAGCAAGGGGACGGATATTAAAGAGAGGTACTCATGGCCTGCAAACACGATCTTCAGCATTGGAATCCCTGATGAACAAAGAAGACAGAAAACCTAGAGGCAAATTCAGTCTGTCATCAAACTAAAGACATACGCCATTAAAACTGGACTTCAGATTGCACCGCCTTTCCCTTGTGTATATTCACAGAACTGAAAAGGGAAGGTCTGGAACGACTCACCAAATCTTTCCATCTTCCTTTCACTGTGTAAACCTCCAAGCTCTATCTAGAACAGATTAAAACTGAAAAGGTGGTCGGTTCAAGGGCAGCAGTAACTCTCACTGCAAGTTAGCAGCCTGTCTAACAAGGAGAGGAGAGAAGAGAGTGGGGAATAGAGTTTCTTTTTTTTTAATTTTTAAATTTTATTTATTTTTTTATATAGCAGGTCCTTATTAGTCATCCATTTTATACACATCAGTGTATACATGTCAATCCCAATCGCCCAATTCATCACACCACCACCCACCCACCCCCGCCGCTTTCCCCCCTTGGTGTCCATACGCTTGTTCTCTACATCCGTGTCTCAATTTCTGCCCTGTAAACTGGTTCATCTGTACCATTTTTCTAGGTTCCACAGATATGCGTTAATATACGATATTTGTTTTTCTCTTTCTGACTTACTTCACACTGTATGACAGTCTCTAGATCCAACCACATATCAATAAATGACCCAGTTTCATTGCTTTTTATGGCTGAGTAATATTCCACTGTATATATGTACCACATCTTCTTTATCCATTCGTCTGCTGATGGGCATTTAGGTTGCTTCCATGACCTGGCTATTGTAAATAGTGCTGCAATGAACACTGGGGTGCATGTGTCTTTTTGAATTATGGTTTTCTCTGGGTATATGCCCAGTAGTGGGATTGCTGAGTCATATGGCGATTCTATTTTTAGTTTTTTAGGGAACCTCCATACTGCTCTCCATAGTGGCTGTATCAATTTACATTCCCACCAACAGTGCAAGAGGGTTCCCTTTTCTCCACACCCTCTCCAGCATTTGTTGTTTGTAGATTTTCTGATGATGCCCATTCTAACTGGTGTGAGGTGATACCTCATTGTAGTTTTGATTTGCATTTCTCTAATAATTAGTGATGTTGAGCAGCTGTTCATGTGCTTCTTGGCCATTTGTATGTCTTCTTTGGAGACATGTCTATCTAGGTTTTCTGCCCATTTTTGGATTGGCTTGTTTGTTTTTTGATATTGAGCTGCATGAGTTGTTTATATATTTTGGAGATTAATCCTTTGTCCATTGATTCGTGTGCAAATATTTTCTCCCATTCTGAGGGTTCTCTTTTCGTCTTGTTTATGCTTCCCTTCGCTGTGCAAAAGCTTTTAAGTTTCATTAGGTCCCATTTGTTTATTTTTGTTTTTATTTTCATTACTCTAGGAGGTGGATCAAAAAAGATCTGGCTGTGATTTATGCCAAAGAGTTTTCTTCTTATGTTTTCCTCTAAGAGTTTTATAGTGTCTGGTCTTACATTTAGGTCTCAAACCCATTTTGAGTTTATTTTTGTGCATGGTGTTAGGGAGTGTTCTAATTTCATTCTTTTACATGTAGCTGTTCAGTTTTCCCAGCACCACTTATTGAAGAGACTGTCTTTTCTCCATTGTATATCCTTGCCTCCTTTGTCATAGATTAGTTGACCATAGGTGCGTGGGTTTATCTCTGGGCTTTCTATCTTGTTCCATTGATCTATGTTTCTGGTTTTCTGCCAGTACCATATTGTCTTGATTACTGTAGCTTTGTAGTATAGTCTGAAGTCAGGGAGTCTGATTCCTCCAGCTCCGTTTTTTTCCCTCAAGGCTTCTTTGGCTATTCGGGGTCTTTTGTGTCTCCATACAAATTTCAAGATTTTTTGTTCTAGTTCCGTATAAAATGCCATTGGTAATTTGATAGGGATTGCATCGAATCTGCAGATTGCTTTGGGTAGTACAGTCATTTTCACAATATTGATTCTTCCAATCCAAGAACATGGTATATCTCTCCATCTGTTGGTATCATCTTTAATTTCTTTCATCAGTGTCTTATAGTTTTCTGCATACAGGTCTTTTGTCTCCCTAGGAAGGTTTATTCCTAGGTATTTTATTCTTTTTGTTGCAATGGTAAATTGGAGAGTTTCCTTAATTTCTCTTTCAGATTTCGGAATAGAGTTTCCTCGAGAAGGCTGAGGCATACTAGTAAGGTAGAGGTTAAAAATGGATCTTTTCTGCACAACACTGTAAAGCAACTATACCACAATTAAAAAAAAAAAAAGGATCTTTTCTTGCTTAGTAGTGAAACACTCTGTTAGTCTTTAGGGAAGCCTGCCTGGCACCATTTCACAGCCCCCAAGTTCACTTTGGGGCTGAAAGTATATGGTAAGATAAAGTATGGTATATATGGCTATAAGTCGGAGGGTACTTTAGCCAGATAGACATTAATAAAGGCTTTTGCACATTCTCTTTTGGCCAAGAATCTCGAAGCGCTTTAAGCAGTACTGTATACAGCAGATGAATTCTAAAATCTGTGCTGAATGATTAAACCCCACAGTGAAGGCTGTAACGGAACTCAGGTAAATGAATACTACTTCTGAGTCTACCGCTCTGTTATATCCAGGGCAAGGTGTGCATACTTTGTAAGCAGCTGCCTAACATACGTAACTATTAAGCTTCTGTAACAGAATTCAGACACTGGTGATTTGACTATTATCACCAATTGCTTTAATGTGGTCCAGTTGTTAGTACGGCTGTGTATGTACATCAGTTTTTCAACTGAATAGCTTTAACAGCTTAGCTTTCTTTTTGTTTCTTTGAGAACAACCACTGAAAAGGACCCAGGCTCCTAAATACACACAATGATGGTACATAAATAATGTTTTATGATAGCCTGGTGAGGAAAGCTCTGCTTTTTCAATTATTTTTACCTTCTAATAAATTTCAAACCTTTATGCAAAAATGTATTTCATGGCTGCTTTCTTTTTCATAGCCTCACATATCATTGCCATAAACTGAAAACACTTAACTCTTCCCAAACAAAGTCTCTCTCAAAGCTTCAAGCGTATGCATTTAGATTTTTGCACAGCTTCTGTCTTCTCACTAATATAAAGAACAAAGGAGTTTTCTTTTTAAAAGTAATATGCTTAATCCACTTATTGGATTTGAATTAGATCAGTGTTAGATATTGAAAAGCAGCATTTAATATTATAATCCCAGAGGGCTTCCCTGGTGGCGCAGTGGTTAAGAACCCGCCTGCCAATGCAGGGGACACGGGTTCAAGCCCTGGTCCGGGAAGATCCCACGTGCTGCAGAACAACTAAGCCCGTGTGCCACAACTACTGAGCCTGCGCTCTAGAGCCTGTGTGCCACAACTACTGAGCCCGCGTGCCACAACTACTGAAGCCCACGCACCTTGAGCCTGTGCTCTGAAACAAGAGAAGCTACCACAATAAGAAGCCCGCACACCACAACAAAGAGTAGCCCCCATTCGCCACAACTAAAGCCCACACGCAAGAACAAAGACCCAATGCAGCCAAAAAATAAATAAATAAAAAAATAAAATAAAATGAATAAAATCTAAAAAAAAAAAAAAAATTATAGTCCCAGAAAGTTACTACAATGAGAAATGAAGAAGACCTGAACATATACTACTCCTGTTTTCAGGAAAGGTTATTTGGCCCAAAAGGATGATGTGAAGGAGTTGGGGGGTGGCGTGGAGTAATAGTGGGGCTAAAGGGAGCAAATGATAGAAATATGCAGGTATGTGTCTCTAAAACATGGTCAGAGCAGGGGTTTCTGACCCCAAATTCAAGGACGATGGCTGCTGGGCTAAATCACCTGAGTTACACTTTCTTGGCTAAGTTCAGGCAGGCTCTGGGTCGTTCTTCAGCCAGCTCAAGCAAGCCCACAGATATGGTCACAGGGCTGCTGCTCCAATACGCAAGTTCACAAGGTATCTTAATGGAAGCGACATCAATTCACCGTAGTGTGATGAAAAGATAGTAGTAATAATGATAATAACGGTTTGTATGCAGTGAGTACTTACTTGAGGCCAGGTGCTGTCAAGGGCTCTCCCATATGAACAGACAACAACTCTCGGTGGTTGATGAAACCTATTGTTTGCACCATTTTACTAATGAGGAGACTGAAACGCCTCATTAGTGGTTAGAAAACTTTCCCAAGTGGTGGAGTCTTTACTGCAATCCAGGCCACCTGGGTTTCCAGTTCTCTGTGTCAGGTAAGGGTCAAGGCCTCCGAGGTCTTCAGTTCAAGATGCCACAGGCGTGGCAGCTCCATGAAGCAGAAGAGGGCCTGGGATGCAAAGAGCTTTCTAGTCCAGAAGTCCTTTTGGAACTCGCTCCCCTTGGGCCCCTAACCCTCCCAGCAGCACTTCCGGGGGCAGCAGACCTCACACTCCCCTGCTACCCACGCTGGGGTATTCCTGTGATTTCACAGCGGCCAGGAGCTCAGTAACCACGAGGCCTACCCCAATAGTGGCAAGGGAACCCCAGACTGACACTGCCTTCAAGAAACTTCCAGTGTACAGGTGAACTTCTACCTTCTGTGGACTCTGCTATCACTTTGTATGAAGTCTCTTCTGGTCCTGGGCTGGTTCTTCAGCTCTTCCGTCTCATCTTTGAACACACTCTTCTGTACAGACCAGGCTGGGACTCTGCAAACATCACTCCTCCTTGGCAGCAGGCGGCCCCCTGGACACTAGAGGAAGGCTGGAGAAGGCGCAGAGGCCTGGGGTTCAGCCCCAGCGGCTAGCCCACTGTGCCCCTCCTTGAAGGTCTGACCCCTGTTTCCTCTCCAGACTTCTAGGTTCTGAGAACCCAACTTCTTCCTTTGTTCCCCCAGCTCCAGCTACTTCCTGCACTTATTACTCCTTCATTTCCTCACTGTCCCCTCCCCGCTTTCCCACACTGTTTTAGTGCCCTATGTTGATGGTGTGGCGTGTTTGCCTGCCTCACCCTGGAGACACAGGCCCTCTCTCACTTGGCTTCGCACCCCAGTCATCCACTTCGCCTGGAAAAGAGAGGGCTCCCCCATGACTGGCCGCTGCTGTAGACATCTGTCGAATGAAGTAGGGATTTCTCTTCATCACTTTGTGTGCCTGCAATACCTTCTTGTTAATTGTTAATCAGATTTCCTATCACCACCACTCTCAGTGACTAATGTTAAAAATATGATTGAAAATCACATCAGAGAGAAAAACTTAGCTTCCGGAGATTAGGGCCAGGTCCCTTTGCTGCGTCTTTGCTTGTCATTCTCTCAGGGTGGATTCACCACCGGCTAATCCCCGGATGAGGGGAGGGGGACTCCAGAGATTCAAGTCAAGCTATTTGTTTTGGGAACCTTTCTGTTCCCTCTGTCTGAAACTCTACCTTACTTCTCGATCATTCAATTATCCACTTTCCTTTTCAATTATTAGTTCCTTCGCAATCTCTTCTTTATATCTCAGTCTTTCCCCTGCTTTTCTTCAGTTTCTCCCCAGCCGCCCTCCTGGCAGCTTCCATCCTGTGCATTTTCATTTTCTCGAGGGTCAGAGTAGGAAGAGAAGTTGGGAGAAGTGGGGGGGTGGAGGGGGAGGTAACTATTCTACGATTCCACGTCTGAGTGGTCCAGTCCACCCTGGCGATGTTTGGAAGCGGCGAGTTTACGATCTCTGTTCTAGGGCATCTTTGCCACGTTTCCAGCTCTATCAGGATGAACACTGGAAATGAAATAGAGAGAGTCCTGGAACTGTGAGGGCCACTGTGCTCACCACACTGCGATTTCTGTCACCTGGCCACGAATTTGGCAAAACTTGACCTTCAAGTCAAATCAGAGAGCATCGCTATGTCTTTTTCCAGAAGCCCATGTGATGCACCACCCTGTCATCCTCTTCACCCACCCTTTCAACAATTCACTCAATCGTTCATTCAATTAGCACTCACTTCACAGATTAACTAAAGGGCGAGGCATGTGACACGACCCTCACTCAGGTAACTCACAGGCCCCTCTATGACCACTCCCACTGCCTCCCCGTGACCTTCCTTCAGGGCTCGGTCAGCCCTCACCCGCCCCCCAACCCTCGCCCCAAACCCATCTCTCTGCCTTCAGGCTTGTCCTCTGCAGGGTATTTTCCAGTCTGCAACCAGGCTGAGTACAAAATCTCTCTCTGTCTCACCACGCTCCCCTGGGCTCTCTCTGTGCTCCAGCCATGAAGAGTGTGGTGCCCCTTCCTCCCCTCCTCTCCCCAACCTGTGCCCATGCCCACGCTCTAGGCTCTAGAAGTCTCACCTCTCGGTCTTTGCACGTGAGTTCCTTTTGCCCAGGATGCTCGCCACCCACTTCTTGACCTGCCCGATTCCTTAGCCCGCAGTTCCTAACTCACCTCCTCTGGGAAGCCATCCTTGATGTCCCAAGGCTCCTTTCTGCTCTAGGCTTACCCAACTGGGGCGTGTTCCAGCCTAGCGTTTGCTGCATTTATTATCGCTGCTTGCTTCGTGTGTGTGTGTGTGTGTGTGTGTGTGTGTGTGTGTGTGTGTTTCCCTCACTAAGCTGTTAGCTTCTCAGGGTCAGTGACTGTTTTGTCTTCATCTCTGAGCATCTTAGTGCTCAGAGGAAGAGCACTGAAGGATCGGACTTGTGCTTTTCCAGACCCCATCATAAAGTTACTGTGCAGACTATCACTCCATTTTCACTCCATTCATTAACTAGGGAGAAAAAAAGGGCAATAATTTCAAAAAACCAAACAAACTTACTCAAAAGAGTTTTCTTTTTCAAGTAAAATTTAAATATAGGACTCTTTTCATCTTGCGATCACTGCGGTAACATAAATGAAGCAAATTAATTTTAATGCTCCCAGGTACTGATTCTGTGTCACCGTGGTTGACAGGATCCGACTAGACTTTACGAGACGGCGTTTGACTTTATGGAAGTGAACACCATGTGCACATTTACAATTTTACAGGGACTTTAAGCTGTCATGCTGAAAAATGTTTATAAAACATTAATCAAAAAATGCCTCTTTAATACAATGCATTGTCTGAAAGATGTTAGAAGGCGCATATTGTAAATGGATTCCTTTTCTGACTAAAGTAATTTCCACCAGGAGCATTTCCCCACTGCTCTACAAGTACACTGTGTGGAGAGATGAAGAGCACTTCCCCAGCACATTACTACCTGCTCCAAACACTTGGGAAATCACTAATGTATGGCATGCCATATTTCCATGTCACACATGACACATTCGTCTAAAATTATCCAACAGACTTTGACACTGCGGCATATTCCATAAGCAGAGCTTTCAACTGACATCTGCCAACTAAGAACTTCAAGTGAGAGCTTTCTTCTTCTAACAAGCAAATAAGGGGTTTCTTTTATCCTGCACCCAGGATGGAAAGGATAAAACAATACGTACCGGAACAAGTGGGGGTATCCCCCCTATTTTAAATGTTTATTTTATGTCCTCTGAATTAGAAAATTCCCTTTGTATCAAGTTTCAACAGTTACTAGTTTCTATTGGATGGACGGTTTTTAAATTTTTCCTTGAGAAACAGACATTTTTCTTCCTCGATTAAATATGGACCTTCACATACCTCTCACGGAAGGCCGCTCTATTGCTCACAATAGGAACACCATCTACTTTATATCGTTGTTCAGAGTTTACTTGTAGGAGCACGATGCTCTCACCATCTACTCATTCATTCAAAAAATACTTTCTGGGCCTCTGCTGTATGTGATTCACTGTTCCCGGTGCTGAGGATATAAGGAAAATAACACAGACAAGGCCCCTGCCTTCCTGGGGCCCACTTTCTGTAGCACTTGCCCCAATCACCTCGGCTTCCCTTCGTCCAGAGAGTGAGTGCCGGCCTGGTGCATGCTTACCAAGTTGCTACAACTCAGAGTTTGGGGATCACCATTTGTCTTTCTCCTTGTAGATCAAGTCACCAAGTTCTGGAGGTTCTTTCCTCTATCGAGCACTGTCCTTCCCCCTCAGTTTTCACTGCCAACTTCCTAATTCGGTTCCTCATAAAATCAAGCCAAATGACTCTTTCAGCCTCCTGACATAACCCCCTGTCTTCAGACTCTTCCCTTCATCAATCCTACAAACCACAGCCAGATTAATCTTCCTAAAACCCACATTAATTAAAGGCGATACCCTGCTCAAGAATTACAATGACTTTCCAGTGCCCATTCATCAAATCCTCTACCCCTTCGACGTCAGTAAAGAACGATGGCAACTACCGCCATTTTGTAAGTGCTTCCTGCCTGCCAAGTGCTTTTCCTGCATTATCTCACTTAATCCTTAAAACAGCCCTAAGAAGTAGGTGGCAATTTCCCCACTGAAACATGAGGCAACTGAGGGGTAGAGCAGTTATGTGACTTGCCTAACATCACACATCTGGTAGGTGGTAGAGGCAGAATTAGACCACAGTCTATTTACTTTTAATCACTAACCTATGTTAACTCCATTAAACCAACCTCTCAGTTGCCAATTGCTGTCACTGGCTCAGGCCTAGAACTTTCTTGTCTTTGTAAGAGCTGAGCCCCTGCCTCGATCTTGTCCTTTCCCTCTGGGTGACTAAATCCTAGGGGTTGTTTTGGGCTCAGCTTTCCATTTTTTCTCCATGGTGAAGGTGGCCTCCCTATCGATTTCTTCCTCTTTTGAAGAATGAAGCCTCTCTTCCTAGCTGCACTCCATAATTTAGCATTGGCTTATGTTGCCATTATTTTCTTTTGTGTAGGTTTTGTTTGCCCCTGAAAATAGGCAAAGCCTTATATTTTTCTTTTAATCTCCTGCAGTGTTTAAGCACAGGACTGGTACTCAATATATGAATGATTAATTATTGAAGAATAGGTGCTAAAGCAATGTTTCCCATCAAAAAAGACAGGACAAGAACAAATACTAGTTGCTTTACTGGACTAAAAAGAGAATAAGGGCTTCCCTGGTGGCGCAGTGGTTGAGAGTCCGCCTGCTGATGCAGGGGACATGGGTTCGTGCCCCAGTCTGGGAAGATCCCACATGCCGCGGAGCGGCTGGGCCCGTGAGCCATGGCCGCTGAGCCTGCGCGTCCAGAGCCTGTGCTCCGCAACGGGAGAGGCCACAACAGTGAGAGGCCCGCATACCGCTAAAAAAAAAAAAAAAAAAATCCTTCGCACACCCCTCTGGGAGAGGGTTGTATTTCATAGGAGAAAAATATATTCATTATGGCAGGAAGGAAAGAAACTGGTCTGACCGTGGAAACCAAACTTTGAAATGAGTATTGAATAGTGGAGTAGGAAAGGAAATATATTGAAAAACACCCTTTGTGTTTTTGAACTTGAATATGTCACTTACTTTCCCACTTCGCTAAGAGACAGTATACGCCAGTCACCTGGATCCTTTCCTGTCTTTCAAAGGTTCATTCGCCTGAATTCACATGACTTGTTTTCCATTTAAATTCTTTCTCGGATGTTCCAGTGAGTTCTGGAGAGAGCTGCTGGCAAATCTGGCATCGAGCTGCTTAGCTCTTCAGTCGTCATGGAGATTTCCCACTTTTGTTTAGTTTGTTCTTAGTTAGAAACATCCATAATTTTACTCTCCAAACATCTTACACATTGTTATTTGAATTCTATCTCTTCCTTCTTAGTGCATCTCTCAATTCAAAAGCCCACATTTGCCTTTAAGAGTCACTGGGATAGATGGTCTCCCCAATCATAATGTAATTGCAGAGGCAGCCGCTATTAGAGGAACACAGCCACTCTTTTCAGGCATCACTAAATGCCAGTCTGGGTCCCCTTCTGACACCGCGCGCGCGCGCGGGTGCACACACACACGCACATACACACACACACACACACTCACACACTTTCTCTTCAGAGACAAATAGTCACAGAAAGTCAAACTCACTGGCGCTGATTTATCTCAGTTACTACACAAAGGGGTACTTATATGCCTTTTCTAGAACACAAAATGGTGTCATGATAAGGTACATCAACAGTTTTGGAATTTGTTTAGAAAAGGCTTTCAGTTAGGATTTTCCTAAAGCAAGCTAATTTTCAGTAATATAGCTGTCGCTTCATGCAGCAATTTATAATTTATTATGTCCAGTAGCCTACACAAGGCAGTACAGGTAGCTGTTACGAAGCCTGATACAAGACGCAGAGAGCCCCGGGTTGGAATCCCATGCTTACCACTTACCAGCTGTGTTACTTTGGTTAGGCAAGTGATTGAACCTCTGTTTTCACATCTGTAAAATGTACCTACTTTGTAGGGTTTTTTTTTTCTTAATAAACCATAAATGAAACAATACACAATGTCTGGTAAGTAGTAAGTCTTCAGATACCATTCTAGGTGCAGTGAATAAGTGGGTAAACCGATACCTCTCCCCCAACCCCGCCTTCATGGAACTTATGCTCTTATTGACTAGGGAGAGAAGATGGAGAGTACCATGCCAAAGCTAGGTGAAGAGCAAATTCCACCCAACCACAGAATCATGGCACAGGGCAGTGAGGAAATGCAGCACTGCAAAGCTGTTAGGCAAAACGGATGCAGTGAACATTTGGGTTATTCTAATTTTTGTCTCTCTTTTAGAGTGGGTACAAAGAAAGGCCACCTACTTCCAGGTTGACGGGTATGGCTTGGCATGCTGTCCTTCAGAGAGAGGGCCACTAACGTGTGGCCTGTTGGAGCAGGTGGTACGTCTGCACAGCCCCCAGAATTACTGCTCGTAATGCTGGCTATTCTAGGACTTCCCCTGAAACCCATTCTGCAATGTTCCAAAGGCTGGCGAGTCTACTTCCTGCAGATTCCCTTAGGAAGGTGGACAGGATGTCACGGATCATGTGACCTGCTCTCATTCACTCCCATCTAAATGACTGGTCTTTTGCTCAAATTCTCCAAGGTATTTTAATACACAGATTGGGCTGCCTTACCCTTGCCAGTGATTTACATTTTATTTGCTTCCCTGTTCTTTTCGTGTCGTTCCATCTGTAATGGAAAACTGCTATATTATCTTTTTTTTAAATTTATTTATTTTATTTTTGGCTGCCTTGGGTCTTTGTTGCTGCGCACGGGCTTTCTCTAGTTGCGGCGAGCGGGGGCTACTCTTCGTTGCGGTGCACAGGCTTCTCATTTCAGTGGCTTCTCTTGTTGCGGAGCACGGGCTCTAGGTGCACGGGCTTCAGTAGTTGTGGCTCGTGGGCTCTAGAGCTCAGGCTCAGTAGTTGTGGCACGCGGGCTTAGTTGCTCCGCAGCATGTGGGATCTTCCCAGACCAGGGCTCGAACCCGTGTCCCCTGCATTGGCAGGCGGATTCTTAACCACTGCGCCACCAGGGAAGCCCGCCATATTATCTTTGATGTGACTCCACCATCAGAACCTCTATTGTTGCTTTATGAGACACAGAAGGAAAGATTCTTGTCCTTTTTGTAGAAGGAGTCATCCAAAATGATGTACAACTAAATAATATATGCAAATAAGAACTCTTTAGTTTTCTCAGTGTCCCAGTGATGGGTTCAGGGAACCCACATAGACTTGGGCATTTCTAAATCGCTGAACACAAAGGCAATAGCAGCAGCTCAGGGATGGCTAACAACCAACCCCCTTGGCTAGACCTCCGGCAGAAAAACAAGACAATCTTATACCATTTTCACAGGTAAGTATAAATGGAATTTTAATTTCCAACCTCTGAGGCCTGAAAAACGTCCCATGGTTATCTCTGTAGATGGCATATGAGAGGGAAAGGGACACGTGGAAGTCCACACAGGAGGTGTCAGAAATGCACTTCACATGTTGGACTCAGACATCCCCTCTGAGGTCCTGACGGGGCTCTCCTGCCACCTTCCCCTCCACGGTTAGGAAAACTCACAGCTCCATTTCTTTTCGGTGTAGTCAGGAGCTATTTAGCTATGCTAAATCGATGTTTATGTAAAACTCTCCTAAGAGATTTATCCTTCCTTCATATTTCAAAACCAGAATTCAAAAACATAACATTTTTATATATTATAAAATACAGACTATAATAATATATAAAAATACATCTCCCTTTATCCAAAAGGCAGAGTTAGGCCTGGAAGAGCAGGAAAATGAACAAATACAAGGGTATAAACTAGAAGTCCGAGGCCATTACTAACAGAAGGAACAATCTTTCCAGTAATTGAGAGTTTTAGGAAAAAAAGAGCAGTGTTCATGTTGTAGTCTTTCGGTCATCCCACCTCAGGCAGGACTTCAGAAGCCATATCTGGAGTTCATGGACCTTTCTGGCTCTTATCGGTATGTTGGTAGGTGGAATACAGATTGTGGAAAATCATTACACAGGGCTTACTATGGGTCAGGCACTATTCTGAGAGTGAGCCAACATTAGCTCATTCACTCCTTATGTCTACAATGTGAGTAAAGGCTACCGTTATTCTCCCCATTTTTCAGATGAGAAAACTGAGGCAGCAGAAGAATAAAAATCTCCCCAAGGCCACGCACAGTGAGCAACAGCGTGTAGATGTGAACACAGACAGACTGGCTCTGGTTCTGGGCCCTCTAACACATTACTGCCTCCAATGGTGATTTGTCAGAGTGCCTGGAACCCGAGAGAAAAAGAGATGCTTGATGATATTAACACAGAATAATGGAGGGTGAAAAGGAATAGAATACAGAACGTAAGAAATAAAATATTTACACAGGAAAGGTCTGCAAAGAAGAGAGGTATTCCTTTCGACAGAGGAGCTCATATGACCAGCTTTTACTCACTTTGAATAAAAGTTGGTCGATGACCATTTTCTGACCATTGTCAGCCCATTCAGAAAATGAAAGATGGTGGTTTAGCCTTCAGTCACCTGGGCTGTAACCCTACCCCTTTGCTGAAAGTTTTATGTAATAAAACTTGCATAAAGATGCAAGAAAAGACCCAAATGAGCCACTGGTGTTACTTCTGTTTTGAAACAGGTACATTCTGATTGGAAAAGATGTTTAATGAATGTCCTGAACTGGCTCACCACATGCTGACAATGAAACATTTAACTCTACCAATCGAAGTTCTCAGCCTCGGAAGATTAGGTACATCCTCACCTATCTGACAGCACTGTAGGAGTAATTAACAGATGGGGAATTCAAGAATGCATTGAAGAGCTGAGCCATGGAGGCTTCATTCAGATGCCCATGGTGGCTTCTGGGAGGGGTCACCATATTTACAGAGACAGGTGGGAAGGAAGTAGAGTGACCTTAGCATTTTCCTTCTCTGGGCGGCGAAGGAAGAGTCATTTGTCTTCTAAAGAGAATAATCTGCCTAATGTTCACAATCACAGGATGTGAAACCTCAAAAATAGAGAGTTTCATATGACAAAAATAACACAAAGGCATCAGAATAGATTAAACATCGTCACCAACACAGGGCTGGCCCCATCTGACTGGCTCTGGAAAGCCTTGTCTAGTTTCACAGATTTTTTAAAAGATGTGTTTTTATATAAATGAAGAAAAACACTTGGAACTTTTTAAGTGTGAGCCAATGAGAGGCTGATGAGTATGACATGCACTTTTACTGATTCTGCCACAGCTTCCAACACCCTAAACTTAGTTCTCCCTAAGATTTTGCATTGATAATGTTCTTAACAATGGACAGAGGAACTTCTGGAAGGCGTCCAAATTGTAGTTAAGTTGTAAATGGGAGTAAACTGTGACCCAAATGCACATACACTTTCTGTTTTGTCAACATGGCCACGAATCACCCTCTGGTGCTAATTTTCTTCTTGATGGTACCATGTTTATGATAAACTTAAACCTCAGAAGAGATATCTTCTGACACAGAAGAACAAGGATGTTTTGATTTGGGGATTAGAAACTAGAGTTATTTACCCATAAATCCATCTCTCTTTTAAAAGGCTGACTCGGAGACCTTCAAGATGGCGGAGGAGTAAGATGCGGAGATCACCTTCCTCCCCACAAATACATCAGAAATACATCTACACGTGGAACAACTCCTACAGAACACCTACTGAACGCTGGCAGAAGACCTCAGACCTCCCAAAAGGCAAGAAACTCCCCACGTACCTGGGTAGGGCAAAAGAAAAAAGAACAAACAGAGACAAAAAGATAGGGACGGGACCCGCACCAGTGGGAGGGAGCTGTGAAGGAGGAAAGGTTTCCACACACTAGGAAGCCCCTTCGCGGGCGGAGACTTATGGTGGCGGAGGGGGAAAGCTTTGGAGCCGCGGAGGAGAGCACAGCCACAGGGGTGTGGAGGGCAAAGTGGAGGAGAGCGCAGCCACAGGGGTGCGGAAGGCAAAGATTCCCGCACAGAAGATCAGGGCCAAACAGCACTCACGAGGCCGAGAGGCTTGTCTGCTCACCCGCAAGGGCGGGCGGGGCTGGGAGCTGAGGCTCGGGCTTCGGGCTTCGGTCGGAGCGCAGGGAGAGGACTGGGTTTGGCAGCGTGAACACAGCCTGCAGGGGGTTAATGCACCACGGCTAGCCGGGAGGGAGTCCAGGGAAAAGTCTGGAGCTGCCGAAGAGGCAAAGGACTTTTTCTTCCCTCTTTGTTGCCTGGTGCGCGAGGGATTAAGAGCGCTGATTAAAGGAGCTCCAGAGACGGGCGCGAGCCGCAGCTAACAGCACGGACCCCAGAGACGGGCATGAGACGCTAAGGCTGCTGCTGCCGCCACCAAGAAGCCTGTGTACGAGCACAAGTCACTATCCACACCCCTCTTCCGGGGAGCCTGTGCAGCCCACCACTGCCAGGGTCCCGGGATCCAGGGACAACTTCCCCAGGAGAACGCACGGCACGCCTCAGGCTGCTGCAACGTCACACCGGCCTCTGCCACCGCAGGCTCGCCCTGCATCCGTAACCCTCCCTCCCCCCGGCCTGAGTGAGCCAGAGCCCCCGAATCAGCGGCTCCTTTAACCCCGTCCTGTCTGAGCGAAGAACAGACAACCTCAGGCAACCTACACGGAGAGGAGGGTCCAAATCCAAAGATGAACCCCGGGAGCTGTGCGAACAAAGAGGAGAAAGGGAAATCTCTCCCAGCAGCCTCAGGAGCAGCGGACTAAATCTCCACAATCAACTTGATGTACCCTGCTTCTGTGGAATACCTGAATAGACAACCAATCATCCCAAAACTGAGGCGGTGGACTTTGTGTGATTTTGTCTGTATAGCTTTGCTTCTACCATTCGTCCTAGGGTTCTGCCTGTCCGTTTTTTAGTATAGTTTTTAGCACTTGTTATCATCGGTGGATTTGTTTTTTGGTTTGGTTGCTCTCTTCTTTCCTTCTTTTTTTAAAATTAGTTTAAATTTTTGTTATATTTAATAATTTTTTAATGACTTTATTTTATTTTACTTTTTCTTTCTTTCTTTTTTTCTCCCTTATCTTCTGAGCCATGTGGCTGACAGGGTCTTGGTGCTCTGGCTGGGTGTCAGGCCTGTGCCTCTGAGGTGGGAGAGGCAAGTTCAGGACATTGGTCCACCAAAGACCTCCCAGCCCCACGTAATATCAAATGGCAAAAGCTCTGCCAAGATCTCCACCTCAATGCTAAGACCCAGCTCCACTCAACGACCAGCAAGCTACAGTGCCTATGCCAAACAAATAGCAAGACAGGAACACAACCCCACCCATTAGCAGAGAGGCTGCCTAAAATCATAATAAGTCCACAGACACCCCAAAACACACCACCGGATGCAGTCCTGCCCACCAGAAAGATAAGATCCAGCCTCATTCTCCACAACACAGGCACTAGTCCCCTCCACCAGGAAGCCTACACAACCCACTGAACCAACCTTAGCCACTGGGGGCAGCCACCAAAAACAACAGGAACTATGAACCTGCAGCCTGCGAAAAAGAGACCCCAAACACAGTAAGTTAAGTAAAATGAGAAGACAGAGAAACCCACAGCAGATGAAGGAGCAAGATAAAAACCCACCAGACCTAACAAATGAAGAGAAATAGACAGTCTACCTGAAAAAGAATTCAGAGTAATGATAGTAAACATGATCCAAAATCTTGGAAATAGAATGGAGAAAATACAAGAAACATTTAACAAGGAACAAGAAGAACTAAAGAGGAAACAGACAATGATGAAAAACACAATAAATGATATTAAAAATTCTCTAGAAGGAATCAATATTAGAATAACTGAGGCAGAAGAATGGATAAGTGACCTAGAAGATAAAATAGTAGAAATAACTAGCACAGAGCAGAATAAAGAAAAAGGTATGAAAAGAATTTAGGATAGTCTCAGAGACCTCTGGGACAACATTAAACACACCAACATTCGAATTATAGGGGTCCCAGAAGAAGAAGAGTAAAAGAAACGAACTGAGAAAACATTTGAACAGATTATAGTTGAAAACTTCCCTAATATGGGAAAGGAAATAGTCAATCAAGTCCAGGAAGCACAGAGTCCCATACAGGATAAAACCAAGGAGAAACACACCAACACACATATTAATCAAACTATCAAAAATTAAATACAAAGGAAAAATATTAAAAGCAGCAAGGGAAAAACAACAAATAACACACAAGGGAATCCCCATAAGGTTAACAGCTGATCTTTCCGTAGAAACTCTGCAAGCCAGAAGGGAGTGGCAGAACATATTTAAAGTGATGAAAGGGAAAAACCTACACCAAGAGTACTCTACCCAGCAAGGATCTCATTCAGATTCGATGGAGAAATTAAAACCTTTACAAGCGAGCAAAAGCTAAGAGAATTTAGCACCACCAAACCAGCTTTATGACAAATGCTAAAGGAATTTCTCCAGGCAGGAAACACAAGAGAAGGAAAAGACCTACAATAACAAACCCCAAACAATTAAGAAAATGGTAATAGGAACATACATATCGATAACTACCTTAAAAATAAAAGGTTTAGATGCTTCAACCAAAAGACATAGACTGGCTGAATGGATACAGAAACAAGACCCGTATATATGTTGTCTACAAGACCCACTTCAGACCTAGGGACACATACAGACTGAAAGTGAGGGGATGGTAAAAGATACTCCATGCAAATGGGAATCAAAAGAAAGCTGGAGTAGCAATTCTCATATCAGACAAAATAGACTTTAAAACAAAGCCTATTAAAAGAGACAAAGAAGGATACTACATAATGATCAAGGGAATCAATACAAGAAGATGTAACAATTGTAAATCTTTTTGCACCCAACATAGGAGCACCTCAATACATAAGGCAAATGCTAACAGCCATAAAAGGGGAAATCGATAGGAACACAATCATAGTAGGGGACTCTAACACCCCACTTTCACCAATGGACAGATCATCCAAAATGAAAATAAATAAGGAAACACAAGCTTTAAATGATACATTAAACAAGATGGACTTAATTGATATTTATAGGACATTCCATCCCAAACTAACAGAATACACTTTCTTCTCAAGTGCTCATGGAACATTCTCCAGGATAGATCATATCTTGGGTCACAAATCAAGCCTTGGTAAATTTAAGAAAATTGAAATTGTATCAAGTATCTTTTCTGACCACAACGCTATGAGACTAGATATCAATTACAGGAAAATATCTGTAAAAAAATACAGACACATGGAGGCTAAACAGTACACTACTAAATAACCAAGAGATCACTGAAGAAATCAAAGAGGAAATCAAACAATACCTAGAAACAAATGACAATGAAAACACGATGACTCAAAACCTATGGGATGCAGCAAAACCAGTTCTAAGAGGGAATTTTATAGCAATACACTCCTCCCTCAAGAAACAACAAACATCTCAAATAAACAACCTAACCTTACACCTAAAGCAATTAGAGAAAGAAAAACAAAAAACCCCCAAAGTTAGCAGAAGAAATCATAAAGATCAGATCAGAAATAAATGAAAAAGAAAGGAAGGAAACTATAGCAAAGATCAATAAAACTAAAAGCTGGTTCTTTGAGAAGATAAACAAAATTGATAAACCATTAGCCAGACTCTTCAAGAAAAAAAGGGAGAAAACTCAAATCAATGGAATTAGAAATGATAGGGGAAGTAACAACAGACACTGCAGAAATATAAAGGATCATGAGAGATTACTACAAGCAACTATATGCCAATAAAATGGACAACCTGGAAGAAATGGACAAATTCTTAGAAAAGCACAACCTTCCAAGACTGAACCAGGAAGAAATAGAAAATATAAACAGACCAATCACAAGCACTGAAATTGAGACTGTCATTAAAAATCTTCCAACAAACAAAAGCCCAGGACCCGATGGCTTCACAGGAGAATTCTATAAAACACTGAGAGAAGAGTTAACACCTATCCTTCTCAAACTCTTCCAAAATATAGCACAGGGAGGATCACTCCCAAACTCATTCTAAGAGGCCACCATCACCCTGATACCAATACCAGACAAAGAGGTCACAAAGAAAGAAAACTACAGGCCAATATCATTGATGAACATAGAGGCAAAAATCCTCAACAAAATACTAGCAAACAGAATCCAACAGCACATTAAAAGGATCATACACCATGCTCAAGTGGGGTTTATCCCAGCAATGCAAGGAGTCTTCAGTATATGCAAATCAATCAATATGATAAACGATATTAAGAAACTGAAGGATAAAAACCATATGATCATCTCAATAGATGCAGAAAAAGATCTGACAAAATTCAACACCCATTTATGATAAAAACCCTCCAGAAAGTAGGCATAGAGGGAACTTACCTCAACATAATAAAGGCCATATATGACAAACTCACAGCCAGCCATGTTCTCAATGGTGAAAAACTGAAACCATTTCCTCTAAGATCAGGAAGAAGACAAGGTTGTCCACTCTCACCACTATTATTCAACATAGTTTTGGAAGTTTTAGCCACAGCAATCAGAGAAGAAAAAGAAATGAAAGGAATCCAAATCAGATAAGAAGAAGTAAAGCTGTCACTGTTTGCAGATGACATGATACTATATGTAGAGAATCCTAAAGATGCTATCAGAAAACTCCTAGAGCTCATCAATGAATTTGGAAAAGTAGCAGGATACAAAATTAATGCACAGAAATCTCTTGCATTCCTATACACTAAAGATGAAAAATCTGAAAGAGAAATTAAGGAAATACTCCCATTTACCATTGCAACAAAAAGGAATAAAATACCTAGAAATAAACCTACCTAAGGAGACAAAAGACCTGTACGCAGAAAACTATAAGACACTGATGAAAGAAATTAAAGATGATACACATAGATGGAGAGATATACCATGTTCTTGGATTGGAAGAATCAACATTGTGAATATGACTCTACTACTCAAAGCAATCTACAGATTAAATGCAATCCCTATCTAACTACCAATGGCATTTTTTACAGAACTAGAACAAAAAATTTCACAATTTGTATGGAAACACAAAATACCCAAATAGCCAAAGCAATCTTGAGAAAGAAAAACAGAGCTAGAGGAATCAGACTCCCTGACTTCAGACTATACTACAAAGCTACAGTAATCAGGACAGTATGGTACTGGCTCTAAAACAGAACTATAGATCAATATAACAGGATAAAAAGCCCAGAGATAAACCTATGCCCATATGGTCACCTTATTTTTAATAAAGGAGGCAAGAATATATAATGGAGAAAAGACAGCCTCTTCAATAAGCGGTGCTGGGAAAACTGGATAGCTACATGTAAAAGGATGAAATTAGAACACTCCCTAACATCATGCACAAAAATAAATTCAAAATGGACCTAATGAAACTTGAAAGCTTTTGCACAGCAAAGGAAAACATAAGACGAAAAGATAACCCTCAGAATCGGAGAAAACATTTTCAAATGAAGCAACTGACAAAGGATTAATCCCCAAAATTTACATGCAGCTCATGCAGCTCAATATCATAAAAAGAAGCAACCCATCCAAAAATGGGCAGAAGACCTAAACAGACATTTTTCCAAAGAAGATATACAGATTGCCAACAAACACATGAAAGAATGCTCAACATCAGTAATCATTAGAGAAATGCAAATCAAAACTACAATGAGGTATCATCTCACACCAGTCAGAATGGCCATCCTCAAAAAAATCTACAAAGAACAAATGCGGTAGAGGATGTGGAGAAAAGGGAACCCTCTTGCACTGTGGGTGGGAATGTAAATTGATAGAGCCACTATGGAGAACAGTATGGAGGTTCCTTAAAAAACTAAAAATAGAGCTACCAGATGACCCAGCAATCCCACTACTGGGCATATACCCTGAGAAAACCATAATTGAAAAAGAATTATGTACCACAATGTTCATTGCAGCACTATTTACAATAGCCAGGACATGGAAGCAACAGATGAATGGATAAAGAAGATGTGGCACATATATACAATGGAATACTACTCAACCATAAAAAGTAACGGAAGTGAGTTATTTGTAGTGAGGTGAATGGACGTAGCGTCTGTCATACAGAGTGAAGTAAGTCAGAGAGAGAAAAACAAATACTGTATGCTAACACATATATATGGAATCTAAAAAAAAAAAAAAAAAGGGTTCTGAAGAACCTAAGGGCAGGACAGGAATAAAGATGAAGATGTAGAGAATGGACTTGAGGACATGGGGAGGGGGAAGGGTAAGCTGGGACGAAGTGAGAGAGTAGCATTGACACATATATATATACTACCAGATGTAAAATAGATAGCTAGTGGGAAGCAGCTGCGTAGCACAGGGAGATCAGCTCGGTGTTTTGTGACCACCTAGAGGGGTGGGATAGCAAGGGTAGGAGGGAGATGCAAAAGGGAGGAGATATGGGGATATATGTATATATATAGCTGATTCACTTTGTTATAAAGCAGAAACTAACATACCATTGTAAAGCAATTATACTCCAATAAAGATGTTAAAAAAAGTCAAAAAAATAAAAATAGAAACAACAGGGGCTTCCCTGGTGGCGCAGTGGTTGAGAGTCCACGTGCCGATGCAGGGGACACGGGTTCTTGCCCCAGTCCGGGAGGATCCCACATGCCGCGGTGCAGCTGGGCCCGTGAGCCATGGCCGCTGAGCCTGCGGGTCCGGAGCCTGTGGTTCGCAACGGAAGAGGCCGCAACAGTGAGAGGCCCGCGAACCGCAAAAAAAAAAAAAAAAAAAAGAAAAGAAAATAAAAGAAACAACACAACTTAAATAAATAAATAAATAAAAGTCTGACTCACGTTTCCGTGGTTTAACTTGGCTAGATGTTGTCCCGCTAACCTACTTCTGCCCTCCTTTGTTTTCAGTGATATAAAAATTGGGGAGTGAAGACCTCATTCAGAGGACTTTTAGGCAGAGGAAGAAAATAAGAGAACCCTGGAAGCCATTTCTGGAAATAACAATGTTTTTCTAATCCCCTTGGTTTTCTTTAAACTCTGAACAGTTTAACATATCTAATCACAATACAGAGAATTGTGGTTTTCACAAATGGTCGGTTTTATTAACAAATGAACAGGTAATAATTACAGGTGTAATCCCACCTGGATCCTTCTGGAACACAGTGGACCACGCATGCGTACAAATAAAGGAAGTAGCATGATACCATGGCTCTCAGCGGCAGCTGCTCGTTAGAATCACCTGGGTAGCTTTTAAAAACTGTGATACCTGGGTCTATCCTGAGAGATTCTGAGCAAACAGGTATGGGGAGGGTCCCGGCCCAGTTTTGCGTAGCTCTCAGGTGATTCCAGTGTGAGCTGGGCTGAGAAGCTTGGTCTGGTAATAAGGGAGAGCAAGAGGATTCTAGAGGTTTCTGGGGGTTTCTGGAGGTAGACACATGGCCACTGTGTGCTGGCTTTGCCGTTCTCCTCACTGTGTAAACTGGGGTGATTTACTTGACCTCTCTGAGGCTCGGTTTTTTGGACAATGGGATCAATAATAGCTATTGTGCAGGGCTGTTGTGTAGATCCAATGAGATAATAAGGCAACCCATGTGCTTGATGCAGTGCCATAGGACTGCCAGACCCTCTTCCTTTTAATGTTTCAAAGTGGTTTTATATCTACTTTCTTATTCAATCATCACCTCAACCTTGTGATATGGGAGAAAAATACAGGCTAGCCATTTTGGACGTCTACATGTCTGGCTGATTTCTAATTTCAATATCATTTTACACTCAAAGTAATTTCGTAGCCTCCCTAACCTCTGGAGGGCCTCAGGGCCCAGTGCTCGGAGCCCTTTTCTCCTCTGTCTACCCATTCTTTAGTGATCCCATGGAACCTGATAGCTTAAACTACCATCTATATGCTGAAAATTCCAGCCTAGACCAGAATTCTAGACTCAAAGACAACTCTTCTCTGGATGTCGAAAAGGCATCTCAAACTTAACACGTTCAAGATGGAACTCTGGGTCTGCCCCACATCCCTCTTCCACCAGTAAAATCTGTTTCTCATCCAGTCTAGTAAATGGTAACTCCATCCTTCCAGCCCCTCAGGCCAAACCCCTTGGAATCGCCTTTCATTCCTCCTTCTTTTACATACAAATCCAATTCGTCAGCAAATCCCAGTAGTTCTGCATTCAAACTACAACCAGGATCCGACGCTTCTCACCACTCCACTAGTACCTTTAACCACACCACCCCAGCTTTCGTCTGGATTAAAGGCTCTTAACTGGCTTTCCTGTTTCTCCCTGCTGCACCCTTCCCCCCAGCCAGACCCAGTCCTTTTTCAACATAGCAGCCAAAGTGGGAGCTGAATCTTTTGACTTGTTCACTCAGACCCCTCATGGCTTCCCCTCTCCTTCTGCACAGCGGGCAAGTCCTCACAGCGGGTGGATAAGGTCTTACACGGTATAACCGGCACTCTCCTGTGACCTTTTACCACGCCTCCTAGAACTCTCTTCTCACCCCTTCTGCTCCCTGAACACTGGCCCCTTCCTCTTTCTCCAACTTGCCGAGCACACCGTGGCCTCACGTCCTCTGCCCTCGTTGTTCCCCCTGGTGGGAGCCTCCTTCCTCTCTGTATCATGTGGCTTGCTCCCTCTTCCCTACAGGTCTTTGACCCAAAGCTCTCTTTAAGCCTAAAATGTCCCCACCTCCCTCTGGCCCTCCTTATTCTCCTTTATGGTTTTCTTTTTCTCCACACACTTCCCATCATCTGATGTGCAATATGTCTGAGTGTTTGTCTGTTGGACCCACTAGAAAGGAAGCTGGATAAGGGGGAGTGAGTTTTCGTGTTTTGCTCACTGCTGTGCCACCCTAGGGCCTAGGACAGTGCCTGGTGCATAGTAGGCATGAAATAGACACTTGTTGGATGAACGCATGAATTGAGCAAATGATGTTGGCAAAGCATCTTTCCATTGGCACCGTTTATTCCTGCACATTTCTGCACTCGCTATCAGTTGCAGAGGAGTTGGTTTTCATTATTATTAATATTTAGAAATCTTGCTCTACCAGTACTACAGTACAGTAGTAGTTCTAGCACAGAGAGTAACTAGTACGTAGAGCAAACCTGAAGCAAAGGCAGCTCTGGGAAATGTCACTGCTCCAAAACCATGAGCGTGCTCAGCTTCAGGAGGTGACATTCCAAACGAGCTGGCTTCCTGGAGCCCAGGAATCTTTTGAGTTATGTCCAATTTTAAATTTATTTATTTATTTTGGCTGCATTGGGTCTTTCTTGCTGCCTGCGGGCTTTCTCTAGTTGTGGCGAGCATAGGCTACTCTTCATTGCGGTGCACGGGCTTCTCATTGCGGTGGCTTCTCTTGTTGCGGAGCACAGGCTCTAGGTGCTTGGTCTTCAGTAGTTGTGGCTCGCGGGCTCTAGAGCGCAGGCTCAGCAGTTGTGGTGCACGGGCTCAGTTGCTCCGTGGCACGTGGGATCTTCCCGGACCAGGGCTCAAACTTGTGTCCCCTGCATTGGCAGGCGGATTATTAACCACTGCGCCACCAGGGAAGCCCTATGTCCAATTTTATATCTCCTCCTGCCTCCAGGGTAATTTGTCAAAAACCTACTGCATCCCGCATGGCTTTAAAAAATGGGCAGCTAACTTTAATATCTGGCTGGAATTGTTTGGATAGGTCTATAGACGCGGACAAGGAGGCAGTGGGTGTCACCTCATTCTGCAGCGGTGGAGTCCTTTATTCTTTATTGTAAAGAAGCATGGAGCTGGCTGTCATCAAATCCATGCAAACTGGTTTATAGTGTCTGGTTCAATTAAGGGAATTTCTGGGAAGAGTTATGACCAAATAAATAATGTGAGAGATGCAACTCTGAAACAATAATTGTTATTCATCAATCTCTGTTTGCAAGTAGAGATGGAGAGAGAGAAACTTCAAGTGAAGGAGCTCTCCTGGGTGAGATCCTTCACTTCAAACACAGTAAACAACTGTTGTTCTGTGATGCACATTTTAGTACCGCTAGAGGCAACCTTTCTAAATATTAATAATAATAAACAATCCCCTCCGCAACTGACAGCAGGTGCAGGGATGAACAGAGAGCCCTGGGAGACGGGCTGTGGTCGGCCCTCCTGGATGTGGCGAAGGCCTCCTCAGAAAGGACAAGCTCCAGGACAACAGAATGTGGTCCCCTCACTTCCTGTTTTCAGAAGCACGGAGTGCATATGGCTTCGGGCATGTGAGTTGATTATTAACATGTAAAATGAATCTCTTTAGAGCTCCTTCTAACTATGACACGGTGGTTTTTATTTTGAAAGAAATATGAAACTGCGGAGTTAAAAGCTTCCACCACTAACAATTGACATTTAGAGACGCACAGGGGTAAGGATTCGGTGTATAGTTTGAGGTGCCGCTGTACAATATGTGGGATTTTTTTTTTTTTTTTTTTTTTTTTTGCGGTACACTGGCCTCTCACTGTTGTGGCCTCTCCCGTTGCGGAACACAGGCTTCGGACACATAGGCCCAGCGGCCACGGCTCACGGGCCTAGCCGCTCCGCGGCATGTGCGATCTTCCTGGACCGGGGTACGAACCCGTGTCCCCTCCATCGGCAGGCGGACTCTCAATCACTGCGCCACCAGGGAAGCCCCCAGAGACACCATTCTTTTTTTCTTTTTTTTTGTTTTTTTGTATTTTTTTTGCGGTACGCGGGCCTCTCACCGCCGCGGCCTCTCCCGTTGCGGAGCACAGGCTCCGGACGCGCAGGCCCAGCGGCCACGGCCCACGGGCCCAGCCGCTCTGCGGCATGTGGGATCCTCCCGGATCGGGGCACGAACCCACGTCCCCTGCATCGGCAGGCGGACTCTCAACCACTGCGCCACCAGGGAAGCCCTATGTGGGATTTTTTGTCTCCCTGCCATTGAGCTGTAGGGTAACAACGGTGAGTGAGCTCGGCTACAGTGATGCTGCCGCATGTAAGCCTTGGCCGCTCTTGTTCCTGCTCCAATCCTGAGACCGAGAGAGCAGCAGACGATGCACCACTGGAGCTATTTCTAGAGGACTGGGTGGTGTGATGGAAAGGACTTGGGCTTTGACGTCAGAGACCTGGTTTTCAGTCCTGACAGTGCTACCCACCAGCTACGTGATCGGGTGACCTGACCCGAATACCCTCAGTTTCCACATCTGCTCAAAATGAGGTTAAAATAACTATCTCAAGTGGTAGTTGGAGGTTTCAGTGAGACAGTGCATGTCAAGTACCCAGTACAGTGCCTGGCATAAAGTCGGCATCTCCAAAATGATAGCTATTATTATTATTATGAATAGCATTATGAATCAGTATTGCGGGGTTCAAATTCGGTAGTCTACAGGACTGAGCAGGGAAGGGGTTTGTCACTGAAATCATCAAGGATGAGGTCGGAAGCATTCCTAAAATTTTTGAGAATGGGGACTGCTGAGGACTGCCACGGGAACTGAAACATCTACCTCGGATGCCACGCAAACCTCCATCGGCCTCCATCTGTTTACAACTTCTTGATAAGTGCTTATGATTCTATCTGGCCTGCTGTCCCTTTCGGAGCACTGACTTCTGCAAAGCATGATTCTATTTTGTGTGTTGATGGGTTTTTTTAAAATCTTTCTACAGTATCAATGACACTGTGAGACTTTTGGGGAAAATCATATATATTTCCTTTCATAATGGGTTTTTTAAAAGGATAACTTGCAAATAGTAAGGCATTCTGAAATTGTTTTTAAATATGCTTAAATTCGACCGTCAGCTTGCCAGGAAGACATGGTCTTAAAGGAAGAAAGTCCCCTCTTTTGGAGTGAGTGCTTGGTATGATGGGCACGAAATGGACGGTTTTCTTTTGCTCGGGTTATACCTCGTGAAATACTGGTACACTTCCACATCCAAGCACGGTGGTTTAACCAGACTGGTAAAAAAAAGGACTCAAGAGAACATCTGAAGGCAAAAAATCAGTACAGGTTTTTATCCTTCCTAGACATGACCATGAGGCCATGGAACGAAGTGAGTGATTCCTAGAAATCAGAGTCCAGGCCTACTGAGTCTTTAAGAAAAATGTTTGTTGTTTACCTTTTTATAGTACTTAGTGGTGTGTCATAAGCCTCTATGTCCTAAGCATCTCATTTTGGCTAATGATGAGATAAAAAAGTATCTAAAAGTGGGGCGCACCATGGCTAGGCTAAAGTTAAAAAAAAAAATAAAAAAAAGAAAACCAACAACCGTGGTTGGTACAAACTGGTTCCCACCATCATCACTAAGCACCTATACAAAGTTTGGCCGAATGCTCTGCTAGGTCAAATGCTCGCCTAAAAACCTGGGTGGGTGAGCTAGGTTCTCTGGAAGCTGAGAGGTGATTATGGATGGATGTAATATGGTGGCTCTTACACTTTTGTGTGCATAATACCCTTTTTTTGCGATGTGTTACAATCAGGCTCCAGGGTCTTATTCTTAAAAATTCTGAATCGGTAGGCCTCAGATGAGGCCCCGTAACGTTTTTTTTTTGGAAGCAATTTGCTATATTTTTAAGGGCCACCCTTTGAGAAATGCTGATCTTAGGCTGTCCCTCTGAATGACTCAAGATTCTAAAGCTAACACTTAAGTCTTTCAAAATCAGAAAATTATTGAATGTTAGAACTAGAAGGATCCCAGAGATCATCTAGCCTAGACTTTTCATGTTAGCAACCAAGGGCTGATACAAGAACCTGGGTTTCACAGCATAGGACCTTCCCCAGAACTCTCATTACAGCTCGGCACAGTGGCTAAGAGTCAGACTTCTGGCTTTGCCACTTGAGGTCATGTGACTTGGGCAAGTTGTTTATCACTCTGGACCTCACCTCCCTTGCGGGGGGTGACTGTGGTAGTGAGGTGAGCTGGTGCATGGAAAGGACTGTTGGAACGTGACCTGTACCAGGCTGGTCATGCATAAGCTCCAGATTCTTCCAGCAGATAGAGTACAGTGGCTGAAGAAATTTGAAGGGTAGGTGAAAATTACCTGTACTCCCCACTCCCAGCACCTTGCCAGCAGCTTTGAATGAAAGCCAGCGGCCACAGGTACAGGTATTTTTAGGTTAACACATATTAGCAGTAAAAGTGTCAACTAAAGTCCCAGCTCTGACCTTGCCAGTGCTCTCACTAGCACCTTGCAGGAGAGGGTCTCTCAGAGCAGGATTCAGTAACCCTTACAGTCAGCCTCAGGTGACTACAGGGCCTCCGGACAGAGGCTGAGCACAAAACTGGTAGGGATCAGGCCTTCAGCACAGCCCCGGGGATTGCATACTCAGGACATGGGATTTGCTAAATTCTTCTAGCAAGTGGGAAGTGTGTCTCTTAAGTTTAAAGGCAGGCTACATATCAATGAGGGTCCATTTATTACATTTATCATGCAAGGCAACAAGTCAGAAATTTCATCAATAAAAACCTATTTCTGGGCTTCCCTGGTGGCGCAGTGGTTGAGAGTCCGCCTGCCGATGCAGGGGACGCGGGTTCGTGCCCCGGTCCAGGAAGATCCCATATGCCGTGGAGAGGCTGGGCCCGTGAGCCATGGCCGCTGAGCCTGCGTGTCCGGAGCCTGTGCTCTGCAATGGGAGAGGCCACAACAGTGAGAGGCCCGCATACCGCAAAAAAAAAAAAAAAAAAAAACCTATTTCTGAATTCATTATGCTAATTAGTAAAGTCTCTGGTTGATAGAGATATAGATAACAAAAGCATCTGTTGTAGCTGCCTCTGGAGTATTTTCTTTTTGATAAAATAATAGCTGAACACTCCAGTGAGAATTTTCCATGAGAGCAGTGGGCTGTCCCGGGCGCCGAGGTCTACACTAACCATCAGCATAAAATATTTTCAAGTAAATTACTTCTTGTAACAAGCATTTAGCCTATTAAGTACCCAATTAATCTCCATTGTTATTATTATTACTAATTGAAAACATGTTGAATAGAGAAACAATTTAAAAAGTAAATCAACAAAAGGTATAGAAACTCTGTTATATAAGCTGGATTAATAAAATCTAAATGGAGGTGACCTGACTGCACTTCAAGAATTATTCCAAGTCTCAAATTAGGTCTGGTTCTTACATGGTATCAGAAATTTCGGTTAAAGTTTCGTGAAAAACGGACAGCAGTAGCCGAAGCCTACATGGTAACTATTTGAGAAAGGGGGTAAAATTTCACCAAGCAATACGTGAAGTAGTATTTTTCAGACCTTGGATCACGACCCATTAATGAGTTGCTGAATCAATGTAATGGGTTTTGATCTAGCACTTGGCTAGCAGATGGAATGTATCACGAGAAGTGAGAGTGAATGTTGTTTTGTCAAACTTTTACACACATGCAAATGTTTTCTGGATCACACTGCAAAAGGTATTTCTAAACTGCAGGTTGTGGTTAAAAATGTCTGACCGTCCCCGGCACAGGAAACGTGGAGAAGGAGCGGAAATGTGCGAGCACCAGGGCATCGGTCCTGGTGAACACCGCACACTGCGAACACCTCCTGCGGTATCGTTCAGAAGAATGGTACCTGAGCATCAGGCTAGGAGATCCTCAAAGAGGTTTTAATGTATTTCATTTGATACTTATGCAGAACCTGGGGACTTCCTAAATTTTTATTACGAAGTCTGGATATGCTAGTGATGAAGTTCAGACACCAAATTCAGAATCAAAAATTCAAAACAAAGTAATCTGCAAAGCTCCAAACATAAGTGTATCACTTTGTTTGAGAACTTGCATCTCTCTCTTTCTTTATGTGGATCAGAAAACAGTACAAAAGGACAGACACTACCCAACTTGTTTTCACTATGGTGGTAAATCCTACTGGGCCTTTAATTTCAGTGGCATCTTTAAGACTCTGTCAGATGCCAGATGAATGGATAAAGAAGATGTGTATATATATATATATATATATATATATATATATATATATAATGGAATATTACTCAGCCATAAAAAAGAATGAAATAATGCCATGTGCAGCAACATGGATGACCCTGGAGATTATCATACTAAATGAAGTAAGTCAGACAGAGAAAGACAAACACCATATGATATCACTTATTTGTGGAATCTAAAATATGATATAAATGAACTTGTTTACAAAACAGAAACAGACACACAGACATAGAAAACAATCTTATGGTTACCAAAGGGGAAGTGGGGGAGGGAGGAAAGGATAAATTAGGAGTATGGGATTAACAGATACACACTACTATACATAAAACAGATAAACAACAAGGATCTACGATATAGCACAGGGAACTATATTCAGTATCTTGTAATAACCTATAATGGAAAAGAATCTGAAAAAGAATATATGTATATATATATTGAGTCACTTTGCTGTACACCTGAAACTAACACAACATTGTAAATCAACTATACTTCCATTTAAAAAAAAATCTGTCAGGTGGTAGAGGACCCCATACTGTCTTTCCTTACAGAACTGAAACGCCAAAAGCAAACTGCAGGACAAAAAATATATTTACGCTTATGCCTCAGAGACAAACTTCTATTTTCTGTCTTTACCCAGGACTTCGATTTCTACTTTGATAGTTTGTTGTTAAACAGCATTGTGGTTCTCAGTTTGCAAGAACAGAGTGCAGACACTGATGCCCCTGAAAGGTAAGGGCTGGCCCATCAAGGCACACTTTAACTACAATATAACCTTTTGTTAATAAAGAAAATATAAGGACTGTGTGCCAGTTTATGACGGGCCATAAGGAATATATACATATGGCCACAATTACAGGTAGTGAAGATTTTTAAACTGTCTCATAACTAGCAATGGAATCAGAAGTGATTTTCTTTTTTAAACAATCAATAAAATGATTCAAACCCACACTGAGAGTGTACACTGAGAACACTCAGAATCAGTCTAGCACTTCTGGGTCTTCAAAGAGCTTTCACATCCTATTGTCCAATGCAGCTCTGGAAGCAGGAGACCTGGAATCTAGTCTCTGTTAGTTATATGCCCTGGCATAAATTTTTAGAATTTTTTCTACGCTTCACTTCTTTCTTTGAAAAATAAGATAATAATTACTGATTTGCTAATATTCAAGGTTATTTAGGTAACAAGAGTTAAGGGGTTAAAGGCTTTAAAAAAGTGCTTCCCAATTGTAGGGCAGTTTCATCAAGATAATAGTCTTTATGTGCCAAATAGAATTGCAGAGAAGCTTTAGGGGGAAAGAAAAACAGAAATGCAAACTTTCCTATTTCAATTCCATTTCCTCTGGAGAAAATAACCCAGATGTTATTAAATGATCTTTTCAGCCCAAGCTGCAGGGTAATCCTTTAGCACTCTTGAAAAGCTTCCAAGTAAAATTGAAAATGAGATCCTTTTCAGAGTTTGTGTCTCCTATGAAACTCTTTGGAGAGTATGAAGATAATTTTTAGCCTCTTTAGGAAGATGTAACAGTCATATTTCCTTTCTTGTAATATTGTAACATTATTTATATAGCTGTTCCTTTCAAGAACTCTTTTCCTTTTCACACATAGCAGGGAAACTGTTACCTTATAGAATGGTGGTAATATCAGTCACTGAGCAAAAGACTCATAGGAACTTAAAACTGGAAGGAATCTCAAGTACCATCTCTTCCATCTTCTCATTTTACAGATTTGGAAATTGAGGCTGATAGCAGTTAAGTGATTTGTTCAGCTTTTGGTGAGAGAACTGCAACTTGAATCCCAACTAGAATCAGGTATGTATTCTTTCCACTCTTTCCAGAATCCTATGTCTATCAAAAAGCTATCTGCTTTTTGCTTAACGCATAGTTTCTTATCACAGCTCAGCTGTGTAACTGCAAGCGTAGACTCATAATGAAGTTCAATGTGAGGAAAAGATGCCTTGATTGGTCTTTGTACACAAATGTCTATAAATGGTAAGACCCATAGTGGACTTTTAATACACATTGATCACGACACTCTATTTAAAACTTAAAGAGCATTCTTTCAATTCAGAAAAGCTTTTGGAAACAAACAACTGGTCTCACAACTGATTGCCAGTTGTCAGTTGACATGCTCTAGGAGTATACGCTTTCATTTTGCCATTTGGAAACATGAAAAACTAATATAAACATACACTCACTTAAGGATCTCAAACATCCTTAAACATTCTCTTTCTAGGAATAGTGAGAAAGCTTTCTATATATATTAGAACTCTAGATACCAAAGTGATTTGAACACTCGAGAGAAAAAGATAAATAAAATAAAATACTAATTCCACAGGGTCCCTCGGATCGAACTTCTTTTGTGATGAGCTCTATTGACTGAGTGAGCACTGAACCATTGGTAACTAGGGTGCACGCTGTTCTCCCACCTCTGCTATGTAAAGTGTCTTCTCATCATTATACAAAAATCACCATCAAACTAGAAAACAATTTGGGAGAGTTCATGGCTTTTGGAGCAACCCACAGCCAGTGATGCTGTCTTGACAAAATATAATTATCTCCAACCCTGAGGTGCAACTACAGGAGAGCAGCAAACAAGCCCTGTAGTATTGTTTCAGATGAAGCACAGTGAAAGCGCTGCACTTCCTCCAGGCCTCCGCTTTCTTCCTGAACGAACTCCAGGGAATGGCATCATGTCAGGCTTTCCAGATGGATTATGTGAAGCCATAGCTCAATGTCATTTTCAATAGGAAGCCTCATAATTAAAGGTCAAATAGTCACTTCATCTGCAATCAATCAGTAGAAAAAGTACTAATACGAAGAACTAATCTATCAATGGCAAATGCACTAATAAAAGCAATGAATCAAATTCAGCATGTGTGTAGATGCAAGTACATTGAAGAGACTGAGACAGGGCAAAAGCAAGAACAAAAAAATAAATTTCAAGTGTATGTACAAGAGAACTTTCAGAAGGCTTCTCAAAGCCAGAGTTTTCATCTTTGGTTCATTAGTTACCTGGGTGTCACCGGGCCTGCAATAATTTATTCTTAAATACAAATACTGGATATAATAATAAAAAATGTTATTTCACAGGGCTTTCTTAATGTATTCTATTTGAGATGTTATGTGTGTGTGTGTGTGTTTAAAATCACTAGAAGAAATATTTTGACAGGGATCACAAAAGGGATAGATATATTTTCTACATGCCAAATAGATGCATTTTAATCTGTCGTATTTCATCTTGAAGTAAGAGAAATATAACTCTGAGTGATATTACCTGAAATTTGCCCCCTGCTTTCTGGAATATGAATTCTTCACACTTATTGTGATGTTCTTTCATTGCTATGCAGATGAGAAGTTCCATTAGGATAATTATCGGCCTGTACCTCAGGTCACTGCCAGGCATATCCTCTGTACCAGAGAAGTCAGGTCACCAGTAGAGAGAAACATGAATTGGATCTTGTGAAAACTGATACACTAAATTTACAGGGCTTAACAAGTCCATTCAAGCAACAGGACCCGAACACCCCTTGCTGTATGTAGAAATAAGGGTGCTCCTGGGACAAGGGTGATCCGTGCCATCTCGCTGAGATAAGGAAGCAGCAAAGAGGTCATTTTTATAAATGCTACCTAGGAGATTGCAGGCAGGAAGCCAGGTCTGATCCCAGCATGATAGAATAGCCTAGCTCGAAGTAAAATTCCCTAATCTAAGAGCTACGGAAACTGAGGCCTGGGGATGTCTCAGTGGAAGAGTCAGGATGAGTATTTAGGTCTTGCAATTCCAAGAAAGCATAGGTCTACCATGTTATGGAAATAACTAAGGATTTACACTACGATGGTTACTTAGATACCACATCAGTATTTTATTGGAGGACCCAAGTATCTATTTCATGGGCGAACACTGCAAAAGCAAAATGCAAAAGCAGAAGTCCAAGTTAACCCAAACATTTTTAGCACAACAGCTACTTTTGATCGACGTTCAGAGCACCTGTTTGCCTGAAAATTAGAAAGCATCAAGGACAGAAGGATATGGCTTTGAGATGGAAAAAATGAAAAGAAAAAAAAAAGATAGGATGAGTAGGTATTCTGCTTACAGAAAAGAAAAGAATACTGATCACGGTGCAGTATGCTTCTCGGGTTCACCACCGCCAGCTCCAAGCACAGGAGAAAATCATGGAGAAACAAACACAACCCATTTTGGTTGTCCTGACAAAAGCAAATCCTACAGGGGGGGCAGGTTTGAAAGGCCACTGCAGAAGTGTGGAAGCATATGTGGTGCAGCCAGGACTCAGCATCTGCTCTAACGACACAGGCTCATTTGATCCCTGACTCGTGACCTCTGAGGTGCCTGGCAGCATCCGCCTCTGGCCTCCCTACCTTTGTAACAGCCCCTTCCTTTTCAGGAGACCTGGAGCACCGGGCATCACATCACAACGACCGCATGAAGGAGGAAGTGCAAGATGATTTCTCTGAGGTCAACAGTTAAACCACACCTGTTACATGAACATCTACGGAACCGGGGTCAGGGGACTGGAACCCTGGGAATGGTAATACCGTCATAACCAATACAGTTAATAATAACTAATAACAGCTGCTGCTTTAAGGGTATGTGTTATGTGCCAGGCAGCACACCGAGCTCTCTAGGTGGGCACTCTCATTTCGTCCACAGCAATCCACACACAGCACAACTACTGAACACATTCTGTCATGTACTGACTTGTATTAGGTACAAGTCCTGTGCTGGGTACTTAACACATTTTATCTTTAATCTTTACAGCAGCCTTAAGAATTAAGAAAAAGTAAGAAAATGGCTTACAAAGTGAGAAAGCTGAGGTTCAGGGAGCCTAAGTGATTTGTCCAGGATCACAAAATCAGGACTGGAATGTGGCTTCCAAAAAGCTCTTTCAAATTCTATTTGGTGATGATTATAAAGAAAACCTAACAGTCATAATGCAACGTATGGACAGTATATATATATTTTTTCTTCAAATAAGCTGAACCCCTAGATAGCAATTGCTTCTTTAAGAGTATGTCCAATTTCTAAATCATTTCCCAAACTTTGCAAGACTGAAAATAATTCTATCAGACAAATATGTTTGGGGCTAGTAAAACCATTATGAAATCTCTTTGTTTCCTAGTTTACAGACTGAACTTTAACACGAGCAGACTTAGAGCAATGTCATTCTCTTTAGTCAGTCACACGTCAAAATGTAATGGAATTTTTAAAACTAGTTTTACCACAATGTGCCTACTACCCCAAGGAGTTTGTTAATGATGTATATTTCAATAAAGTTTCTCATTACTTAATGACTTTTAATGACTAAAAACATGGATTCCAGATGTCTTGGACAGGTTATTGGGATAATGTCATTAAACTGGATAAAGCTAAGTAGAAAATAGCACTTTTCTTGATCTATTTTTATCCATTAAATACGTACTTATTTCATTTTAGGTGCTGATCAGATTGAGTTAATGATAACTATGTCGTGTTTCTTTATAGAAATAACATTCTGAAAGGAACTTCAAACTAATGTCAATATCAAACTAGAGTAATAACATTATTTCCACCTTGCTCCAAGCTTCCAGAAAATATAAGGTGACATTTCCCAGGGGTCACTCTAGAGCCTTCCAAAACCAAGTTTGTGCTCATTGCACCCCCTGCCCCCAACTACGCACCCCCAGACTTTTAACATGAACATTCTACATTGAAAATCTTCTATGAGAATCGAAAACATGATTACAAATAAAGTTAAATCCTACACTATTAAATTTAGGCCCTCAAAAATGGGTTCAATCCAGTGATGGTGTTTCAAAGCTATGACCCATCCTCACTTTGCTATTGTTCTTTAGGTCACAGAGTGGAAAATACCCCCATTCCATTTAATTTGAAGAGTTGTTTGAATTTCCAAATCATAAGATGCAATTATCTGAGGGTAATATTAAGTTGGTTTTTACGTCTGTGGGACACTTACCCAATGTGAGGGATTTGTGTGTAGAACAGAACATGACAGCCACAGTGTCTGCTGGTGTGAAACCTGAATTATTCCTAGTGGCAAAAGAAAAAAGTGTTTTACAAATAAAAAGCATATTTAACACATCCTCAATCAAACGTAGTACCTACCTTTGTGCTAACATCCCTTTGATCAGTCCTGGTGACAGAAGTAATTCTATACCCAAATGTACAGAAATGTCCAAATTTCTTTTTAGAGAATAATTTCTGAGTCATTTATCCATGAAAAGGAGACAGTCTTAAAAATGTGTGGTGGAGGTCTTCTAAAATCACATATGTAATCAGCTTGTGGCACAAGACTTTATAAAAATCACGCAGCAAGGAAAGTTAGCTCAGTCACTAGGCTATCACTTGATTTTAACCCAGTGGCTTGAAGAGTTAATGTATTTCAAAAAGGCTTCCCTCAAGGAGCAACACATCCCTTTGGCAGCAAACAACGGCCTTTGAGAAATACACAGTATGAACAAAGGTTTAACATCATATGTTTTTAGTAAAAATAATAAATTACCAATTTTTATCCATTACTATGTATCAGGTATTCCCTTAAGGTCTTTGCATATAAAGACAAAAACCCTATCAGGTAGGCAATACAATATCATTATTTATGGATGAGGAAAGTGAGGCACACAGAAGTTATGTAACCTACCCAGGACCCCATAGCTAGGAAGTGACAGAGCCAGGATTTAAATCAAGTCTGGCTCCTGTGCCCGCGCTTAACTGCCATTGTTTTATTGTTATATAATATGTCAAGGATAAAAAAAATCTTGTGTAGTCAAAATCCATTCAACGTTATGGGGATCAGTACTGGTGAATATCATATTCAGATTTCCTATTTTAGATCATAAAGATTTAGAGAACCAGGAACCAAAAAGGTTAGAAATGTAAGTTTTATTATTGCATCCTTGATATGTTAGAAACTATTCCTTCCTGCACGATCAGTGTTTGAAGATATAGTGAGTCTGTTCATTCCCGCCCTGAACTCAGACAAGAGGGCTAGCAAACGGAAAAATGTTCTAGAACCCGACTGCATGCATATAGTTGTAGATGTAACAATCTAACCAATTGTCAAGTATGTCTAAAGAAAGAGACCCCACCATTTCCCTTAGTAACCTCATCCTTATATACAACTTTCACTGGGAGAAAAAGCTTCCCTCAGCAGATCCCACATCCTGTTTCTTTGTTATATACTCACTGGAGGGGAGCAGGACCCTCTCCTCCACCACCTGCTCCTCTGTACATATGTTAAGAGAATATTTAAATTGCCCTTTAGTCTCCTCTCCTTTGAAAAATCATGTAAGCTCATGCTTCCTAACCAGTCTTACCTGCAGCCTTTTTTTTTTTTTTAATAACATCTTTCCAAATTGAATTTTTGGTGTCTCACCTCAGTTGAAAGAGAAGGAGGGAGGGAGACAGAGAAAGAGAGAGAAAGAAAGAGAGAGAGAGAGAAAGGGAGAGAGAGTCTCTAGAGAGGATGTTTTGGTTCTGAAGGGGAGGATGATCTCAAGCTTGTCAGGGGGGTAGGGGATGATGATGAAGCCTGTAGAGAACTTCTTGGAGGAAATTACAGTTGAGCTAGGCTTTAAAGAACAGGTTTAGACATGCGCAGATGCGGATTTTAGATAAGGGAGAGCAGAACGGAAGCATGCAAGTGCCGGAGGCAGTTGGCAAAGCGCAGACTCTCCAGGGTGACTTGTGTGCAGGGGCACTCGCTCACGTCCAGGAGCGTGGACTCCATAAGATAGGATAAGGGGAACTACTGAAGGACATGGGGCAGTAGAATGGCATGGTCAGACCCGTTCTTAAGGAAGAGTAGTCACACAGCCAAGTATAAGGCTAAGTTGATGAGCCCAGGCAGGGAGCAGAAAGCTATGAGGGCCTGAAGAATCACAGTGAGTACAGGAGCTGGTGGTAAGAGACATGAAGATAGAATTAAAAGAACTTGTCAACTGGTAACTTCTACAAAATATTCCCTCCCAACAGCTTAAGAGCACAGGCAGTGCGGGAAATACACTGGAATTTAAATCCAGACCATCCTTTGGCTTAGATATAAAATGGGGATAATACTGTCTGCCTCTTAGGGTCATTGTGAGGATAAATGCCAATATCTGTTAAGAACTGGGCACATAGCAAGTGTTTAAAAATGCTAGGTTAGGGCTTCCCTGGTGGCGCAGTTGTTGAGAGTCCGCCTGCCGATGCAGGGGACACGGGTTCGTGGCCCGGTCTGGGAAGATCCCACATGCCGCGGAGCGGCTGGGCCCGTGAGCCATGGCCGCTGAGCCTGTGCGTCTGGAGCCTGTGCTCCGCAATGGGAGAGGCCACAACAGTGAGAGGCCCGTGTACCGCAAAAAAAAAAAAAAAAAAAAAAAGCTAGTTTATACTTTTATTGTTATTGTTGCCTTGAGAGAAGAAGAGAGATTGAAGAGAAATTAGAAACTTTGAGAGAAGTATCAAAGCATTAATGGAAATAAGGAATGGAAGAGGAAGCCCAGTAGGGTCTGGGCAGGAGACCCAGGAGTTGAGGTTTAAGTTTACTGAATTTGCAGTAGTGAAGGGGGCTGTGTTTTCAAGAAATCTGGTGAAGAGAAGAAAAGGGCCATGGAGATGAACCTGTTTATACATAGAAAGTGATGATACAGCAGGTAGAAATAATGGACGAAACCACATCCTCAAAGGGGCCTGAGAGGATGAGACTGAGATTAGCCGGAGAGGAGAGTGTCCTACAGTCTGAGAGTCTGTGAGCTGGAAGCAAAAGAAGACAAGGTGAGTGAAAAATACAGAAAATCTTCAGGTGGAGAATAGGAAAGTGGAGGGAATCTACATCAGAGAGTTTACTTTCTGTGCAAAGCGTGAGGCAGTTCATTCATCTACAGAAAAGTCTGAGGGAATACTGAGGCCTGAGAAAAACTTGACATAAGCAGACTGGGGAATATGACCTACGGTCAATTCACAATGAATAAAAGATGTCTCCAGGAATGAATGCCCAGCTGTGATTGTGGAACACGTGGCAGAGCCAGCTGGCCTAGTCTGGGGTCTTTCTCCGTCAATGCTCTGGTGTCAATAACACTGCAAAGGCCTTTGAGGGCTTCGGCTGCCCTTGTTTGTAACCAGTTGCTGCTGCATCTGCATTTAGGCAGTTTGGTTTTCTTCCAAGGGAGTCCGGCAGTACACTTCTTCTTTGGTGAACGCTGTTCTGCTTGACCCATTTCTAATGTGTCTAGATCTCTCTGGCCAAGAAAGCTCTGATTTAATCTGGCGCTGGCTGCCATGTTGGAGCAGCATTTCCAGTGTGGCCAAAGAGGATGTTTGCAAGATATGCTTACTTGTCCTCTGCTCCGGGGTAAGGAGACCGAAGGTAAGCCCACACGAGGAGGTATCTGGCCTGATGTGGGTTGGAACACTGCCCTAGGGTCCTACTGACACAAAGCCCTTCAGTGGGGAGAGAGAATCAGGACGTAAAGATGGAATGTTTGAGGTTAAAAACAATACTCCACCTAAATAGGGCTGACTTATACTCTATGTCTACAGTAACAGACTGTTCCACATCACAGGTCTTGGAGAAGCCAGCAGAGCACGTGCTCACTTAACCTTCCATCCAAGATAAGGAGGAAGAGGATAAGGATGGTGAGTAACCATAGCAGTAAACATTAAAGAAATTTTTTTCTATCACATATATATATATATATATTTTTTTAATTGAAGTATAGTTGATTTGCAGTCAACTTTTTTTTTTTTTTTGCGGTACGTGGGCCTCTCACTGTTGTGGCCTCTCGAATTGCAGAGCACAGGCTCCGGACGCGCAGGCTCAGCGGCCATGGCTCACGGGCCCAGCCGCTCCGCGGCATGTGGGATCTTCCCGGGCCGGGGCACGAACCCGCGTTCCCTGCATCGGCAGGCGGACTCCCAACCACTGCGCCACCAGGGAAGCCCTGCAGTCAACATTTATTGAGCACTTTTCTAAGCACTTTGCATCCAGTTCTTCTTTCTTCATAGAACAGCCTTAAACGGTAACAGTATTTTTGTCTTGTTTTTTCCGAAAAGGGATCTTGAAGCACAGTTGCCTCAAGTCACACAGCTAATAAGGAGGGTGCCCCAATTTGTGAAGACAAGTTTGCCTTCTGAGAAGAACATTATAAAAACTCAAAACCATAACCAAAATCACCACACAATTGTGGATGAGAGCAGCCATCCTGGTAACTAACCCTCCCTCACCCATGCTCTGTTCAGGGGTGGTTAAATGGTGAAAAGTCGTGACAACGCACAGAGAAACAAAGTATCCCATACATTATATTAAGTGGTAATGGCTATAATTATTTTCAGTGATTATCATCTCTACTGTGTCTGCTCACATTCTTGAAAGGAATTGCATTACTATTTATTTTCGAACTCTACCTTATCTCTATTTAATATTGATTTTCTTTTTATCTTGTTTTTATAATTCTTTTGATTACTTTGGCTTCCCTCGAGATGTTTATTTCCTTTTCTTCCCAACTGGTCTTTTTATTCTCTCACAAAGCTTTCATTCAGTGTTTTCCACATAATATTTATTTTGCCTTCCTTTGAGTACCCACAAAGGAAAACATGTCAAAAGGTTTTACTAGCAGAATTACAGAATGTGGAGCAGAAAGGGTCCTCTGAGATAGTCCCGTCTAAGCCCACTGTTTTTACAGGGGGAAACTTCCACGTGAAGTACTTTCCTTTGTTAACCTCTGTACCTGTGTGGCTTTTTTTTTTTTTTAACAGAACATGGTTTAAGAATCTTTACCTGGGCTTCTCATCTTCTTTTTTTTGAAATTTTATTTCATTTTTTTTTATACAGCAGTTTCTTATTAGTTATCTATTTTATACATATTAGTGTATATATGTCAATCCCAATCTCCCAGTTCATCCCATCACCCACCCCCACCCTGCTTTCCCCCCTTGGTGTCCATATGTTTGTTCTCTACATCTGTGTTTCTATTTCTGCTTTGCAAACTGGTTCATCTGTACCATTTTTCTAGATTCTATATATATGCGTTAATATACAATATTTGTTTTTCTCTTTCTGACTTACTTTACTCTGTATGACAGTCTCTAGGTCCATCCATGTCTCTACAAATGACCCAATTTCGTTCCTTTTTATGGTTGAGTAATATTCTATTGTATATATGTACCACACCTTTATCCATTCGTCTGTCGATGGGCATTTAGGTTGCTTCCATGACCTGGCTATAGTAAATAGTGCTGCAATGAACATTGGGCTGCATGTGTCTTTTTGAATTATGGTTTTCTCTGGGTATATGCCCAGTATTGGGATTGCTAGATCATATGGTAATTCTATTTTTAGTTTTTTGAGGAACCTGCATACTGTTCTCCATAGTGGTTGTATCAATTTACATTCCCACCAACAGTGCAAGAGGGTTCCCTTTTCTCCACACCCTCTCCAGCATTTGTGTTTATAGATTTTCTGATGATGCCCATTCTAACTGGTGTGAGGTGATACCTCATTGTAATTTTGATTTGCATTTCTGTAATAGTTAATGATGTTGAGCAGCTTTTCCTGTGCCTCTTGGCCATCTGTATGTCTTCTTTGGAGAAATGTCTATTTAGGTCTTCTGCCCACTTTTTGATTGTTTGTTTTTTTTTTTAATATTGAGCTGCATGAGCTGTTTACATATTTTGGAGATTAATCCTTTGTTGATTCGTTTGCAAATATTTTCTCCCATTCTGAGGGTTGTCTTTTCATCTTGTTTATAGTTTCCTTTGCTGTACAGAAGCTTTTAAGTTTCATTAGGTCCCATTTTTGTCTTTACTCGTTTTAGGAGACCTCGTCTATCACCAGCTGTGTGGCACTAACCAAGTTACCCAGAGCTCTGGCTTAGTCGGCCCATCTCTGAAATGGCTAGGAGACTTCCCAGGAAATAACAATGCTCCTCTTCTCTCCTTCCCTCCCTTTCTCCCTCTCCTGCCCTCCAGGTCACTCTCCTTCCCTCCCAGGACTATGGCCTGAGGCTGAATGAGACATCTGGTTGAAAATGTACTGATAAGGGCTAAACCACCTAATGCAAATATTTATATTTGTTTTCTTCCTTTTCCTTTCTTAATAGTTTCTTTTGTCACTCTAGGGACAATCTAGGTTTCTATTACTCTAGTTATCAATCTACCAAACTATCTTGTATATACTTTTAAAAGGCTCCCAATTACTGCTTTATTTTTCTAAGCTTTTTCAACTTTTTTCTTCTATCTTTGAAGCTTCTGAAAGTTGCAGAAAGCTTAGGTCACTATGGACAGTGGACTCTTGGTTTGATGAATCAACTCCCCATTCCTAGCAACTGTGACAGAGAAACGTCCAAAAGAATATATTGCAAAACTAGAAATGCTAATTCTCTCTCTTCCATAATTAGTTTTTGAAATAACATACGCTACTGTGATATAGCAAATATTTTACAGTAGCTAACATTTCTTGAGCACTTACTATATACTAGGTATTATGCTGAGGGCTTTATGTGCGTATTATTTAATTCTCCAAATGACCCTATGAGATAGGTACTACTACTATCTCCATTTTATCAATGAGGAAACGGACAAAAGTTACAAAGTTATTAAACAGGATTGAAACTTGAGTCTGTCTGACTCCAGAGTTGGAATTTTTAACCCTGATGCTCTTCTGTAGACAGATAAATGAGAACACAGAATAACAACTCTCAAATGTATTTTAAATACTCAAAGTAGAAGAGGCTCCCCTGCCAGACACAATGACATGCTACACAATGGTAACATGTCAGGTCTGTAAACCTAAGAAATATTAACCAGGTAAACAAGTGTTGCAGGGAAGTTGAATTTTCTAGGCTGGGTCTCTCCTGGTTTATGCTAAACTTCCACCATCAGAGGTCAGTGGCATGCTGTACAAAAAAGACAGACTGATTTCTATGCTGAGATTTTTGTCTCTGGATATCTGGATTGGTTTTAGCTTTACTGAATTGGCAAGTAAAAGAAAAGAAAAAACCCACCACAGGCCAATTTCACTAATTTTAAGAAGGAAGGAACAAAAAGTAGGAAAAGAAAAGAACTCAGAGAATAAACCAATGGGTCCTAGTTCTAACTCTTGGTATCTTTGACTAATTTGTGTGTGTGTGTGAACTTGGAGAATCCAGTTATATGCTCTCTACAAATTCCCCAACCAAAACAAGGATTGTGAACATTAAAATTAATTGAAGTAGTTTAGTGCAGTGGAAAAAGCATGGGTAAATTCTTTTGGAAATGTCAAATGGAGATGAATTTCAGTTCTAAGTGCAGTATTTGCCATCTGATTTTGGGTAAGTTACTAAACTACTAAAATCTGATTTTAGGCAAGTCCCTAAACAACTCTAAGTGTGGGTCATCATCTGCAAAGTAGCAACAAAAATGCATAGTAACCTAGTCTTCTGCTGTCAGACTTACACAAAATAACATATGCACAATCTCTAGCACAGTGCCTGGCACAGTGTAGGGTTCAATAAATGTTGGTATTTTTCATTCCTCCAATAAAATCCTCAAGTGCTATGGGGTCTTCCAGCATGAAAACAGAATGTGAAAATCATAAATTTTGTCTAATTGAAACATCTCCAAATTTTAATGGCATATTTTGGGGCTACACAACCACTACCCAGGAGCACGATTACAGCTACTCCATATTCTGTTGTTTACCAAAGAACAGGCACGTCTGGCAGTGGGCCAAGCAAGTTCAAAACACAACAGAACTTTAGTGAAGGCAGAATAGAAGGGCCTCAAAACCACAAGGCTTTATGAAAGCCCAGCCTACTCCATGCTGACAATTCTCACTTCGAATTCAACTAGTTGTGATACTCCCCTCCCCCAGCCCTCCTTCAGCAATCCCAGTAGTGGCTGTTCTGTGCTTTTCAAGGAATTTTTCAGTCACTGACAGTCTGATACGATAGGATGACTGGGTCTGAGGATTACTTCGGCCACAAGGACCAGCAAACAAACAGCCAGCGGAAGGCAAACATCTTTTCGAAGGTGACGTAACAAGCCATTTACAGAAAGAACTTTAAAATAGCTCCTACTCTCAGACTTACCCAATTAAGTCACATTTTCTCTGTGACTTAACGGCTCCAGGCTCTACTCTTACTTCATAAATCACAACCACAAGCCTGGGAAAATGCTTCAAATTACACCAATCAATAAATTTTTATTGACTGTTTACAACTGGCCTCGTGCTATAGCAAGTGCTCTAAGAGCCAAGTGCCTAATGTGAGGCCTGAGCCATCCATGCTCTGACGCTATTTCAGGCCCCATAAACAACGCAGGCCCCTTGCCTTGTGGCAGCTCATTGCCAGCACCTGGCATTCAAGGCCCTCGCAATCTGGCCCAAGCTTACTTTTCCAGTTACTATTATTATTTTTCATTTTCCTCTACTCCTATTGTTCCACCAGGTCTTTGTGTGTGTGTGTGTTTGCATGTCTACATTTGCTTTACTATTTCTTCTTCCAAGAACTCCCTCTTTGCATCTGTGTTTGCTGAATAATTAGCTATTCTTTATGACTCACGTCAAATCCCATCTCCTCCATGGAGTCTTGTTCTACCACTCTCTTTGGGAGTGCCTTCTTCTTTGAATTGACTCCAGGTTGTGTTACTGTCGCACGAAGAGAACACTCAGTTACCAATGCATATATCTAGTCTATAAACTCATACAGGATCAAAATCATTATTTGTGGTATTCACTGTGGTAACGTTCTCCTCCCAAAGGCTTAGGTCATATCTGTTGAATGTATAATACTGGTGGAAGAAGTGAGGCTTTAAGAACAGGAAAGATGAACTAGGACATGGAGACGAATTTTGACATGGGGTCAGCCTAAGCAAGAGACAGAAATGAGAATGCTTGAGGTTCTTCCAGGGAACAGCGAAGATTTTACCTCAACCTAAAGCTTAGATAGTGTGAATGCTAGTAGTGGTTCACTTAGCCCCCCAAAATGAACCTCATTCTGCAGGCACTGGCTGACCATTGAAGGTCTCTGAACAGGAGACCTATTATCAGGACTCTGAGTTATTGGAAGCAGTATGAAATACACAAGAAAAGCTCAGTCTGGAAATGAAGAATAACAGTAAGACATGCATGGCAACAGTCTACGGAGAAAGAGGCAGCGAGAGCCTGAATTAGGCAACGGGCTTGGAAAGCACCGAGGTAGGATCAAGACATTGAAAAAATAATAATGTGAAGGATTCCAGTCTGAGTAACTCCATGGACGGTAGTTCCATTAAAAAATATGAGAGAAAGAGGAAGTACTGGGGAAAAAGATTAATTCCATTTTGAATATTTTGAGTTTAGTGCAGTGGAAAAAGCACGGGTGAGTGTGAGGTCTTGTTAAGACAGTCCGGTGAAGATATCCAAATGGTAAGTGATGAGCAGGGCCAGAGCTCCAGAAAACAGGGCAGTGTAAGGTCTAGGCTTCATCAGCAGGAAGCTGAGAGCTCGAGCCAGCAGAACGGAGGAGGCTGCCTACGCACAAAATGTGAATGATGAAACGAGGGCCAAGAACAGATCCTTCGGTAACTTCTACAACTTGAGGGCGGCAGGAGCAAGATACAACAGTCGGCAGACAGGAGACCAAGTAGAAGCATGTAGGGGCCTGGAAGCCAAGTAAAGAGCATGATTCGTCCATTAGGAAATTAACAACAAGAGATACCAGGTCACTTACCTCGTTGAAAAGATGAATGTTAAAAGCATAAAACTCAGCTGAATGGAACAGACTGAAGAAAAAACAAAAAGATTAAATCTAAATTAGCACTGTAGAATCAGTATCTGTAGCATACTTACTGGTATGCTTCGTTTTATCTGAAACTTATGGGAATTCAAATAGAAATATAAACAAACGAATAAGTGAAACACACACACATTGCTAAACTGACAGAATCATTTAAACTAGTGGGACTCAACTTGTTCTTTTTATTTTATTTTTTCCACGCCTCGCAGCATGCGGGATCTCAGTTCTCCAACCAGGGATCGAACCCGGGCCCCCTGCAGTGAAAGCGCACCTGGGCCCCCGGCAGTGGAAGCGTAGAGTCTTAACCACTGGACTGCCAGGGAAGTCCCTCAACTTGTTCTTAGTGAAGATATCCTCAGATATAACCTTTGATATTTGCTACTCAGGGTAACTCTAAAACCCTCTTTGATTTAAAGTTTGGTTATTTGTTCAATTTCGGAAGAGCTGGTTTGTACTATGAATAATAGCAAATAGCATAAATGTGGTAGCATATAACATATATTTTGGAATGACTCATGTTGATTTTAATAACAAAACATTCTTTGATATTATAATTACCGAAGAAGTCTTTGGTATTACTGGGTAAATAGAACAAAAGGTTAGTTTTGGACCCTAGCAGTTACTTGCATTTTATAGCCTGCTACTTCTTAAAATGAAATGATATTACTTTGGGTATATTTTAATAGAAAACATTATGTAAATAGTCACATTTTAACCAATGCAGCCAATTACTATACTTAGAAAATGACAGTACCATAGATTATAAATCCTACTTTTAATTCACAATAAAGGGTAAGATTAGCTTCAAGTTACAATAAAATAAGTTGGCAAAAAAGTGCTCAATCTAGCATTTGAATTTGACAGATATTATGGCTTCTTTCATCTGGCATCAACTATTGTAAATCAGACATAAAAAACGAAGGAGATTATGTCATAAGTGCATAACTGATGTCTTTCTAGAGAACAGATACATACGATAAAGTCACTGAGTCCGTACATGCAACACAAAAGGAAGTATTCTTTTCTAAGCAAATGAATATTGGCAATGAATTTAGGGACCACAGATGGCTTTGCTTTGCTATTGAGGAGGCTGAGGAGATAGCAAGGGTATCCCACCTTCCAACTTACTTATGAACAGTATGAGAATAAGACTGAATCTATCCAGGTCGATATCTGGGTTCGAGAACGTGTCACAGAAGGTTGTGTAGATTATCACGAGGAGCACGCTGCTGCTGACAGCACCAAAAGGAGGCTTCTTTCTTTCAAGCCAGTCCTTGATGTATCTTCGGACAATCTGAAACACAGAGACCAACAGTTTGCCTCTTTTCAGATGTGGAGGGAGTTGAATTGGGCATTGCAAAGTGATTCTGACAGCAGAAAGACATAAAGGAAAGAGAATAATTTGGAGGATGGCCATAGGGGATTTCAAAGCTTCCCTGCCACACCACTCTTCTCCTGGGGAATTTAACATTTGTAGTGCAACTTCCACTGGTGTCCATAAGGACAGTATATTTTCCACTGCATTCAAATCCATCCTTAATCATGCCAAATGCTCTTTGCTAGCTGTCACTGAGACATGCCCATTAAGCCTCCCCAAAGTTTATCTCTTCTGCTGATCCTAATGGATGTGTGTAATTATCACAGTCCCCTTTGCCTCGATGGACAATTCCAAGTGCAACTTTGGGAATCTTAACAGTCTGACATCTTCAAGAATTTCAAGACAGTAGATAATCGAAAATGATCCATGGAACATATTAATATTTAAAATGCTAGCAATGCACCAGAAGTTTTTAATTAAATTATAACTCATGCTTGAAAAGCAAAAGTGCATGTGTTGTGGGAGTTTAAATAATTCAGACTCTGAATATCTAGAGTTTTTGTGAATCCAAAGACAAATGCCATTTGCATGCTTTTAGAATTCCAGAATTAACACTTAAAAATGAATAAACCTGTCCTAACTTTCCTACAAAAGGATGAGTGAAATATGAAGTTATATGGCAATCCTCTCATATTTTAAAATCAAGTCAGATATTTCAAATAAGGACAGCCTGAACATTGGCGATAACTTTAAGTCTGGATATAAAAGTGAACCACTCTATTTAAAACCTTTGGCTTTTGGAAGAAGCTGAACAAACCCGATAATGAAGACTAGAGTTGAGAGACATTAAGTTTTGAGTCACTCATTATCCTGCATAATTGAACATGAGATTTCACAACAGGCTGAATTACCATGATCCATTAGCAATAATGAGGTCAGGGAACTTCTCCTGACAAGGCTGATGGGGTTCTGTCATCTTCCACTCTGTCACTAAAAAGGCTTAATTCGCAATGAGGCATGCCTTCACAGATACTCAAGAATAAATAAACGACTCTCCAGAGAACCTGTGAACAAACGGCTATTGGATCGATCTCCTCTGATCTCAAGTGCTCAGTAAGTAAAACAAGTGTTGAAAAAGGGTGTCCTGGCAGAAAGCTGACCAGTTGGTATGAAGTATAGGTGCAGCACCTTGAAGGTTGGGTGGGGCGGGAGGAGAACGAGGGTTTTATAGAGAGAGATAAATAGTGGTTAAATATTTTGAAAAAGTAGATCTTGTAATTAAAGTTACAGGTGAATTTATAAAAAATCATGTTTTGTTTTTGCACAAGTGATCCGAAACCACAGTAACTTATCTAGTGTTCATTTCTTTCTTTAAAGTTTAAATGTAGTGAGGTAGAGAGAAATAAGAGTAGTTCTGTCACATAGTATTATGGACTGATGTATCAGCACACAAATTTTGGTGCTTGAGGGACCCAGATAGTCCCATGTTCGGATATGTCACCATGGGGGTAGCTGCTTAATAGAAGGCTACAGAGACTTCACTTAAAAGGTCATTTCATAATCTGTTGTTTCTGGTAGCATAAAGCTGGTAATTGGTCCAATTCAGTGCAACCCAACTTCTTCAGGAAATAAAATAAATGGAAATTACACAGAGTTATTGAAATTGATACTGTCCTCCAATTCTGTTTTAATATATAATGGTTAAAAACACAGACGTCCTCTCTTTGCAATAGGTTATAGAATGTATGATCCCAATTCCAAAAGTATTGGGTTGGCCAAAAAGTGCCTTCGGTTTTTAAGTAAAAATAAAAGACACATTTTTCATTTTCAAAGAACTTTATCGAAAAACATATTCACCCTTTTGTTCCACTACCTTCTGCCATTTTTCAGTCAACTTCATAATTCCATCTTCCCAAAACTTTTTATCTTTTTGAGCAAAGAACTGTTCCACGTGCCTTCTACAGTCTTCCAGGGAATTGAAATTTTTTCCATTAAGAGAACTTTGTAAGGACAGAAATAAATGGAAATCTGAAGGTGCAATGTCTGGTGAATACAACAGTTGAATCAGAACTTCCCAGCCAAGCTGTAACAGTTTTTGCCTGGTCATCGAAGAAACATATGGTCTTGCGTTATCCTGTTGGAGGATTATGCATTTTCTGTTGACTAATTCTGGACGCTTTTCGTCAAGTGCTGCTTTCAGTTGGTCTAACTGGGAGCAGTACTTGTTGGAATTAATCGCTCAGTTTTCCAGAAGGAGCTCATAATAGAGGACTCCCTTCCAATCCCACCATATACACAACATCACCTTCTTTGATTGAATACCGGCATTTGGTGTGCTTGGTGGTGGTTCATTTCACTTGCTCCATGATCTCTTCCGTTCCACATTATTGTACAGTATCCACTTTTCATCGCCCCTCATGATTTGTTTCAAAAACAGAATGTTTTCATTACGTTTCAGTAGAGAATTGCATGCGGAAATATGGTCAAGAAGGTTTTTTTCGCTTAACTTACGTTGAACACAAACATCAAAGCGATGGACATAACCAAGCTGGTGCAAATGATTTTCAGTGCTTGATTTAGATATTTTGAGTATGTCGGCTATCTCCCACATGTATAACATTGACTGTTCTCAATTAATATCTCGACTTGATCGCTATCAACTTCAACTGGTGTACCTGACCATGGGGCATCGTCCAGCGAGAAATCTCCAGCGCGAAACTTCGCAGACCACTTTTGACACGCTCGGTCAGTCACAGCACCTTCTCCATACACTGCACAAATCTTTCTTTGTGTTTAAATTGCATTTTTACCTTTCTTGAAATAATAAAGCATAATATGCTGAAAATGTTGCTTTTTCTCTTCCATCTTCAATATTAAAATGGCTACACAAAAGTTCACCAATTTTGATGTCTTCTTTTTTAAATGCACGCTGATATGACAGCTGTCACATACAATCTAACAAAATTGTTTCGAATGAAGTTAAAGACAACTAAGTGCTACTAGAGCCATCTTACAGAAAAAACCAAATGAACCTTTTGGCCCACCCAATAAAAGCGTCTTCTTCCACTACCATCGAGCCCTCTGACAAAATAAACAAATAAATATGAATGAGGTGTAACTCGAAAGTCAAAGCCATTTTAAAAACCAAGACAAATCTGTAATCATCAATCAACTTTATAAGCTGTGATTTGACTTAGTCAACCTTATTACCTCTTTCTTCATTACAAAGTACTCAAAGCCTCATAGTATATTAGGATTCTTTCAATAGACAAGAAACACGGGCTCCAAATCCTGCATCCTCCTAATGACTTTCTTCTAAACTCTAGCTCACAGAAACGCAAGCATTCAAAATTAAATGACTTTTTTGCTTTTCCCTGTGGAGAGAGAAGGGGAAAAAAATCCTCCTCAGGAAACTTTTTATTTTATTGTCTCACCTTCTACATTTTCATTTTCTTTTTTTTAAATTAAGCACAAGGAAAGGTTAAAGGGAAACTAAAATTCGAATCCCTGTACTTCTAATAAGCTGAGTGACATGTCAATTACTGCATGACCTCCAAGCTGAACCCCTGGAAAAATAACACATCTTAGGTGAAGAAGGTTGATATGCAGAAGTAAGTGAGAAGTGTAACAGCCATCATTTTGTTTTCTTCATTTTCTTTTTCGGGGTATTTTCTTATGTTTTTCTTTCTACTCTGTCTCTATACTTATGAATTGATTTTTGAGTGGGGATATACAATGGATAATTTTTCATGTTAAGTCTGAATTTTAAAATTTCTTCAGTTGGCTTCAATTTTTTTAAGATTATTTTTTTCATTTGTTTTTATTTAAAAACACTTTTTAAACTTTAATACAATTTTTAAAGGTTGCTTTCCATCTACAGTTATTACAAAATGTTGACTCTATTCCCCGTATTGCACAATACATCCTTGAGCCCATCTTACACCCAGCAGCTTGCACCTCCCCCTCCCCCTCCCCACTGGTAACCACTTGTTTGTTGTGTGTATCTGTGAGTCTGCTTCTTTCTTGTTATCTTCAATTTTTATCCCCATTCCACTGAATCCATACATTTTCATAAGCTGCTTTGTTTCTTCATTAATATTCTGTTGAAATGTATAGTAAGGGATATGATATCAAATCCAATTATGTAACGCTTATTAAATATTGAGTAGATTCAAAATATCTGTACACTTTCTAAAAAAGTAGAAACAATAATAATAGATGAATACAAGACGCACCCGTCATCTACTGCACTTTTCAAAAATTCTTTCCCTCTATTTACTTCCATTCTCAGGAGCGAGGTCATGCAGATATTATCCTGCTCAGTTTACAGCTGTAAACAAGGGCATAGAGACCCCAAACAGCTTGAATAAATGTTAAAAAGCTAGTCAGGTGGATGAGCAGGACTCTGACCTCTATTTCCTGAGGGAATAATAGCGTAGCGGTTCAAGGTACAGACTTTGGAGCTTCTTACTTTGTCATCTTGGGCAAACTCCTTAACTTCCCTATGCCTCATCTCTAAAATGGATATAATAGTAGTTGTAGTGAGGACTAAGTAATTAAATAAATATAAAATGCTTTAGAACCAGGGACCGTACGCGGTAAATAATGGCTCTTCTTATTTCCAAGTCCCAGTTTGGTGATGTTTCTCTCACAACACTGTTCAGCAATACATCCCAATGCATAATGTAAAAGTCACTGTTCTCTCAAAGCAATTCAAGTGAAGCAATGAAAACCGTTCATAACTAATTTTATAAATGCAAAATTTTACTAGCATTAATAACATTAACTGCAGCTTTAGCTGGGTATTATTTAATACAAAAAGCCAATCTCAAACTGTGAAACAAATCACTAATGAAAGACTAGAGAATGCATAAATGATAAATAATATGTTTTTTTTTTTACTATTAATTTATTGAAAGAAAAGTGGGGTTTAGCATGCTGTTTTAAAAAATAGTTTTCAAAGGTGCTGGAAATTCCATTTCATTAACATTTATTCATAAATCTCTCAAACTTAATGCATAAAATAAGTATGTGTCACAAGCACTTAGATATATTGAAGGCTTTATCGGAAGAGAAGAAATATTACAATAACAGACATTTTATCTCTTTCTAGAATTGACAGAAGCAACAATCTCCCAGCCATCTATGGAAAGACTAATCTTATCTCACAGAGTCACAGCATCTTCGGGCTGGAAGATATACTCCTCATCCTACAAATGAGGTAAGTGAGGCCTAGAAGTCGTGTGTATAGCCAAGCAGTGGCAAAGACCAAACTGGACCTCACGTCACATCACAGTCAGTCAATAATGATTTCAACCCCAAAGAAGTACTGTTTGGAGAAAACACACACAAAAAAAGAAAATAAAAGCCACTCTCAGAAATATAAATAAAAAATGGAATGATGAAGTTTTATCATCACTAAAAGATTATGGAAAATATTTTCAACTCACCCTTCCTGGTCTTTTTCTTCTCCCTCTAGTTCCCATTGTTTATTTAAAAGGTAACAATAAAATCTCATTTAAAGATGCATATAAAAGTCTATAGAGATGTTTATTTTCACAGTGTGGCACTGAAACTATAATGTGGTTACAGTGGAGAAATGAGGCTACGTTGCCAGGAATCTAATTCCTCTGAAGTAAATAGTACACTGAGCACTTCTAATGAGGGCTTTAAAGATTGCTTCACAAAAGTTAGGTCTGTCAATCAATTACAAATGAGCAGAGATAAAAGAGCAGACAAGGTCCCTGGTCTCATGGAGCTCATGTTTGAGGAGATAAATAAAAAGCAAAACAACAAATAAATGAGAAGCAGATAATGATTCATACCAAATAGAGGTTTAAACTGGATAATACATGAGTGATTGAGTGGGTAGCCTCTGGAGGAAGGGCGAGGAAAGGTCTTTCTGAGGAGGTGACAGGTGAGAGGGGGTTCCAAACAGAAGTACCAGCCAGTGCAAAGGTTCTAAGGCAGCATCAAGGCTGGCTGCTTTCAGAAAACAGAAGCAAAGTCCGTGAGACCCAAGGGTAATGGGCAAGTGGGAGAGTGTTAGGGGAAGTAAAAGGGACTTGAAAATAGAGGACAGGGTGAAATAATCCTGTAAGGAAGCAGAGTAAGATATCTGGAAAGTACTGAGTGACATTTTAAATTTGGGGTCATGAATTTAAAACAAGATGAGAACCAATCATATGTTTCTCTCTAGTGAAGCTGGAGACCTAGGGAAAACGGCTGCTGGGGGTACTGAGGGGATAGGTTCAAAGTTTTCTTCAGCCAATGTTTTTATACAGTTTACACCCAACTACTGAGTATGCTATTAAATATACTTATGATAGAGTTTCCGCTTCCTGGAAGCTCACGGGTACATTACTGTCTCTCCTGATAAATACGACGGGTGAAGTATGATGGGAGAACTGGAGTTTACTCTAGGCCCAGGGAGTCAGAGCACATCAGAGGGCGTCTCTGTCTTGAGTCTTTAGAAATGAAGAGAAGTTTGCTGGCAGAAACGATGGCAACAACGAGATAAAAGGCATGGAGCCGTGAAGGGGCACGGTCGGGTGAGGGGGTAGTGGGCACACCGCATGGCAGAAGAGGAGCCTGTGTGAAGGGGATGGTGGGAGGGGACAGGCTGGGGTCAAACTGTGAGGGGCTTTGTGGGCCACACGAGGAGTGGGCGACAGGGAACCGTGAGGGAAGATTCTAAGGAGAGGAATAACATAATCTGGTTTGTTCTTTAGGACTACCCTGGAGTGGTGAACACATTAGATGGGGACTGGAAGAGATTCCCAGCAGAGAGACAGGGTTGGGAGGTGCAGTAATTTAGACAAGAGATGGTGAAGGTGTGGCACCCTCTCTGGCACGCACGAGGCTGCAGATGCCAGAGCTGGAAGATTTTGGAGGCAGAAATGGTGACATTTAGTGCCTGCCTGGATGTGAGGGAGTAAGGACGTTAGGCGGCAGTGTGGCTTCTAGGGGGAGAGACCAGGGGTGTGACTCTTAATTCCCAAGACTAGACTATAAGAGGTAGATGCAAACACATCTACCTTGTAAGTGGTTGCAAACATAAAGGTTTCCTCTTTGAAAAAAGCCACGAGGGTACTTTGGTACCAGAGAACTTTTTAAAAGCCAGCCCTCTTGCTTTTTGACTACCTTTACTGCTTTATAATTTACTGTAATACTTTACTACTGGGCACGCAAGCTATCTAACAATTCATTATTCTCTCTGGATAAATAGTCTTAATTACATAAATAATATAACACTATATATTTAAAAAATCCATTGAATAGTGTAGACAACATTTTTTTGTCCATATAATTGAAGACAAACATTTATTATTAAAAGAGATTGTTTCTGAGATCTACTAAGAGAAGAATGTGTGAGCCCCGAGTTATTATATGGAATTCATTTCAGAACCAAGAGAATAAGCGTGGGTTTAAACTAATACTGTCCAGAGCTGAGCAGGGCAGGCAGGTTCCTCTCTAAGACACAGCATTTCCCTAAGTGATCGCAGACCTCTCACGCATTCACTCCCTCTCTCCCTCACCCAACACGTATTTATTGGGTGCCTATGTAATGACAAACAAAGCAAATGTGGTTCCTGTACTCATAAAGCTTACGGTCTAATGAGGGAGACCAACTGTTAACAAGCAAACAAAAGATAAGTATATGTTGTGACAAGGGCCAAGAAAGGACTCAAACAAGGTGCCACAATGAAGAGTAAAAGGGAAACATACTTCAGGTAGGTGGTCCAAAGAAGGTATGAATTAAGGAGCCCAATGAGCAATGAGTTGCAGTGGGAGGGTGGGTAGAAAGACATTCTAAATGTCTAAAGACATTCTAAAAAATTAAGCAGCAATTGAGAAAAAGCCAAGGCTAGAGTTTAGGAAATGGGCAAAGAGTTAGAGAGGTAGACGCCGTAAGATTTATTCAGAATACCTGTTATGTGAGCAGCACTGTGGGAATATTTTTTCAAGGATTATCCTGTATTTATTTAATGGTATTCTCTGAGTGCTTTTAAACCCTCCCCCTTTACTGTGTTTAGACCCTTTCCTAAAACTAAAATTAAAAAAAAAAATAGCGCATGTACAGTGGATGCTGTGTTGTGCCCCCCAGACCCATCTCTTCAGTAATGAGATGCTTATTCCCATATCTGCAGGGCATGTTGATTGACTGAAAGATCTCAGTTGACTTCCTCTTTGGGAACTGCTGCTAAGAGAGCAGACTCACCCAAGGACCTACTGCGGAGGGGCAAGGAAGCCAGCATCTGATGACTGCTCAGCACAAGAGGAGAGAAACCAGGCACGCGTGTCTTAGGCAGGACAACTCTGAGGGGTTGGTCCAGCCTAAGGCTGTGGCCCCTTCACCCCCGTCCTACTTGTCCCACTCTCCCAGGTGTTGATCCCAAGGGTTCTCCCCCATTCAGCTTCCTGCATGGAAACCTCTGTCTCAGAGTTGATTTCCCAGAAAACCTAAGACAGCATGTAAATATTACATGTCTATACACACACCATTTTTTATTGTTAGTGCCTCAAAGAGTTGCTTCCTGTTTCGTATCTACAGGGAATTTGAAAATGATGATGAAACTATAGAGCACTTACCTGTATCAGGTTCTATGAGGACAAAAACTTTACATGCATCGTATTTCATTTGATGCTCACAACAACCCTTCAAGATAGGTCCCATTATTACACAGTTTGATAAATCATGAACCTGGAGCTAAGGAGATTAAACGACTTGCCCAAGGTCACACAGCAAATAAAAGGCAGAACTAAGAGCTAGAGTCTAGTTGCTCTTAACCCAACATCTGTGCTCTTCGCCATCCTAATGTACTCTTTTTCTAAGACTCACTCACTTTAGCAGTACATTAAACTCTGTACGCTGTTACCGTGGCTACCTATGATGAAAACAACAATGACAACCTTGTTTTTGAATCTGTATGCTCATAACTGAACTATATGCTCATCATCAGCCTGTTATAAGAAGTTAGGAATTTCTTCTGCGAGTCTAATTCAGTAAGAATGATAAGGGAAACTAAACTTTCTAAGGTCTAATTTTAAGAGCTAATAGAATTAAATGTTTATTTTATAAACTACAGGGTCACAAATATGATCACTGCTATCGGAGGAGCCTAAGAATAAGAAGAAGCCAGTCAAACGCAGATGGTTGTCCCCCAAATGGTCACAATTGCTGAGACCTTATCAGAAATCAAGGTAATGATCTGCTAGACGTTTCCAAGCTAGCTACATAGCTACAAAGAAGGGAAGATACATTTTAAACATCAAGATTGTGTGCTGGTGTCCCTATATATAGCTATCTGTAAAGCAGATTGATGTTAATTAAAAAAATAAAAAGATGAGACCTTTGTGGCTGAGGAAACCTTCTGTTGGACAGTCTTAGATTTTCATTTAACCATCTCTTCCTCTATCTCTTCTCTCGATTGTCCTGACATTACATAAGAATTCACAATTTGATCTATAAAGAAAAGAGCAGAGAGAACTGGAGACCTTACCTGTCCAATAATGAGGGGAACCACAACAGTCATAAAAAGCTGAGAAAAAATAGATGTAAAAGGCACAGAAGAGGAGGAGTGAAGCTGTAAAACAAGAATACGAGGAGTTAGAATCACTTTAAATCCGTTCTCAATACCGCTGTTAACTAGTGTAATAAATGAATTCTCTCACATGCACAAAAACTTGGTAGCTATATACAAGGAGCAAGTGAAGTTACTTTTATTTTTGAAATTTCGCACGAAATAGACTGAGTAGTTTAATATATAATTTCTATTGGGAGACTAAGATTGAAGAAAAATAACTTGTTTTGCAATTAACTTAAATTTCTTCTTATTAAATACATTTCTGAATTGTAAAGCCGTTCTGTGTTCATACTGTCTGTACCCATATGGCATAGTTCACCTGTAATCATAGTTTACGTGATTTCTATTTCACCCGTCTGCAGATACCTAAAACAAACAAGTGTGTCTCATTCTTTTATTAACGAGATAATATTTGTATTTATGTAAATGAAAGTTTCTAACTTTCCTACTCCTCCAAAACAAAGGCAATGATTCTCATACCCTTTAAAATTCATTCTTAAACAAAATCTTGGAAATGGGAAATCCTGAAATGGAACTTATTTTTCAACTGAAAATTTCAATATACCGCTCCTAAATTTGTCTGTCTTAACATTGCTCAGAATTCCCGTTTTGCCTCTGTCCTCAGTTTTTGATTCTTTCTTTGCTAATGATTGCCGTCTCAGCTTCATAAAGATGCCAGCAGCATCAGGCAGTGTTTCTCTGTGAACACATCAACACTCACATTAACCTCAACTACCAAGACCTGCTGTCTTCCTATTAACTTTCTAATGTTTTTTTCAAAATCTCCTTTCTGGACAAACAGTAGCCTGTTCCACAGTTGTTTATCCCTTTCATGAGTCCCTTCTGCAAACAGGTTCTCCCAAGCCATCAGTGACGATCCCCCCGGCCCTTGGAAGTTACTTTCGCCTTCCCCTGCAGACCACACCTCAGTTTTCATATTTACCTAAGTTTAGTTAAACTTGGAAATATCTTTTGGAAAGTAATTTTTGTGAAAGATGCGGAGACGGTAATGATGGAAGGCAGAGAATATTAAATAAAACATATCAAATATTTAGATAAGTGAGGTCCATAGCTCAGAATGAAGTGATGTGGGACCAGTGTTTTCACTGATTTCTGTGTGAACTGGCTTACCGAAATCTTTTCTATGCCCTGGCCTATTTTATAAAACTCTGTCCCCCATCCTCAGCCCCAATCTATACGCACTCAGAAGGTCAAGAATGTATGCCCTGTCCATCAGTGGCCTGCATCCACTTAATACTGCCTTCAACACTGACCACTGGCTGTCAGTTTCACCCACAAAAAGTGTCGCCTCTAGCCTTTTCCTCCAGAACAAATATAAACGAAAGAAATACAAGCAGAAAAAATGAAACTGGTGAAGAACACACAGGATTTGTGGTGTGTTAAATGTTACACGGCTGTTAGATATTTCTTTTTAGTCAAAACCAAAGTATTAAAAGCTAATGATTAGAGCAACGATGTCCTTGAAGTGCAAGGTATTTAACAAATATATTCTCTCCACAAATATCAACCCTAAGGATGCTCCTGGGGCAAGGACTGAAATAAGGAAAAATATATTTTACAAAGAAACTGAGACACTGGATAATTAGAAAAATAAACTTTAAAGAACAAAGTTTTCGAGTTCAGAAACATTCAACTCAATGCTCTATCCATAGGGTTCACAATGTTTGAAGAGAGGCAGTAGGGTTCGAGGTGATAACCCTCAAGTAAAAAGTCTCAACTCTTGCCTGAAATCTCATGGGTGATCTCACATATCTCTGTTCCTCTTTTTATCTCAACTTTATTAAGTTATTTAATGTATTTTTTAAACGTTTCCATGAATAATCATATGAAGCTATATTCCCTCTGTCAGCCGAGTGCTTATCCCAGGAACTGGCACAGAGAAGATGTATGCAGAAAGCATGAACCTGTGCAGAATGAACAGATGAACTAATTTGTAAACATGGGGTGCTAAAAAGAGACAAACTCTTATCCAAAATCATATCCCTGTTTTTTCTAAAAAAAAAAAAAAACACACAAAACTTAAGTATATCTAAAAATCTCTTATTATCACGTAGCATTACAAAATCAGTTGGTATTATTATTTTCACTGCTTGTTTATCACGAGTAACAAAACGAACTTGAACGTGCACCTAGAAACTAAGGGCATCTATTCATGATAAAAACCAAGGGAAGAAAGAACCAGCTCACACGCACGTGCGCCTGTGTAAAACAACAGAGCGAGCCTGGTGGTGCCTGTTACCTCCCTCAGTTCTCCTCCACCCCCTCCTTAGCTCCTTAATGCTGCTCTGGAAGGGAAGACCTAAAACTGATAGAATCCTAACCTGCAAGAGACTTGTAGTCCCATTAGCTCTTTTTAAAGATGGAAAACTGAGGTCCAGAGAGAAGCAGCTTGTAATGAACACTTCGAAGACCTGTGTTATGAGGTGCAGTTGGCAGTGCTCCTCAAACACGTGCAAGCAACTCTTCAGCCAGATCTGCTCTGTGATAGAAGCCAGATGCACACTGGGAAGGCTGGTTAGTTTAACCATAAAGTATTACTGCAGAGCAGTAAACTCAGATCAAATGGACAGAAGAGTTAAAATGTGATTTCGTGTATTGAGTCCATGTTGGGGGTTCTTTTTAATCCTAATCCAAGCTAAAAGGGAAGTAGAGGAAAACTCATTTCAATTTTGGTGTTGAAGAATATTCTGTGTTTCACTTTCTAGATCCATCATGTAACAGACCACCTGCATGTTCAGTGTCTGGGAGCCTCTTGTTCCTAGAAGACAGTGGAAAAGGCTATGGGGTGAGGGGAAGGGTGGGAGGTTGTCCATGATCCCCAAGGTCCCTGTGTCCTCGAAAACACCCATGATCTCTGATCCACTTGATTAGGAGCACAGGTTAGAGCAGCCCTCCTCTGCGGCTTTGTCAGATCAGATCAGAGGCCAGAGCAAGCTAGCCAGGGATGTAGGTAACTGGGTACACGAAACCAGACTAAGTACGGTGGAGATGTTGGGGAGGAAGTCCTGCAGGGTGGCTTCCTTAGAAGCGGCTCTGAAAGGAAGGAAATCTCAGTGCTGGGGTCTAACTTGGCATAAGTCCTTTCTTTTGAATCGGCCACCAGACCTGTCGCTGTGGTCAGTTTGAAGATGCAGAGGTCCCCTTGGGGAGGTTCCTGACACTATGAAGTACGCCCTGGCATCCAGAAGAAAGAAGAGTGAGCATCTGCATTTGAGAGTATGACTAGAAGATTACAAGACCCAATCACTTTGCATGCAGAGTTGATTTTAACTAAAGCAGAAGGAAATACGCTGCCCGGGCTATTTGTTTCTTCACATTTTAATGAGGCGCCTCATGTGGTTTCTGTTTCAGAGACCAACGTGTTTGGTCTCTGAAGCATCAATTATTGAAGCATCAATAATTTGCACGTTTGGATAAAGTTGCGGGTTCAGCATAAGCTTGTGTCAAGCAAGTGCTCTGGGCTTCGCTGAGCCACCCGGCGGGTTTAAAGGTCCTACGTCTCACATTGCCAAGCCGTGCTTTACGATATCGCATGTGAAATAAACAATCCAGGCATTGGCTAATCTCTTTCAGGACTATAGTGCTTTAAAGCAGAGAACTCACAATTAGGTTTATTTGTTTTAATCTCATGCTGCGAAGAAACGTTTCAGTGAAAATTAAATATGTGGGAATTTAAGACCTTTGTGTTCAATCATTCAAATGGCAACTGGTGCCTCCTGTGGGCCAGAAGCATGTTCTCAGCCCCAGGGATCCAACAGTGAACAAAAAACCAAACCCCCCCACCCCCCCCACCCCCGCTCCAGGAGTTGCTTTTCAAAGTTGAGGTCTGCATGTGGGTCCACCCATCACCAAGTGCACACTCCTTTCTTTCCCCTGCTTATAACTGGAAAAGTTCTAGTCTTTTCCTAAGAATTATTTCAAGCATCACTTCTTTGGGGATTATTTCCAAACCCTCCTCCCCAAATGCGGACTCGGCCACCCCCTCTTTTGTGGCTCTGTGTTGCCACTGTACCGCTCAGAATCCTTGGTTGTTCTTGTTTACACATCTGCCTCTCCCAGTAGACTGTATGTTCCTGAAGGTCAGGGACGCGGTCCTTTTCATGTTTATGTTCCGGGTGCCCAGCAGAGTGACTGCGTTCTACATCTAGGGTGGTGGTTCTCAAACGTTAACATACCAGACACACCTGGAGGGCTTGTGGGAACACCTGTTCCTTGGTGCCACCTTCAGAGTTTCTGATTCGTGACACCTAGCAGGAAGGACGAGGGGAGGAAGGGGAGAATTTGCACTTCTAACCAGGCCCCAGGTGATGCTGCTGCTACTGCTGGGCTGGGGTTTACCTTTGAGAACCACGGAGTTAGTACACAGTATGTGCTCCAGAATGTGTGTTCACCTAATGAATGGCCACAACACATAGGTAGAAAGAGAGGCTTGACAATGTTTTTTCTTCTTTCCATCCTTCCAGCTTTCGGTAAGTTACAGAGTCCTGCTGAATTCACAGCCCCAAGAAAGGACCAGGAGTCTCCCACCCAATTGTCTCCTATAATTACAGTTATGGTAACATTTATTGTGCACTGCTCTGAATGCCTAATGTGTTGAAGGATTTAATACAGCGACCCCTTGAGGTGGGTCTCATTAGCACCCCCATTTTCGTATGAGGAAACCGTGGCACAGAACACTTGAACAGCCTGGACATGGTCACCGTACCTAGAAAGTGACGGAGCCGGGAACTCAACCCAGAAGGCTGTCTCCACAGCCCTCACACTTAATCCTTACATTCCACCGCACATTAACAACAGAAGGGACAGAGCAGTGAGATGGGGAAGGGGGCGGGAGTGGAGGCCAAAGCTGGCCTCCCCTTATCTTGTCCATGTGAGAGAAAGAGAAGAACGTCTGTGTGTCTGTATGTGTGTTTTGTGAGGGCTGCAAGGAGATGGGGAGCTGGAGGGCAGAAGCAAAAAGACAGAGGGAGGGCCTCCCTGGTGGCACAGTGGTTGAGAGTCCGCCTGCCGATGCAGGGGACGCGGGTTTGTGCCCTGGTCCGGGAAGATCCCACATGCCGCGGAGCGGCTGGGCCCGTGAGCCATGGCCGCTGAGCCTGTGCGTCTGGAGCTTGTGCTCCGCAACGGGAGAGGCCACAACAGTGACAGGCCCGCATACTGCAAAATGAAAAAGAGGGGAAAAAAGAAAAAAAGGGGATGGGAGGAAACTGGATAAGCAGTGGACGACGGTGCAGCCTTTCTCACCTGGGTTTCTGGATTTGAACCACAGGACACCGAAAATTATTTGAGTAACTCTTTTCTTAACTCCCTCAAGGATGGCACACCACTAGTACCAGGGTAGATGTGTCAGAAGGAAGTTAATCCAGTACATACAAGGCCTGCTGTAGAGCATTAGGATTTAATTTTCTAACCTGGCAGAGAAAGGCTGAGTCAAACGAAGCAAGATTGGCTGCTATCGATCCATTCAACTTAGAAATTGTTTGATTTGGAAAGAATCTGGGGGCGTCCAGTCAGTGAAATTTTACAGGGCCAGACTAAGCAGACTCAGAAAGACAAATAAGTAAATTCTTGATGAAGACACATTGACCGTCCGTAAAATCAGTTATCAGCCTATAGTTAGAAAACAGATGGTGCGTTTTAAATCACTCCTGTAAGTGAGCTGACCTGTATATCGTCATTAACGCACCAGGTCCTCACTTGCTCTCTGTGTAATCAGCCTTTTATCTCCTACCAGGGAAATCCATTAGCCACAGGCGCTGCAACTATTTGTGTCCCTTCTCAGCTATTAAAACATTATTGTATTATATAATTCACCCTTGATGATTGGTCTTTGCTTTCATGAGTCCCACATTCAGAGAAAAATAAGAATAGATATTTATAGTTTATACTGTAGAGTAGAGAATTTTAAATCTCCTTTGCGAGGAAATCAGGAAGAAGCCACTTCAGACCTATATAGAAAGCAGGATGAGCTCCCTTCCGGCCCAGTTCTGGCCCCTCACCTACATTACCCAGAGCCCAGCCCCAGGCGAGGGAAAGAAGGAGGGGACTTGCTTACTATTGGATCTAACTTTCTTGTACCCACACACAGACATTATGGATGTTCATAAATACTATCCCCTTCCCGTCACAAAGACAAGGCATTCAGACGTAAGAAGGGAGAGTGTCCCTAGGCCTTGATCCCCTGAGCCCTTCTATAGTCCCGTCTTTCCCCAGAATCTATAGTCCAGTCTGTCTTTCATTCCATGCGAACTGAACTGATTACTTACACAAAATCAATGACTCAAAGGTATACCAGGCTGACAGGCTCAGTGGAAAAATGACTGTCATTTTTATGAAAATTAAGAATATGGTTGTTAAAAAGCCACACTGATTTGGCTGCGTGTATCAAACTAGAGGTGGGTTACGGCATGGAATGTGTATAGGTCGTTGAGGAAATGATCCCTTTTATTTATTATTTATATATCTAGATGCATGGTATTTTTCCTTCTCTGAGCAACAAAGAACAAAATAGGTTTTAAATGATTTTTTTAAAGATTAAAAAATATGTAAAACATTTCTTTTTGTTATCTGCTAATTTAAAACGTAAGATGAAAAGATTACCTTCCAATAACTGATGGAAACGACGTACAATTGTAAGTTCTGTTTATTCAAACAACACAAGAATTGTAGTGAAATGTGCCCAAATGAACTGTAAATCAGCTTATCGCCCGCAGAGGAAAGCTGTGTGAAGATGGGCTTCCAGGACACGGCTGGCTAGAGGCAGAGATACGCAGAGGCATCTAGAAACAAGCTTTGTCCGTTATTCCATGACCACAGGATTCGGTCTTGTCAATCCTGAGTTTGGTTCAGGAACCACAGAACCTGCTGTTGCTAATTGTTCCTTAAGGAGACAAAGTTTTAAGTTCCTCCAGAAGAGGGACCAACAGGCAAGGGTGGTGTAAGGAAGCAGTGTCCTTCTCACTTCAGCCAGATCATAACTGCTTGGGGAGCAGCCGCTGGTGTCGGAGCGGGACCAAGGTGCAGGGAGAAGCCTGGCTAGGACAGCGCTGCACCTGAGCGCATCCCTTCAGATAAGTCCGCCAAGTCCCAGAGCAGCAGTGGACTTGGCCTCTCTGGGTCAATGGTCCTTGAAGGGGGATGGGGGTGGGGGGAGTTTATCAATGTTGCTTCTAGAGCATTTGAAAGTGGCTTACCAGGTGCTCCCCTGCTTCCCCGTTATTTCAACAAGGTCTGGGGGAGTCCCAGGAAGAGCATTTATAAAAGACTCCACAGATTATCTTGCATTACAAAATTCTCCATGCGTGAGAAGCATCCCTGTGTGATTTATACACACAGTCAGAAGATAAGCTGCTCTCAGGCTCGAGGAGATGAGATCCGTCTTACTTGCTTTAGGAACAAACGCTCCTGGGCACATGGTGGAGAGCCCGGTTCCCTGTGGAACAACTGAGGCAATCAATGGGATCGTTTCTCTTCAAGTGCTTTATGTTTTATCATCATTTTATACATCGCACATGTATGTGACCATCAGTTATGCAAGCATCATTGGGAACACACTACAAAAAATAATCAGAGTACTGTACATGACACTAATGTCTGTATTTGCTGTTTTTGTTTCTATTGATGGGACCAAAAGTTGAAGGACTTTCTATCACAGGTAGCCAATTACTAGAGAAACTAATGATGACCGTAGCCTTGAAAGCTGCCACTGACGTCTCTCCCCAACCCTGACCTCGCTCTTCTGTGAACTCCTATGAAATTCAGTCTGAATCACATAGTTTAGTAGTTAATTTTTCCTCTAAAATTCTTCCATAGTCTATTCTTCTTTACCTACATGAGGTTTAAGTTTCTTCAAGGCAATATTTATGCCTTATTCTGTTTATCTTTCCTATGTTACCTAAAATATATGTCCAGGAAGTAGTAACTGAGTGCTGATAAAATGTCTTAAAATCACCTGTCTCCTAGGAGGCACGCTTTGTAAGCAAAACCTGGAAGGAACGCTGCCTGAAAGCGCCCCGTGTTCTTGACTAGTCTTTGAACCTAAGTTTTCTCATATAGGTGAGGATAATACCTACCTTTAAAGGTACTCATGCTACTCACATGGGAATATGCATAGAGTACCCATTATACCGACTCAATAAAAATTCGTTTCCCCCTCCCCCCACCGTCCCCCTCCCCTTCCGGAAAAACAAGGTTTCTTTTAAAGTGTCCTGAGAATTCAAGCTGATCGGATTTAAGAACTGCTGAAATGGAAAGTAACAGAAGAGACAGTCAGACGAATGGAGCATACAGTTAGCCTAGAAACAGGGCCTGGTGTGCATGCATGGGGGTGCACGTACATGTTTGCGTGTTGTACACATGTGTGTGTGTATGTATGTCCAAGTATCACAATGCCTTCTAAATATCTACTTGATGAGGGGCCAGATTTCTAAGAAATCAAGTCATATAAAATCAATTAATATAACAGCAGAGCTGGTGGTGCTCCCACTTACTTAAGGGGCGCTTACATTACTATTGACTGGGTAAGCATGAGGGTGAATGTTTATTAAATATCCTAAGCGATTGATGTGACCATCCCCACATATGGAGACGGGTTGATCTGTAACTCTGAGAACATGACTTTCAGCAGTGGTCCAAGTTTCCGCCCTTTGTGTTTCCACGGGTCTTGATGTTGAGCTGACCTTTGTGGCTGTGGTGGAAGTGAGGCCTTGATTTGTCGTTCCAATGGCACAAGCTCAAAGCGCTACTGACTCTCCCCTGCCACGCAGGAACTCATTTAAATAAAAGTGGTGGTCTACAGAATTATGAGGCTTGAGGCCATGACAATACCAGATAATATCTGGTTTCCTTAGATCATAACTGCGTAGAATTAGACTGACCTGTTCCACAGTGTGAACATAGTTATCTTACCTCCTTTGTCTTAATTTTAGAGGGAGTAAGAGAGAAGTTTAGACGTTGCTTCCTTTCATTCCGCACAGTCACCAAGATGTAGTTGGGAAGAAGGTGTGAGGGAGCTGCTAAGGAGACTTGGGGGGACAGGGGTCTACAAAGGCAGGAGCTTCACGCTGCCCAATGGACTGTCCCTGACCTCACAGCCTAAGTGCTTGACTCAGCACCAGGGCCTCTGCATCTTCACTACCCACAACACTCCATTTCAAGTTTTCAAATCTCTCTCTTTCAGTCTTCTCTATTATTTGCTGCTGAACAAAAACTGTAATAATGGTCGGTAAACAGAGTGTTAGTGAGAAACCACATCAGAGGACAGGAAAGATCTGCAAGTTTTAAGTGATGTGAGATATGAACGAGAATCAGAACCACGCACATGAAAAAAACTTGAAGTAAGTAGGAGATCCCTGGAGAAATATTAGAAGTTTCCATCTACCTCTCAAATTAAAAGTTTTCCTCAAATTAAAAGTTTTCTTTCAAAAGGGAGCTCTGCTACACTGTTGGTGGGAATGTAAATTGGTAAAGCCACTGTGGAGAACAGTATGGAGGTTCCTTAAAAAACTAAAAATAGAGCTACCATATCATCCAGCAATCCCACTCCCGGGCATATATCCAGAAAAGACAAAAACTCTCATTGGAAAAGATACATGCACCCCAGTGTTCATAGCAGCACTATTTATAATAGCCAAGACATGGAAGCAACCTAAATGTCCATCAACAGATGAATGGATAGAGAAGATGTGGTACATAAATACAAAGGAATATTGCTCAGTCATAAAAATGAAATAATGCCATTTGCAGCAACACGGATGGACCTAGAGATTATTATACTAAGTGAAGTAAGTCAGACAAAGACAAATACCGTAAGATATCACTTATATGTGGAATCGAAAATATGACACAAAGGAATTTATCTACGAAACAGAAACAGACTCACAGACAATAGAGAAGAGACTTGTGGTTGCCAAGGGGGAGGGGGAGGAGGGGGAGGGACGGATTGGGAGTTTGGGGTCAGCAGACGCATCTGTTACATATAGAAGGGATAAACAAAACAAGGTCCTACACACACAGGGAACTACATTCAATATCCTGTGATAAGCCATAATGGAAAAGAATATGAAAAAGAATGTGTGTGTGTGTGTGTGTGTGTGTGTGTGTGTGTGTGTGTATAACTGAATCACTTTGCTGTACAGCAGAAATTAACATGAATCAACTATACTTGAATATATTTTTTTAAAAAGCTTCTTTCAGTAAAAAATTATTGTAAAAAAACCCACTTCTCCTATTAAATAAAATGTTTTCTTTTTTAGTAATCTCCTTTGAAATATTATGATACTTGTGATACAATTTCTACCTTGGATTTTAATTAGCTGTGAATATATTCTATTTTCTCTGTTAAATCATAAATTCTTTGAGGGAAGGATCAATGTCAGACTGATCGTTGTAATATTCACAGTGCACAGTAGGCATCCAAACACTGAATAAAAGAATGGATGTTTTAATATTACTGAAAAAAATTGTAAGTTATTTGTCATAGCAAATATAAAGTAAAATTTTATGGCTCAGGCTGGAATGCTAACCTTCAAACCACTTATTTATCATCTGAATCATTCTAATAATTGTTCACCCATCTTTCTATTCCCCTCCTTCCAACATTTATTGAATATTTGGCACCAGAGATAAGTTAATGAATAAGATATTCACGGTTCCTGGCCCAGGCGGACAAAATCTAGTGGCTGCTTACCACTGTTTCAGAAGGACAATTCACATGGAATTTCAAGTAATGAACTTATAAGTATGGTTTTTAGCTAGACAAGGCCTTTATTTACCCTTACAGATTGGAACTCCATGGTCTGATACACATCCACTAACAAAATAAAGACAATAATTTCTGCCCCTGCCAATAGCAAAGGTATGTTATCAAGAAAATTGAGGTGATATATGTAAAAAGCACTTTGAGCCTTAGGAGTTAATGGTGCTATTTCAGGAAGTTTCACTGCACTCATTGCCAGCCATGGTAAATATTGGATTCATTTATATACAAGTTTATAAGATTATAGATGATTATAGAATCTTACAGTTTTAAGACTCAGCCCATCATTAAGGTCTGGACTAGCTGGACCATCGCTGCATTTCATCAGATAAGTGCTTTTGTAAAATCTTGACATCCTTCCTGGCATTATTTTCTATTTTCCTTTGTAAAGTGTCAAATTTAAATAACTACCATTTGCTGGTTCCTTACAGTTTACAACAGGCTTTCCCATAAATGAATTCATTTCAGCTTATAATTCTCACTTTACAGAGGTAAAAACCGAGGCTAAGAAGGGTAAAAGAAAATCCACTGTTCACAACAAATACTGGCTGCAGACTGAACCAAAACGGGATGCCTTCTCCCCATACCATGGCACCCCTGCACAACAGACTGTGAGGGAAGTGAAGTCGGTCCATTCAAAATGGCTTTTCAATAAGGAATGTGGCCCTGAAGGTAGAGCAAGTGATGAGGACATACAAGTCCTAAAAGTGGTCCTAGCCTGACTCTTTGAACAGAGGGACCTGTCCAACTGTGATGTAGTGAAATAGTAAGAAATATATATTTGGTCTTTGTCCCCAATTCCTAGCACAGAGCTTCTAAAACCCTCAGAACTTCCTGAGGGATGGGATGATAAGAGTGTCTTTTGTTACATTATTTGGGTTTTGTCCCCAGTACCTGGCACAGAAGGGTTCAGAGAGCTTCCGGGTTGGTGAATGCACCCATATGCAGGGTGGGTGGCACACCCCAAACTCCATGGGACAGAAACTCCTGCACTTGGGACCGTTCTGGACCTTGCTCTATGTACCTCTTCACCTGACTGTTTATTTGTTTCCTTTATTATTAACCAGTAATAATAAATAAAGTGTTTCACTGGGTTCTGTGAACAGTGGTAGCAAATTATTGGACCTGAGGAGGGGGCTGTGGGAGCCCCCTGATTTGTAGCCAAGTCGGACAGAAGTGTGGGTAACCTGGAAACCACTATTTCTGATTGGCACCTGCAGTGAGAGGCAATCTTGGGAGACTGAGCCCTCCACCTGTGGGGTCTGCATTAACTCTGGGAAGTTAGTGTCAAAATGAATTAAATTGTAGAATACCCGGTTGGTATTTGCAGAGAATTGGAGAATCCCTTGGCATCGAAAACCCACACCTTTGGTGTTAGAAGTACTGTGAGAACAGAAACAGTTTTTCTTTACCAAGCATCCATTCAAAAATGCTTTCAAGTGGCTTCCATAGCCAGGCATTATTTTGAGCAGTGGGCTTTTAGCAGTGACCAAAACATAAAGTCTCTGCTATCTTGTAATGCTTTGCTCTAGTTAGGGAAGATGGATAATAAACAAATTAACTAGTGATTAAGATGTCACGTGATAAGTGCTAAAGAAGAACAATTAAGAATGGTAGGTGGGGAGAGAGTGATGGAATATATTATTCTTCTCCTCTAAAATGACATCTGACCAGAGACCTGATGAAAGTGAAGGAGGGAGCCATGTGGATATCCGGGGTGGGGAGAATCCAGGCTGAGCCAATGCCAAGTGTAAAGACTCAGGATGGTCCTCGGTGCTGCTGGACCATAGCACTGCATTTGTCCATTCCATTCACTCTGCCACATGACTGTTTCATGTCTTTGCCTTTCTCATCAAATCTCCAACACCTCCTTGCCTTTTCTTGTCCTCCACCCCTAACCTTGCTTGCCACTTCACTGAGAAAACAGAACCAGAGGAGAACTTAACAAGCTCCTATAACTACATCATCCAATTTACTTGCATCCCTGCCTATATCTCATGGCTTCCTTTCCGTGACTCTGGATGAACTATCTGTGCTTAGGAGGCCATACTCCCTTTACACACTAGAACTCATCCCTTTCTCCTACTCAAGGACATGGGTCCACGAGTTCTCCCCTCTTTTTTCTGTATCAAATTTTCCTTCTCTAACTGGATTAATCTATTGATACAAATATGCTAATAATTTTCCCAACTTAAAAAGGAATCCTCTCTCGGTCCTTCATTAACTTTGTTGCTCTCCCATTTTCTGCACACTTTACAGCAAAATGAACTCTTCTTTCTTCATTTATTCTTGAACCAACTTCAATAAGGCTTTCTCCTCCAAAACTCTGCTGAAATAGCTCTTGTTAAGGTCTCCAGTGGCTTCCATCTTGTTACAATCAATGGCCAATTGTTGGACTTCATTTTATCCGAATTATTACCAGCATTTGAAGTAGCTGACCATGATCCCCTTTTTGAAACACATTCTCTGCTAGGCTTCTAGGACATTAAAATCTCTTGGTGTTCTTCCTAAGCAAACTGGATATCCTTGGTCTTCTTTGCTGACCTCTTAATGTTAGAATGCCCCAAATTCAGTCCACTGATACCTCTCCTTCTTTATTCTCTTTTGGTGATCTCGTCCAGCCTAACTCAAAATCCATCTCTATGCTGAACTTTCCCAAATGTGTATCTGTAGAGATACACACACACAGAAAGTCCAGACCCTTTCTCCTGAATTCCAGACATATAGTCAACTGCTTACTTGACTTCTCTACTTAGATGTCTGAAAGTCATCTTAATCCAGACATGTCCAAGACTGAATTTGTTGGGAGCTCCATCAACTTGTTCGACCCTACAGCCTTCCCTATCTTAGTAAACGGCAATCCCATACTTCAAGTTGCACAGGCGTGGAGTCATCCTTGATTCTTATCTTTCCCTCATAATTTTCATTCAATCTCTCAGCTCTTTCAAGAAAATAAAGAACTACCTCCCACCAGATTTATTCAACCACGCTGGCCCAAGCTAATGGCATCCCTTGCACTAGCTTTCTAACTGGTCTTCCTGTCTCCACCATGATCCCCTTAACAATCTACTCTCAACCCAGCATCCAGAGTCACCCTTTTAAAGGGAATGTCAGAACATGCCATTCCCTTGATCAAAACTCTTTCAGTCGTTTCCTGTCTCTCTTGAATTACAATTCAAAATCCGTACAAAGGACTTTAAGGTCCTCTATCATTTGGCCTCTGCTATGTCTCTGACCTCATCTCCATCTACTCTCCCCTTGCTCACTCCATTCCAGCCACACTGGCCTCCTTGCTGCTCCTTAGGCACCAGGCACACTCTCAGGACCTTTGCACTTGTTGTTCCTTCCACCTGGAACATTCTACCACCAGAAAGCTCACTTTCTGGTGGTATCTCCTCTAGGCCTTTGCTCAAATATTGTTTCTCAGTCAGTCCAACCTCCCAACCCACTTCCCTTCCTTACTTTATTTTTTCTTTAGCACCCATCTTACACAATATATTTTTACTTATTTGTTGGTTGCTTCTTTCCACTAGTATATAACCTCCATTAGAGCAAAGATGTATCTGTTTTGCTCACTGCTATATCCTTGGCACCCCGGAAAGTGACTGGCATATTGGAAGAACTCAATACGTATTACTGAATGAGTGATAAATAAGTTAAAATAACTTTTTGGAGGACTTCCCTGGTGGTGCAGTGGTTGGGAGTCTGCCTGCTAATGCAGGGGACACGGGTTCGAGCCCTGGTCTGGGAGGATCCCACATGCCGCGGAGCGACTGGGCCCGTGCGCCACAACTACTGAGCCTGCGCGTCTGGAGCCTGTGCTCCGCAACAAGAGAGGCCGCGACAGTGAGAGGCCCGCGCACCGCGATGGAGAGTGGCCCCCGCTCGCCACAACTAGAGAAAGCCCTCGCACAGAAACGAAGACCCAACACAGCAAAAAAATAAATTAAATAAATTAAAAAAGAAGGCTCAACATTAAAATAATAACAACTTTTTGGAGGAACTGTGCCATAAAAGAGTGCACAGAAACGGACTACAGGTAGGATAAGGTGAAATTTAATTTTTAAGATGTGTAATATTACAGAATGCTTACACGCTGACAGCAATGACCCAGCAGAGAGAGAAAATTTAATGACATAGGAGAAAGAGGGAAATGTGTGTGGCTCCTATTGTTAAGTAGGCAATGAGGGATGGCACAACTGGAGGGACTGGCCTTAGATGGGAGCAAAGATAGTTTATCTACGGAAGGAGGAGAGGTGAAAAATATAGACGCAAGTAGGCGGGATTTTGTAAATTTCTCTGATTGCTTCTGACTTCCTCATCATCTAGTTTCCTTTCTGCATCAGTTAAGATGAAAAAAAGAGAAGAGGCACTGGAGATTTGAGAAGCAAGGAGAAGGTGTGAAATGATTCTCTAGAGATTGGGGATGTGCATCAGTTCAGGGAAGGGAGTAGGACTGCCAGGCTCATTTACAATTAGTTGTCATGGATTTCGAATGAGATCAGTCAGCATGAGAGTGGGTGCCCCCGCGTGTTCAGGTACAAATACAGAAAGGTGTAGAGTTGGATTTAAGCAGGCCTGGCACTTGCCAGACAAATAGGAAGCAGTAAGAAATGAGCAAGGTTGTTGACGGTGTATGTAATAAAGTAATTACAGTGATGGACCATGAGATCTAGGCTAGGTCAGATGGAATCTGAGGGTAAGAGGGTGAAGGTAGGGTGGATTAGTTAGAAGCATTGAAGGTGATAAGGTAAATAAATGAGCCCTCCTGGCAAGTTTGCAGAATTCTTAATCTGGGGAGTAAGTCACAAAGATAGCAGCTGCTAGTAGGAGAAGACATTTGAAAATAGGATTATGGAAGGATGCTATCATTGGCAGTAATAAGTCAAAGGTCTGACTGCAGGGGTGACTGGCTGAGATGAGGGGGAAGGCAATCTCACTGGTGAAAGGGGTCAAGAATTTAGAGGCCAGGGTATTGGGAAGGTCAACTATGTGAATACTGAAAACACCAAGAATCAATCCAAGTGTATTGTGAAAAAGAAGACAATGGAAAGGTACTAACATTTTTCTGGACTCTTAGAGCGTGACCTGGTGTTCCACTGACAATTACAACAAAGAGCGGCAGCAGGTAATATAGGTGTGCTGGCATAACCTTTAAAGGTAATAGGAGGATTTTATGGAGCAGGCATGGGAAGTGATCTGGGATTGGTAAAGAGGAACAAGAAAGACACCTTCTCCCATTTCAAGGCTCAGTGATATGAAAGATGCCAACAGCAAAAACATGAATAAGAAGACAGGTTTCAGTTGGAGCAAGATGGTAAAGGGAACATTCTGAGAAGATGTTAAGAATACAGGGAACTGAGACTCCATCAGCAAAAATGGCTTTTACTAGCTACTGTGCCTGACTATCCAGAAATTTACACTTTCAAGATATGATTTAAAAAAAAAGACAATTCAATTTTCAGGGGTTGTATTAGCTTTTTTGACTTCTGTAATGAAATATCATAAACTGAGTGGCTTAAAACAACAGAAACATATTGTTTCACAGTTGTGGAAACTGTAAGTCTGAAATCAAGCAAGGCCATGCTCCCTCTGAAATCTCTAGAGGAGAATCCATCCTTGTCTCTTCTAGCTTCTGACGTTTGCCGGCAACCGCTGGTGTCCCTTGGCCTGAGACCCGTCTCTCTAATCTCTTCCTCCGTCGTGATGTGGCATTCTCCCTGTGGTTCTCTGACTCCTATTCTTTACGGACAGCAGTCATATTGGATTAAGGACCCACCCTGTACCACTATGACTTCATCTTAACTAATTACATCTGCAACACCCCTATTTTCCAATAAGGTCACATTCGGATGTACTAGGGATTAGAACTTCAACCTATCTTTTGGAGAATCACAATTTAAGCCACAACAGGACGGTGTTGATGAAAAACACTACATCTTTAATGATATGTGTTCATATTTTAAGTCGCTCAGGCTTTTCTCTCCTGCTAAGTGAAGCCTGGTCACCCAAGTGTTTAAGCAATTCCCATTGTTCGTAAAATGCACAGGCAAAAAGTATTATATACTGTACATGCGATTTCAAGTCACGTAACACAGAAGTAACTATTGATGTCGTGTGACGGTGCCATTGAACCTAGTGGGACAGCCCAGTTGGCTCAAAAGGGAAGCATTAAACTTTTAAGTTGAGGGTCTTGGGGTTTCTTTCACTATTCCTGTAGCTCGATGATTTAAAAAGGTTGAACCAACTAAAGCTCACAAGTCTAGGGTCTAAGAGGGGAGGCAAGCTTGCATGATGCCATTAATATTAACCAGCTGGGAATGTCTTGTTACGGCATGGAGATGGGAAGAGAGGGAGAAAAGTAAGCATCTGGTTCTTTTAGTCACAGCTGAAACAGTGTCTCAGGGATTCCAGACTCTGAGATACTCAAAAGTGCTACCTATGGGCTTCCCTGGTGGCGCAGTGGTTGAGAGTCCGCCTGCCGATGCAGGGTACACGGGTTCGTGACCCGGTCCAGGAATATCCCACATGTCGCGGAGCAGCTGAGCCCGTGAGCCATGGCCACTGAGCCTGCGTGTCCGGAGCCTGTGCCCCGCGGCAGGAGAGGCCACAGCAGTGAGAGGCCCGCGTACCGCAAAAAAAAAAAAAAAAAAAAAAGTGCTACCTAGGTCTTAGCCCCCTAGCTGTGGCTGTGACTTCTCTCGTGATCTTCTTCAAAGAGTCCCCTGAGTAGGAGATGCTACTCTTCTGCAATGGAGAAAATCTAGGCTACGTAGCCATTTATTGGACACTTTCTATATGGCCAGCTCTATGCTACTTCTCTGACTCACTGCCAGGGCGGACCCCAGGCTGGCCTGCATCCTGTGCCCACTGAGTGCTGCTCCTGGGAAATTACGATCCCAAGGCTTGGAAAAAACACTGAGGGATGATCCCAGGTCCTCACATCTAGTGAACAGGTGAGCAGGTAGGTACATACCAACCAAGTCGTTTTTTCCCAAAGAGACGTTCACTTCAGTTTCAATTTGACTCACTGCAAATTCTAACTTGCTGAGTCTAAATTAATGAGGTTTGTGATGCTGTGGGAAGTGATCTGATTTGACTCTCCTTACCTTGTCAGGATGGAGCTAGCATTTCAGAAGGGATGGTAAGGCTGAGGGTTATTACTGGAAGGAAATGTCTTTCATGAAAGATGCAAAATCCAACTGTTTAGTAGGGCATCTCTCCCTCTCCACTTCCTACACAGCTTGTAAGAAATGAAGTCCCACATTCTATTACTCTAATTGAATTTCAACTTGGGTAATTACCCTATAATTAAATAAATTTGCCCCATAGTTTTAATTCACTGACAAATAGTGCTAGTCAAACAGCTACATTTCACTCCCAGAAATGCATCCCTACTCTATTTCAGTGATGAGTGGAGTGATTTATACTTGGGAGATGTGTGTATGAAGAATGCACAGTTCATAAAATATTTTAGGTATCATTCATGGTTACATATGCTTTTCTCAGCATGAGATAACATTAATTTCTATTATAATCTCTCATCTAATTTCTCATATGCTTAGTGCCAAAAGAAATAAGACAGCTAATTAGCATTTCTTATTTTCAGAACAATTTTTGCTTGGTTTGCCAGTAGCTTGTACTTTTCCTTTCTAAAGCACATTTCATTATCCCTGGGAGACAGGCTGGGGTAGGTGTTATTGTTTCCCATTTTACAGATGAAAACACCGAGGCAGTATTCCCCAAAGTGAGGAAGGCAGTTCCTATCAGTACCAGCACAGGAAACTAAGCTTTGTCTGGTCCCCTGGACCAAGGCTCTTTCAATCAAACCCTTGCTCACTAGCAATCACTTCCGTCTCACTAGTGAGAAAATAAAGTGTAGCACATTTTTGACCTACGTCACAGGTCATTAATTTGTAATAATTAATGATTTAGCCAGGAGTCAGAGGCCCAAGAACTGGGTCCTGTTGCTCTCCTTGGGCCGTGAGACTACAGAGATTCTTTGTGTCTCCATGTTATGACTTGGTACAGCTCAACTGGAAGAACAGTTCAAAATATGATGCAAGATTCAAATTTCAATTTATTTCTAAAGACCTTTCTTAAAGGGTTGTAGATGGCTTTTAATAAAGAATATTAAAAACAACATCAAAATACTCACAAAAAGCAGCAGTAGCAGGGGTGTTACAACGATGCCCTGAAAGAAATGAAAGAGATGATGATCATTTATCAGCCTGGAAAACAGGACACTTTCTTTGCCATTTTAAACTCTGATGCATGGACATGCTTACCCTTCTCATTTCTGTTTAATAAAATCTAGGAGATAAAGAAGAGGGAGCCCCACTCTTGGCTCTCCCGACCATAATGCCTTAGCATCTCTAGTATAATTATTCATATCTGGCATCATTTAAAGTACAACCACCAATCTTCCTTAAACTCGTCTTGCCTTTTTTAAGCTTAAGTTTCCTTCCACGTTGCATATGCATCACTTGGGTGGAAGCTGGCAAGATTTCTCACTCCAAGGCTTTCAACTCTAACTTGGATAAAGTGCCCCTTTTCAAGAGAAGACAGGTGGTTTAGTCCCAGTTGGGGTCCTCTCCTGAGCAAAGACCACGTCAGTTGTGATGAATGGGATGTCATGATTTTGTAATGTGAACTGATCTCCCCTAGGAAATGAGTTGGGATCTCAAAACTCATTTCACTTGATTGGACTCCATGTCTCCATGGTGGAAGGCAAGTCTTTCATCTAATTCAGCCACCCAGGACCACCTCAGTCCCTCTGCCTCCAGAGGCAGGAAGGAGCAAAAGATTTGTTTTCTTCGATGACAGGGAACAGTTTGAGGCTGTTGTTGATGAGGCAGGATACAAGCTTTTAGGATTCTTGAAGGTAAATCTTTAAAACTAGGTGTTTGAGTTGGGAGTTAACATGACAGGTCTCGGTTTTACAGTAGCAGCTGATGATTTGCCCCCTTAGTTGTTCCTTTATCTCTCAACACTTTATTATGATTTATACAAGAAAAAGCAGTTCATATTTTTATTAATGAATTCTACTTGGAACTTTAAAATTCCAAAGAGTCTGTGTGTGTGTGTGTGTGTGTGTGTGTGTGTGTGTGAGAGAGAGAGAGAGAGAGACAGAGAGAGAGAGACAGAGACAGAGACAGAGACAGAGACAGAGATAGACAGACAGAGAGAGACTATACTGTGCCCAGGATCGAGGTCTGGGACCACTTCATTACTTTCGGGAAAAAGTCCTTTTGGTATTAATATATGGAAGCCCTTTTATCATTACAGTAACTAAATTCTTTTGGATGTGGCCCAAAGGGAATGGCTTGCCTTATATGAATATTGCTACCATAACTTTTTTAGGCATATACACATGTGAATATCCACACACAGACTTGTTTTATTGTTAAATAATAGAATAAATGCTTCTTTATTGTGCAAACTTTCACAGCTAGGTGGCAATAAGGAATACCACCTTTTTATTCAAGTGTTATATTTTAAAATCTACTTATTAAAACACGTATTGTGGTTTATCAGCTCCACTGGTGCCTCTGAAGCAAGGTCTCATCAGCACCATTTAGAAGAGCTCAATGTGCAAAATAACTTTTAAGAGTTACTGTCCTTCAATAACATGGAATCTATTCAGACTCTGGGAGGAATTCCGAACTTTGTGAGGTCACGTCGAATCTGGCTGTTTCAGTCTAGGTGGGAGCCATCTGATTTCAAGTCAATTTGTTTAAATGTCTATTGAATATCCACTTACATGCCAGGCATGGTTCCAAATAATTAGAAGAATTAATGAAAAGTGATCCGGTAGAAAGGGTGTTAGGATATTGCAGGAAGAAGGAAGGGCATTTGCAAAGCTATGAAGTTGAGCAGGGAGGGAAAAAAAGTATCAAGTGGAGGATTCAGATACCAGATCATCAAAGGTCTTGGAGGCCAGGAGAGGGAGCTTGGAGCTGATCCTTCCAACAATGTCAAATTATTGTGTGGGCCAAAAGTTCATTTGGTTTTTTTTGTAAGATGGCTCTAGTAGCACTTAGTTGTCTTTAACTTCATTTGAAACAATTTTGTTAGATTGTATTGTGACAGCTGTCATATCAGCGTGCATTTTAAAAAAGACTTATCTAAATTGGTGAATTTTTGTGTAGCCATTTTAATATTGAAGACGGAAGAAAAAAGCAACATTTTCTTCATATTACGCTTTATTATTTCAAGAAAGGTAAAAACACAACTGAAACACAAAGAAAGATTTGTGCAGTGTATGGAGAAAGTGCTGTGACTGATTGAACGTGTCAAAAGTGGTTTGCGAAGTTTCGTGCTGAAGACTTCATGCTGGACGATCCTCCACAGTTGGGTAGACCACTTGAAGTTGATAGCGATCAAATCAAAACAATAACTGAGAACAATCAATGTTATACCACGTGGGAGATAGCCGACATACTCAAAATATCCAAATCAAGTGTTGAAAATCATTTGCACCAGCTTGGTTATGTTCATTGCTTTGATGTCTGGGTTCCACGTAAGTAAAGCAAAAAAAAACCTTCTTGACCATATTTCCGCATGTAATTCTCTACTAAAACATAATGAAAACGTTCTATTTTTAAAACAAATTGTGACAGGCCATGAAAAGTGGATACTGTACAATAATGTGGAACGGAAGAGATCATGGGGCAAGCAAAAGGAACAACCACCAACCACACCAAAGGCTGGTATTCATCCAAAGAAGGTGATTTGTGTATATGGTGGGACTGGAAGGTAGTCCTCTATTATGAACTCCTTTCAGAAAACCAAACAATTAATTCCACCAAGTACTGCTCCCAGTTAGAACAACTGAAAGCAACACTCCACAAAAGGCATCCAGAATTAGTCAACAGAAAACGCATAATCCTCCATCAGGATAACGCAAGACCGCATGTTTCTTTGATGACCAGGCAAAAACTACTACAGCTTGGCTGGGAAGTTCTGACTCATCCGCCGTGTTCACCAGACATTGGACCTTCGGATTTCCATTGATTTCGGTCTTTACAAAATTCTCTTAATGGAAGAAATTTCAATTCCCTGGGAGACTGTAAAAGGCACCTGGAACAGTTCTTTGCTCAAAAAGATAAAAAGTTTGGGGCAGACGGAATTATGAAGTTGCCTGAAAAATGGCAGAAGGTAGTGGAACAAAAGGGTGAATATGTTGTTCAATAAAGTTCTTGGTGAAAATGAAAAACGTGTCTTTTATTTTTACTTAAAAAACCGAAGGCACTTTTTGGCCAACCCAATGTTAAAGGGGGGGTATAATGAGTTAGTAAAATAATTTAGTAAATGGAAAATGAATTTGACTTTGCTTCTAACCTAGCCACTTTTACCCTTGTTATCTATCAGTTCATCTAAATTCAGATAAAAGAAAACAGAAACTTATATTAATGTTAATTATGGAATTTCAATAGCACTAATAACACTTCTGAGAAACAGTATGATATCTGTGATAGGATAAGAATTTTCCCCCAGGAAGAAGGTTGAGCATTGTCACCACTCTGGGAACATCTGTCTTGTATTAGAGGGGTCGAACCCACACTGGTATCATATAACACATGGGCACCCATATTCTTCCTGGTGCCCGTTTCATTTTCCTTTGCAATAGTGGAATAGTAACAGTATTAGTAATAATACCAGTACTACTAATGGTATTTTGCTTCAGTACTTTTATGTACATTTAAAAATTTGACCTTCCTCTACTGAAATAGTTGGTTTCCATAATATCCCCACTTTATGGATGATGAAACAGGTTCAGAAAAGCCAAGCAACCAGCCCAAAATCACACAGGAAATAAATGTCAAAGCTTGGACTAGAGCCTGCTTTGTCCAGCTCCAAATCCTGAACTGACTCCAGTGCAGCACTGGTCTCTGGGTAGCAGATTAACAACCAGTACAGTTTCCTACAGAGTTCTGCTAAGGACATATATGTCATGATTAGTTGCTATATGACCTTGGCTTCCAGCTGATCACCAATTCTTAGAGATGCTCTCGTTCTGGAAGGGAGAGCACTATTATCTCCAGATTTTCCTGCTTGAATATTTCAAGTGTATGGTCACCAACACACAACAGTTCTTACAAGGACTTACGACATTTGTTGCTAAGACATTAAGTTTCCTAGTGAATAGGATGTATCTTCTAATTCTAGATTCACAATTCCTCATTATTTTCTCAAGAATGGCTGTTCAAGTTCATTAACTAAGAATGAATTGTTGCACAAAGCTGAAAGTTGCTTTTCAATTGTATTAGGAAATGAGTCAGCCATGGTGCCGTTAATCCTGACAAGAGCACCATAATTAAGTTTTGGTGAAGTTGTTCTAATTATTATAAAATAATAATAGCTAATATTTATGGAGTACTTGTATTAGATGACGCGCTAAGGACTTTCTGTGTGTTATCTTACGTAATCCTTACAACACTATACAGTGGGTACTGATATTATCCCCATCTATTAGGGAAGGAAACTGAGTCTCAGAGACACTGAGTGACAGGAAAAGGCAATGTGAGGAATTCAATCTCTATCTCCCTGACTCCAGAGCCTGTGATCCTGAATTGTGTAAACAAAATCTTTGCAATCTTACACTATTTCCCCAGGTTTATACTTTAAGAGTAAACCTAAGAGGAGCTTCAAACTCAGTATGTCTTTTTGATGACATGAAACAAATTGAGATATAAGCCTTTGTGTGACATGGCTGATACAGTTTTTTAAAGTCGCATTTTTGCAAATATCCATGGCAAATATCAATGGTAAAAAGGGTAAACTAAAAAGCTAAACTGTAACTGCAATAGTCACTGGAAGCTGGAAAATCAAATAAACACGCTATTTGCTCTTGAATATATCTGATTCCTTCTCCTTTCTCTTTCCCAAGTAAATTCTATACAGATGGTTAAAAACAAACAAGTGGTAGATGGGCACTTCTAGCAAAAGATGTTACCCAACTCCTTGCAGATTCAAGGTCAAGCATAGTTTTAGCATCCTTGCAATTGAGATGATGTGTTAAGCTTTCTTTTTGCAACACCTGAAGAAGTTAAGTCACAAAGCGTCTGACTTTGATTATCTCTTAAAAACCTTTAGAAAATCCATTTACACCGCTGATGTGAACGACCAGGTGAATATATTTCAATGACTTTAGTGGAAAGGAAAAAAAAGTGTCACACCTGAGACACTGAGATTTAGTCACATTAAAATACAAACCAGCATCACCCTCCCCAAATAACAACAAAATCAACAACAAAACTGTGAATGCGCTTCTCTCGGGAGTAGAGCTTGTAAAAAAGGTAAAACTGAAGTAAATTATCAATTTTTAAAAGGAGAAAAAATTATCAAAAGGCTTTGCTGCAATAACTATTGTGATCACACAGCTACTAAAACTAACATAAGGCTTCTGTCTCCAGGATATTAAATGTTGAGCCTTGGAAATGGTGCTTCTTATTTTTTAATTAAACAGCAATAACTCAATTTTCACAAAATAACAGAATCTCAGTTTTCTAAAGGATCTTAGTTGAGGCTGGTCCAGTCCTCATCTGAAACGTGACCCTCCTCTGTCTCCCTCACTTGCTCCTGATGTGAGGCTGTGATGGCCACGCCTTTGCCAGAGAACTTGCAGACAGACACCTGTTCCTGCTCTCAAGGCACACACTGCCCGGCTGACGTTCTTTCACGGTGAGAAGCTCTTTCTCAATCTGAGCCCAAACCACTTCCACTGATGCCCTGTCTTCCCCTTGCAGCAACTTAAGGCACATCTCACCCCTCCTTTCTTTCTTTCTTTTTTTTTTTTTTTTACGATAGGTGGGTCTCTCACTGTCGTGGCCTCTCCCGTTGCGGAGCACAGGCTCCAGGCTCACAGGCCCAGCGGCCATGGCTCACGGGCCTAGCCGCTCTGCGGCATGTGGGATCTTCCTGGACTGGGGCACGAACCCGTGTCCCCTGCATCGGCAGGCGGACTCTCAACCACTGCGCCACCAGGGAAGCCCTCACCCCTCCTTTCTTGTGATGGCCTTTTAGCTGCTGCTTTTGGATGGTGTACATAAAATCTCTGCACTCTTAAACTATTTCCTCAGGCCTGTAGTTTAAGAGTAATGCTGCAGTGAGCATTTGGGTCCCCATACTAAGTCTTGTCCAGGCTAAAAGTCCTCAGGCCCTCCCACTGTTCCTCCTGGCGGGGAAGGGCGGTTCTGAGCCTTCTTTTATTTATTTAATTTTATTATTATTTTTTTTTGTGGTACACGGGCCTCTCACTGTTGTGGCGTCTCCCGTTGCGGAGCACAGGCTCCGGATGCGCAGGCTCAGTGGCCATGGCTCACGGGCCCAGCCGCTCTGCGGCATGTGGGATCCTCCCGGACCAGGGCACGAACCCACGTCCCCTGCATCGGCAGGCGGACTCTCAACAACTGCGCCACTAGGGAAGTCCCGAGCCTTCCTTTAGACATCATCTTATCCAGACGAATTTAAGAGTCCACAGCACTTGCTTAATAAAAATTGACCAAAACTTGGAAATAAGGCCAAATGAGCACCGCATGTCCTTTCAAAGTCACCCTGGAGATTTGTCTAACGGGCCAATCCAAGGATTACTTACTTAATTTCCTAGAGGGATATACCTTTGTTTGACTTCTACTTACTAGTGATTAGGGCCCAGACTATCAAATTACATGTTCACTTACAAAGCTTTGTCCAGTAGAGAAGGAAAGAATTTCTATCTAGTAGAAGAACAATCACAAAGGTTATGGTTTTATTACCCTGCAGAAATTAGCTGGTTCCGTCTCTAACTCAGCAAACTTATTTCGGTATGTTTTTCTGATGGACCAAATAACCCCTATTTCTATCATTCCTTGAAACCATCTTTACCATCCTGCCGGCTCCCTCATTATTCAGTTAAATAAATATTTGACAGGCGTCCATTCTATATTTATAAAAAAGTCATATTTTCAACTTTTGAAGATTATGCTTTGACAACTCCTTTACTCTGAACCTCGCATTTATGTTAATGCAAAGATCACTTTTATTTTTATTTTTTTAAGATTAATACTAACTTAAACTCGCAGGTTGTCTTAATATTTTGTTCTGTGGTCAGTATGTAGTGACATCTTAAAAAGTAGTAGTAAAGTTTAATCTTCAAGAATGAAATTGTATCAAACCAATATGTAATGAGTGACATTGGCCAACACATCCTAAGCAATAAATTTAAAAGGGGTGGTATGGAGAATTTTGGAGACACCTAAATTAAATAAAATGGTCAGGTTATATGGCCTCAGGGAATATGACCTTATAAATATGGCTCTCAAAATATGTAGTTGAGGAAATTTTATAGAGGAAAGAAAAATGCATTAGGAATCTAGGGAAGGGCAGTTGGAAAGAAAGTGGTGGTTGACTGGTAGGTGAGGGCCTCTTCCCTCCCCTCTGCCTATATTTTCCTCTTTAAAACTGGGCCTTCACAGAGTCAGTACCTTAAAATGCCCAGCTAAGCATTTCTCAGTATGTTCATAGCTCTGTCGGGACGGGTATATCTTAGCAGCTGATATGAGCATTCTGGCTTGTTCACCAGGCACAGTGCACTGTAGTAAAGTCAGATGCATCAGACTATTTGAGCTTGATAACACCAGCCACTGAAAACATCCACTTAATTCTCTCTAGTCGGAGTCCATGCTTGCCAAGAAAACACTGAATAATAATTTTGTTTTCCACATAGTATTTCTGATAGGAAGAGAAGACCCTGACTAGTTGACACCAGTCTCCTAGAGCACAACCACATTGGGGGGTGCTCATGATAGTTGAGTTTCTGGACCCGCAAAGCTAAGGGTCTATTCCTGGATTCTGGTGACCCCATAAAGCAATGTCACCCTGTGAGGCCTCGCAGCAATAGCAGTTGGCTTGTCTCAATGGCATACATTTCATTAAACAGACATTTATTGAGTGTCAACTGTGTACAGACATGATGGGTGCTGAGGGAGAAAAGATTCCAAGTCACCTAAACACATAAAACTTTATAGTCATTTTAAAGTGGACTCTTACCTAAAACTCCAGAAAATAGTTTCTGTGAAGTCCTTGGGGTTGTCTTTAAAGACTGTCTTGGAAAATCTTTGTTCTTTCTTTTCTGTTTTTCTTCTCCTACAACCACTGTTAAGCACTGCTTACCCTCACTAATATACTTAGAGTGATTTTTGATTTTTCAAGCCAAGTCTCTGATATGCACATATTTGATCTTTCATTGATGGTCCATGCCCATAAGGAGTTCCCATTATAGAAAGCAGTTCTACCTTGTCCTTCTAACTTCAATGCTTCTGTTAAGAAATGCCTCTACCATCTTATTCTCAAAAGACTGGGACTGGGCTTCCCTGGTGGTGCAGTGGTTGAGAGTCCGCCTGCCGATGCAGGGGACACGGGCTCGTGTCCCGGTCTGGGAAGATCTCACATGCCGTGGAGCGGCTGGGCCCGCGAGCCATGGCCGCTGAGCCTGCGCGTCTGGAGCCTGTGCTCCGCAGCGGGAGAGGCCACAACAGTAAGAGGCCCGCGTACCGCAAAAAAAAAAAAAGATTGACACTTTTTTTTCAAACCAAAATTAAGATATATATATATATGTATATATATATATATATACACATTTATATGTGTGTGTGTGTGTGTATATATATATATATATATATATATATATATCACCACTCTGGCTATAGTTTAGAGAAGAAATTAAAGTGGTGAAAAATTAAAGGGAGGGAGACTAACTAGGAGGTTGTTCAGTAATCCAGGCAGGAGCTGATTTGGGCTAAGGAGATAGAACCTTAGAGATCAAATTAGAGAGACAACACATTCAAGAAATATTTGAAATGTACACTGGTAGATTAACTAAATATTGGGGGAGTGGTGATAAAAAGAAAGGAAGGATAGTGTCTTAATCTTCTGAGTTAAGGGATTTTTAACCAAATAGGTAGATTATAGATCAAATTACTGAGCCAGGAAAGCACTGGGATGTATAGGTTAATTTTTTCTTGGGGAAGATGATGAGTTTGAGGTGTCTACAAGGCATCCAGTTACCCAACTTAGGCGCAGAGTACTCTGGACAGTGGCTACAGATGAGTGAGTCCTTAGGGACTTAGGACTTAGGCGCAGAGTACTTAGGCGCCTAAGTATGGGACTTAGGCGCAGAGTACTCTGGACAGTGGCTACAGATGAGTGAGTCCTCAGCATTTGGTTGGTGGTTTACTGTTACAGAGAAGATAAGCAGTTTAGGAATATAGAACATATATTAGAATTCCAAGGATGCCTAGAAGAATACAGTTTCAATGGGATGACTAGAATGAAAGTTAAACTGGAGTAGATTAAGGACTGAGAAGGAAGAGGAGAAAGAAAAACAGAGTTTGGACAATTCTTTCAAGAAATCTGACTGTAGAGAAGAGGAAAGAAATAGAGCTGAAACTCAAAGGGGAATAAAGATGAGGGAAAGGAAGCTTGCTGTTTGCTTTGTTTTGGAAAGGAGAAACTTAAGAATTTTCAAAAGTCATAAAAAGGGGGGTGGGGGATGGAGATTTAGTAAAGAAAAGGGGTTATACTTACTACACCTAAGGAAGCAGCAGGGAGAGTTCCAGTGCACAGCTGGAGGGCTTAACTTTGGAAAAGAGGTAGGGCCGACACCTCTTCATTGTAAAAGGAGAATAAAGGATAGATTAGGTACAGATGAAGATAGACTTGTATGCTTGATGTTAGAAAGTTGAAGGGACTTTCATTTAAAGCTTCTTTTTCCTATATTAAGTAGAAGGTGAAGAGTTTTACTAAAATGAGGTGAAGACAGGTTCAGAGAAAGGGGAAAGTCAGTGATTGCAAACCTGGGCTGTGACTCATGGGAGGGGGTATCTAAAACTGTGAAGGGGCTGAGATTTTACCAGACTTGAAGATCACAAGTTAGCCTGCCAGAGCTTCATGGATGCTGGAAGCAGACACAAGATGCCCGGGTCAGAGCCAAAGGACTGTGTCACTCACACACATTAGAGTGAGTAACCTAGCATGACGTTAGCATCAGTTCCCCTTGCCCCCAAGTCAAGGGGGTGGTACAGATGGGCTTGGGTGGATGCCTGCATCTATAGTGGGTTACATTACAGGAAAGGAATACTGAGTTTAGGAAACCCAAATCTTTTTTTTTTTTTTTTTTTTTTTTGGTACGCGGGCCTCTCATTGCTGCGGCCTCTCCCGTTGCGGAGCACAGGCTCCGGATGCACAGGCTCAGCGGTCATGGCTCACGGGCCCAGCCGCTCTGCGGCATGTGGGATCTTCCCGGACTGGGGCACGAACCCGTGTCCCCTGCATCGGCAGGCGGACTCTCAACCACTGCGCCACCAGGGAAGCCCCCAAATCTTTTTTAATGCGCAGTAAGCAAACTTGCCAGTTGTCCCAGAGGGAGATACTATTTGTATCTTTCAAGGCAGTTCACTATACAAACATCCTTGAAAAGAGAGTTGGGTAACAAAGAGCAGTCAGGGCACAAGATGGATAGAAATGTAGGAGACACGTGGAGAACTGTCTTCCAACAGAGGAAATGTCCAGCAGACCAATCTAGTTGATACTGGACACCTAAACATTTGAGCTATTGAGCTCATTATTGCTCCCTTCAAATATCATCACTGAGCCAATGTCCTTATACAAGGAAATGATCATTAGATAATCATTTTTTTAATTGGGGTATAGTTGTCTTACAATGTTGTGTTAGTTTCTACTGTACTGTAAGTGGAGTTCCCTGTGCTATACAGCGAGTTCTCATTAGTTATCTATTTTATATAGTGTATATATGTCAATCCCAATCTCCCAGTTCATCCCTAGATAATCATTTTTAAATGATCAGAAAAACTTCTCTCCAAGATAACACTGATCCTTTAACAGTCCTTGGGCACTATGACTCAAATAAGAGTCGAACCAACTGAACTGACTTCCAACTCATAATTCACTCTCTTGATTTTTCTAAATGGGGAAATTTTAAATCTTTTTGAAATCTACATTCTCGCCAGACTGAACTGTGGTCTGTAGACCAGCAGCACTCACCTCACCAGGAAGCTTGTCAGGAATTGCTGAATCTCAGACCCCACCCCAGATCTACTGTACCACTATCTGCATTTTAAACAAGATTTCCAGATAATCTGTCGACACATTAAAATTCAAAAAGAACTGATTTAGGCTCTAGAGCAGGTGTAGGCAAACCTTTTCTGTATACGGTCAGATAATAATTATTTCAGGCTCTGCTGGCGATACAGACTCTTGTTAAAATTACTCAACTCTGCTATTGTAGCTAGAAAGCAGCCCAAACAATAAGTAAACAAATGGACATGGTCAAATTTGGCCCAAGGGCTGTAGCTTGGACCCCTGCTGTAAGCATTGTTTTAGATTAGTAATTACATTTGAAAAAGAAATAAGTTATTGTAACAAACTTTTACTTTTAATGACTTGGTTTTTAGTGAACCCAAACTGGTTTCTAAACGTCACAGCAGTTCCTCTGTAACTGCTTATAACACACTATTTAATTATCCGGTCTTCCAACTTTTCTCCAGACTGAAAACAAAATTATCAGTTAATAGTGTGTAAAATCTACTTTTTTCCTCTTTTTGATATTTGCAGTGACATTTGCACATGGCCAGCTGCTGCTTCTACTCCTTTTCTTTATGATTTGTCAAAGACAGAGATTCTGTAATCTCAAACATTAGTTTTCTCAGGACCCTACAACGTAATTTGTCTGGGCCAGCAGATAGAGTCCGCTTATCTTGAGCCTACTTTCCTTTTACCACTATTTACTTTAGCATTTCTAATCTTAAGATGGTTCTCTTTGCCAAAGATGATGGAAGCAAAGGGAAGGGCCAGCAGGGAGGGAGAAATTAATTAAGGATGCTGAACAGCACGCATAATGTGTGGCGTTTAGGGTCTTAATATCCTGAGCTGTATAAGAGGAAAACAATAACACAAGAACACAAAAGGGGAAAAACATGTACATTGCTAATTAGAACTATATAGTGATATATAGTAAAGCTGAAATACGGTGCGCAAATTCATGATTTTTCCTTTTACTTTTTAACTGAAAAAGTCAATCTTTTTTTCAGATTATGTAAACTCATAGACCTGTATTAAAACTATTAACTAAGTTGGATGTTTCTATCCAGATTAAGAGTGATAAGAACAATTTGAAATTCACCTAAAGCCCACAGTGAGATGCATATGGGAATTTTCTGTATTTTCCAAGAATCTTTCATGTAAATGACTTCTAAGTGCATAGACATAACATGCAATAAATATTTTCCAAAGGACTTTCTTAAAAATGCTTATCTGTAGAATATATATTAGACCAAAAATGCAGCAAAAGGAAATTAAGTCAAAATTTCTTTTTTGATGACACAAGCTTTCATAGCTGAGGGAGGACTTGCCAGGGTTCACTTTGGTTTGCAGGTCTCCACTGTGGGTACACAGCTGCAAGCCAAAATGCTGAAGTTTTATTTTCCCTGGTAATGCACGTGGCGGCCTATTAAGGGTCATCGTAGCACAACAAACATTTTACACAAGAAGCACAACTCTCACAAAATGTCAAGAAGATGGTCCCACGTTACCCAATGGTCAGCCCAAGTTCCTACGGTCTGAATATTATACGTAGGAGCCTGTAGTATCTCTTACTTTGGAATCACTGCTTCAATAATACCAAATACCACCATCACCAAAGGCCAACATTTATTAAGGTATATTATGTACTAGGAACTGTGCTAAGTGCTTTACAAACATTATCTAGCTTAAAATTCCAATAAGTAAATTGATTATCCCAATTTAATAGGTGAGAAAAGAGGCCTATGGAGACTAGGAAATACCAGGAGGCAGAACCCCAGCCAAAGGAATAAAAACAAAAGTTGAGAGGTTAAGAGATAGGCCAAACATAAGAAAAGTTTAGAAAAGAAAAAAGAAGAGCAAAGGAGGAAAGAGGAAACTCAAAATAAAAAGATAGACAGGAAATAGACTGTCAGAAACCCATACAAAATATGTAATATAAATTAAAAATAGGGTCAAAGATCACACATACAATCTACCAGTGGTGTATGAATATATGAAAAGAATGCACCAAGTAACTCTCTCGGGTGACTAGGGAAACACTGAATATTTACTACTCACTGGCTTAAAAGATTTAATGTGTATCTACCATTATGCTTGTTGATGCCTATAAGAGAATAGCACCTGGCATATATTAGGCACTCAATACATTTTTTTGCTGAACAAATGAATGTATGTCCACAAGTGCTTCTCTCAGGAAGCAGCATATCCATTTGATGAGAAACACACACTTTCTGAAATGCTTTAAAACCCTTATGTTTGTAATAATAACAAGACTAGTTGACATTTATTGAATGCCTACTTCGTATGTGTCAGGAACTATTCTATACTCTTCATATGTACTAACTTGTTCAGTCCTCACAACAAACCTATGGGAGGTGCTGCTATGATTCCCATTTTAAAGAGGAGAAAACTGAGGTGTACAGCAGAAGAATACAAAATTCTCAAGCAATAAGTGGCAGAATGGGAAGCAAGCTATGCATCTGGCTCCAGAATCCATGGTCTCTATCATTATGTTTACATAACGGTTAGGAGTTCTCTGAAAATTTAGAGATATCAGAGAATTTTAGCTGAAAGGAATATTAGAGATAATTTGCTATCTCATTTAATAGATTGCAAAGTTGAGGCCAAAGGTGGCAGTGTCTCTCACCCATAGCTTCAGAGTTGGTGGAAACAACAGGACTGGGACAGGAAGTATCTCAAATCCCCTGCCCAGTTCTTTATTTCTGACACCACACTGCCCCTTAAAAACCAGCTAAATAGAGCAAAACTCACAGATGGAAGACTTGAAAGCTATTATATTATTAAATATGAGTAATTATTTATTATTTTATTTATCATATGCATAAGACAAAAAAGACATAGACAATAAAACTAGAATGGACTATAAAAGGATGTTTTGAAGGAAATCAAATCTTGAAATAGATGCTCTTCCCCCCTCCCCAAAGTCCTATGAATTGTCAACGTGGCTATGGGAGAACAGTTTTGCAAAATGTTGCAAAAGCAAGGAAGAGATGTGGAAGATGGAGAGAGAGAGTATGAGGGTCAATGAGGATGGAGAAGGGAGGCAATGAAAGGCGATTTATGGGAGATTTGGGGAAGGGGCTTTTAATTCAGGTCTCTGGATGTTAAAATAAACTTCTAGAACAACTGTACATTGATTTTCTTTTTTTTTTTTTTTTTTTGCGGTACGCGGGCCTCTCACTGTTGTGGCCTCTCCCGTTGCAGAGCACAGGCTCAGCAGCCATGGCTCACGGGCCCAGCCACTCCGCGACATGTGGGATCTTCCTGGACCGGGGCATGAACCCGTGTCCCCTGCATCGGCAGGCGGACTCTCAACCACTCTGCCACCAGGGAAGCCCCATTGATTTTCTTTTAAATAAGATATTCAAATTAATGGTTTAGTCAAAACCAGTGTTCAAACTTAATAGACCTTTATCATAAACAAACAACAAACAAAAAACCCAGACCATGTGTACACATGTGAAATGAATGGGCTTGGCATAGCCCATCCATTTCTTTTGGATGTGTCTAAATGACAGCACATGCTGCCACTAGATCTAGCTGTGACGATCAATACTGAGTGTAAAGATGGACAAAATGAATGGAGACAGCTGCAGTCCACTTGCCTTGTCTCATATATCAATGGTCTGATTTACTCTAGTTTTCATAATATTCCTAAGCCAGAGCCAAGTGGCCCTGAACTTTATGACTCAGAAAGGCTTCAACTCAGGGATGCAGGTGGATTAACCGATGGCCCCTAATTAATGTCTGTTCCTCATGTAAGAATCCTTGGTCCACAAATCCTCCCACCATCACCAGGGCAGAGGCAGTAGAATCCTGATATTCAGGCTGACTTTTGGGAGTCTTTTCTTTCCTAACACAATTCCCACCATCCATGTCTGTTTTAAACAGGTTTCTCCTTAATAACATGTTTAGTTTTATTAAATACCAGCGGGCAGGAGGAGAAAAACATACAGTGTGATACTGGGGTCTGAAGAAGATGGATCTTAGACCCTGACCCTCTCTAGGGCAGTGCTATCCAAAGCCTGACAGGATTTCTCGAAGCAGATAGAAAAGCACTGATGAGGTGAGGAAGAACATTGTCGTACCAGCTTATAAGAAGTGGTATATAGACCTTGCCATTTTATGATCATGTGATTTTTTTGGTATAAAAAGTTCAATAATTAATACAATAAGTAAATCACTTCTGCACCATTAAATTTGATCTTGACACCCAGGAAAATGAGAATGAGCTAGCTAAATATTTTTGAGTGTTTAGACTTTTATCCTCAAAATTCCTATGGTGAGTTGCTAAAACAGTCCTGACTCATTTTTGGTTATGTAATTATATACAGCTAATTCCCCTTAATGCTTCAGTAAAGATTCATGTTATACAGTTATTTCTGGAGCTACACTATTGGGTGTTGTCACTAAGAGGTTTTTAAGAAGGAAAAGCCAATGTTTTCACTCAGAAACGGCTGTAGGTATCTTCACATCAGATATTTATTTTGAAATGTACGCTGTTAATCACTTCAATATCTTTGGAACTTAAAAGTGCCCGAGAGCAGGAAGTGATCATCGGGTAAATCACATCAATGAACTTTACTAAGAGTCTTTAAGAACATTGGAAATCTATGTCAACATAATTTTTCTAGTTCCCCAGTAGAGGGCAACTTCTACACACTTTGACAGTCAACAAAAAAAATCTATGCACACCACATCAGTAAGAACCACTGTATGTTTAAAATAATACAATTTGTGTCTATGAATGGATTTTCACTAACAGGTAGCTATAAAATGTCATGAAATTTTAAATATGTAATTAGAAATTGAATATACTTAATAATGAGTAATTAGCATTTTATGATTAATATAAGTGTTATTGTGGGAACTTTAAAGTAGCAACCATTTAGGTCACTATGATAGATAGTAAGTGAAATATAAAAGGTAAATGATGAGAGTACTGTTCCTTAGTAAACATTTTGATTGAATTTCATTATGACTGACATAGCTAATGTGAATGCATAAAATCTAAGAATAGGCAAAAAAAAAAAAGCCATAAACATCTCAAAGTATAATTAACTTCCTTTGTTACTATAAACTTTGAATTAATACTTATCAATGTTCATATTTTAAATGATGTCAGATATAAGAATGCAACTATACATGCGTATTTATGTATTTGCAAACAGAGTAAAATTCTACTATAACACACCTCATTACTATAGAGATTTGGACATAATGTGTTATGTTTTCATTCATTCACCCATTCAACATTTATTTACTGAGCACTTACTATACGCCAGAGACTATTCTAAAAGTCAAGAATACAGTGTGACAAATCTGACAAAATTCCTTACCTTCTTGGAGCTTATACTCCCACTAATAAAAAATACTATATCATGAAGGCTTCTGAAAAGATTAGCTTATAAGATAGATGCTTACCATGTCTCATAACACTAGTTTCATTTTTTATTAGAAAAGTAGGCTTTGTTTTTAGAGAAATATTACAAGGAAAAATGAAATGCTTCAAATCTTAATATTCAAAGACCACTTGTTGACCTTAAATAAAGTAATAAAGTTGATTAGAAAAATATTAATTGTACGGAAAAGTACAAAATGAAAAGTGAAATTTTCTAGCACCCCACTCTCCCCAGAGATGTTAACAGTTTCTTGTGACTCTATCCAGAAAAGAATATACCAGTATATACCAGTATTCATCCATCATTCTTTCCACCCATTCATCTAGTCTTCTTAAATTATTCAAATTTATACAGTTTTCTTAAGACAATCATATAATCAGACAAAAATACTTACTATACTCACACTTCACTATATTTCTTGGAGTGCTTTCCATAAAAGAATGTATAAGTGTACCCCATTCTTTTATTTGATTCATTTTATTTTTTAATGTAGAAGTATTTTATAACATTCCATCTCTAAAACCCTCAAAATTCTAGTTTTAAAAGTGGTTATATAATTTTGTCTGAAACTGATAAGAGCTGTGGAATGTGTCGTTACTTAGTGTGTTTTAATTTGTGGAGACTGGGAATTTATGGATTTCAAAAAGAAGCCCGGAAAAATTACCTTTCCTATAGAGCAGCAAATGAAAAAAAAGAATCAACATCTGCTTTGGGTAAAAAGCTTACCAATAACTCCATTAGATCACACACAGGGTAACATCTTTAGCTGTGAATTAGAAATTCTAATACTTTTTTTTAACTAGTCAATTTTTATAATAGTTCTGTGTTATACAATCATCATTTTTTGAGTTCTACTTAAAATTTTTCAATTAAACATGTAAGAATTACTTTCTATTTATAATACTGCTTAAACCATATATTTATTTCAGTGCAAGATTTGATATTAAAATGTGATCATCAGAATTTTTTTAATTTATAAAAATATTATGCAAAATAAAATACAGGGCACTAGGTGGTGCTGTGGGACCTTCCAGATAAACCAACATTGCAACCTGCACTTCATTAGTTAGTTGTGTGGTTGATTCTATATATTTAAACGTACATTACATATTTTTTTCTAGATAAACTAATGCCATGTAAACAATAAAAATAACATAATAGAAAAGCAAAGTTTTGATGATGACCTCTTTCAAAAAGACATGACTCCCTTTCATACTCTAGCTTCTATGTTAAACTATTAAAAAATCTCTATATTATAAATGTCACTTTTGAGGCATGCTTCTTAATCAGTTATTTTTCATTTATCTTTAATGTTATTTTTTAATATGTATGCAAGAATTAAAAAATCAGTGAACTGATGAGGATGATTATATTTTTTGTGACTGTTTGAATTAACAAAAAAAATCCTACAAAGACTCAGAAGCAAAAAATATACAAATCAGTTATCACTGCAAAGTGAAGGAGCTGTTACAGTGGAGGATTACTGGACTGAATGTCAATATTATGACATAGTATGAGTGTGCTTTGTGTTTGGTAATTGCAATCATTGTTGCTTCTGTTGTGGTCATCCATTTACAATGCTTGCTGTCAGTTTATTTATCTCCTGTAAAACTAAAATACAGTATATGTGTGTGTGTGTGTGTGTGTGTGTGTGTGTGTGTGAGAAAAAGAATACAAAATCAGCAATTATATATTTTTATCAAATAATTTTCTACTAGGCAATTTCCTATTTCACAGTACACATTGTGTTCTTGGGTTCTATTTTTCTATTCTCCCTAGATGTGACTGTTTGTTGTAGAGCTGTTAATTCAAAGGCTGACAGTGGCCAGACTGACAAGGTAAATGTCTGAATCAGGCCATGTGTAAGATAATAGGGAGTGAGGGCACCCTAAGAAAAACAGAGTATAGGCATTCAAATCCAGATGAAAAACAAAACCAGCACACGTGTGCACACACTCATACCCCGACACCCCCCTATGCAGGCCAAAGAAAGCACATCTGTGGCCTGCGTGAAGTCTGTGGGCCACTTATTTGTGACCTCCGACCAAGGCCAACACATCCCTAACCATGAATCTATGAGTGACGTATTTGAAAAGAAAATCCAATTTCAGTTCGAATGAAGGAGTGCCAGTGGTGTTTCAGCTGTCCTTCTAGAATGTTTACATCACTTGTATATATATCCCTCCTTAAAGAACAGAAATCGCTAATGATTCAGGAGATAAACTGTAGTGGTCAAGAGAGTTAATTCTCCGCGACAAGCTACTGGTTCAACGAAAAACATAGATTTAGCAGCCTCCCTCTAGCGGCAGGGTCTTCTCTTCCTGGAACCACTTGTGTGACCCCTCTAATGGGGTGTGGGTGGAGGGGTGAACCATTTACTATTGAATGCATAGAAATATATGATTAACATACATTTTAAAAGGGTAGATGGTGATGGTGGAATTTATATTACGGTACAAGGTGTGATTAAAAGGAACAAAAATAAATTTTTGACAAAAGCAACAACACTCATCTAAAGGAATGTGGTCCTTCGAGCTTGTTATTGAGAGAAGCCAAACTCATTTTTAAATGATGCATCATTCCAAACATTTTTCGCTGTCTTCAGAAAGAGTTTGTGTGCCACATAAGAAAATAATATAAAATCATGTCATTCCTGAACTGGAAGACAGCACAGAGATTAACAATACTCTTGTTACTTTAGCTACACCTCACAAGTCAGTTCTTCTTGAAAGATAAACATGGTGAAGCTGCGGTCTCCAGGAGAGGCTGTGCCGTAGAAAGCTAAGTGACCTGATGCTCAGAGGAGGGAATCACAATTTACTTTGCATTGGGAATAAGCCTTACACCAGAAACCAAGGCAAAACCAGCATGCTTCAGGAATTTCAAATATTGTCTAAACATCCATGAGAGTCTCTACTAACATTGAAAATCATTTGGAATTTTTAGAGAATTTAATGCGTTCAAACCCAGATGTACAGAAGAGGTGATGAAAGGCAGAAACAGATTAGAGTCACACTGCTGAATTCTTTTCACTCACTTTTTAGATTGCCTGAAATGCCATCTCACATGAGCATCTTTTAACTTAATAAGCATCTTGGTTTTCTTTTAATTGCATGCCTTCTTCTGGAGCAGCAGTTCCCCAGGGTCGCTAAGACCATTTTGGGGGCTCAGTGAGACAAAACACGACTTTCATGATAAAACTAAGTAAGACACTCTTTGCCTTTTTCACCTTCATTCTTTCACAGTCATACAGCGAAGTTTTCCAGAGGCCACCCAACATGTGATACTGAGAGATTTTATACAGAAACAGATATGAGACTCCAGTTGTCCTGTATTAAGCCAGACATTAAAGAGATTTGCAAAATGTAAAATAATGGTATTGTTCTCACTGGTTTTTCTTTTTGTTTTGGAAAATAGAGTTATTTTTCATTAAAATATGTACGTTTGCATATCACGGGGTTTACTGTTATTTAAAAATGAATTAATAATTTCCCAGCTTTAATTTCAAACGTGGTAAATACAGATAGATCTAACCGATACAAATGAAAACTCCTTGGGGTTTTCAACAAACCTTAAGAATGTAAAGGGGTCCTAAAAGCTTGAGAAGGCTGTTCTTGAGGTAAGCTGCTCACATCTTAGTCTAAATCAATTCTGTTAGGGTGCTTTCCTCTAAATATTAATATGAATGTAAAACTTCTATCGAAATGAGCTTTGTTAGAAATCAGGGAAGGTAGAGCATCTGGGGGTAGGAAGCACTCATCCGGGCAAGGTGAGACTGTCAAGCTTGATGCAGAGGGGTAAACAGAGGCAGGAGAGCTAGGGGCCCAGGTGGAATGACTCAGGTAGAAGAGGGAGCAGAGAGGGAGTCAGGAGGGTGCAATGGCAAATGTCTGGATTTCAAAATGTAGCCTGGGACCAATGCTACATCTAGAAAGGGGTCATTGCTCTTCACCTTCTCTTACCTCTTATTACTTTGGGAGACTCCAATCCAGTCTCCACACTGAAATGCAATCCTTCATGGGTTTCCAACTCGTCTTTAAAGACCAGGCATGACCTACAACACCCTGTATGATCTGCTTCTGCCTACCTCTCTATTTCCATCCCTCCTCATTCTGCACTGGGCTCTCCATGCTCCAGCCCCGGGGCCCCTGGTCTGTTTCCTTGACTGGACTATGTTCCCTTCCACCTGCAGGCTTTGGTTTCCTTCAGCCATCAAGGAAGGCTTCCTGCCAATATCAATTTCCCCTGAACATGCACTCTTATGGTATCATGGATCTCCTTTGTAGTACTTCCTATAGTTGCAATTTTACAATTACTTGTATGATTTTTAAATTATTATCTGTGTGTCCTACACTAGACTGTAAGCTTATGAGGGCAGGGGTCATTCTTATTTTTACTCCATCCTGTATTCCCTGTACCTAGTAAAATGCCTAGGACATAGTACGAGTTCAATTAATATTTTTGAATGGAGGAATAAATGATTTCTTGCTTCTAGGACTGATTAATAATTATAATAACAATAATAGGGAGTATTTACTGAGCATAGACACTGTTCTATGTACTTCATGAATGTAACATAATTCTGAAAATAAGCCAGTGGATAGGTACAATTATTATCCCCACTTACAGAAGAAGAAATCGAGGCACACAGAAGTTAAACCATTTGGCCAAGGTCAAACAGTCATTTTTGAGGTCAGGATATGAACTCAACAGTTTGATTCTAGAGCCTGTAATATAACTGTCATTTGTGGGCCCAATTTCTACTCATAAGGTTGCCATTCAAAATTATTTCCCATAGAAATCAACAAATGATTTACAAAGTTTAGGAAGCTAATTAGCAAATTGATGAGTGACTCTAATGGGGAACTGTGTAATATGTTCTGGAATTAAAGGGATCTAAAAAACAACAAACAGTCATTTTTGCATTAGTGCTTTTGTAGCTTTCTGTGTTTCAGCAGTTAAAAGAGAAAAAAGACATTTGTACATTCTGTTTTCCAAAAGTAAAATGGGATCCAAGAAATAATGACAAAAACGATGTTCTCTTCTAGACCTCTAGAACTAGATAGTACACATGTTAAGATATAGAAAAAAAAAACTCTGATCTTTGAGAAATTGTATTTTTTAAAAAGGAAGTGAACCCAAATAAAGCAATGAGCCTAAACTTTCCAAATTAAATAGATACATGTCCTCCTCCCCAATCTGGTTTAATTTCATTAAAAATTTTCAGTATGTTTATTTCTTAACAAACACAGGTTTTATTTCTATTAACCTGGTCATTTGAAATTACAAATTAGTCTCATGAGTCTTTCAATACAAAACATAATTGTAATTCAAATCTATTTTTTCTGTTATCACAGCATTCTTAAGAGCGTATGTCACTACAAGAAAAACGAAGGGCAAATCTAGGAATACTACAAATGCCGACGACTTATCATCTAAAACCTAACCATCTATTTCATCATTTTTATGTTTAATTTCAATTTTATATTGTTAGTATCTTTGTAGTTCTGTTCAGCAAATAACTATTGGACACCACTCTATGTCAGCCATATCCTAGAAGCTGGGGAAACAATGTTAAAGGTGGCCTGGTCTCTACTTTACAAGAAATTACGGTCTAGTTGCGGTAAAGTAAAAAGCCAGAGGCCAGATAATGGAGGGAGGAAGGGCTGTTCACCTCACCTAACTGAACGAGGGATTCTGAAAGGAGTGATGTCTAAACTGAGGCCAGAATGATGAGTAGGAAGGTCCAAGAGACAGGTGGAGGTGGAAGGTTCTGGAAGTGACCTGGGAAGTGGGGGGACAGCGTGTACAAAGGCCTAAACACAAGAAAGTGTGCTCATGGCATTTAGGACAGGCAGGATGAATGGGATGTAACAAGCACCATTCTGGCGGCAAGAATCTCACAAATTCCTCATAAGATAACCAGTTATATCTACTAGACTTCTCACCTTCTAGTAAATCAAAGAACCAGAAAGGGCAATTAGATTAAGGGATACCCCAAAAAGTGCCATTTGGAATTTTAACTTTCCTCAGCACTAAACTTTTTAAAAAATATATTACCAAAATGTTAGCCAAACCAAACACTTCCAGGGCTGCTAGGCTGAGAGATGGTTGGAGTGGAAGGTAGGGTAGTAAAGTTAGGAGCTTAAGACTGTCCGAATCTTCTATTGCTGGCGAACGTTCTGTTCTCTGGAGAATATTTATTAGTATGGCAAACTTACTCCTTCTGGAATTTTTGTTACTTTGCAAGGAGTTATTTCTATTCAAAAATGGAAAATTCAAAGACCTGAGACCCCTCACCGTTTGGTAATCTATATGGCTTGTGTACTGGTGCTGTCTGCTGGGCCTCAAGTCATCAATTATGTACAGAAATGTACAGCTACAGCAGTAGCCAGTGTTGTGGGCCGGTCAGGGGTTTCCTAAGAGGAACAAAAACATTTGACTGTGTCTTCTTTTAGAAAACACAGGCTAGGTGAAAAGAGGAAAATCTTTGAGAGCAAATATGGGTAATCCTCAATATATAAATTAACTTCTTATAATAACTGGAAAATGAATTTTAAAAAAGTACTTGAAAAGAAACCAAAAATATAACTAGGGGAAAAAGTCTCAAAAATAGATATATGAAAGGCTGACATTAATTCATTAAAACCACACACTTTAGAATATACATCCATTCCTTGCATATTTGAGGAAAAGTAACTAAATGGGGTCACCAAGCTCCAGGCTCTCTGAACCAAATTCAATGGATTCTATGTTTACAACAAGGAGTAGTCAATGTTATTTGAAATAAAATGTCTTGTAATCCCCAAACCTGGCTGGCTTCTGAGGTGTGAGATTCCATTCTAAATGAATGAAGCATTATTTAGACACTGACCAGAGGGTACAAGGACTATGACTGAAAATGCGATCTAAGATATCTTACGGAATTTTCCCTATTATCCCAAACACAAAAGCTTTCACTGGGATTTCAATAAATGTAGCTCTACCCATTGCTGCAGAAATTTAGTTATTCTCCCTTTCTCTAGTGGATAGCTGGGGTAGCAGCTGGTGTGTTTTGTAATTAAAACGTGAGAAAGATCTCTCTCAGTACCTAGATAAATGTGCTCAAGAAAATTTGGAGAAATGATTGACTTTAAGTAAAATGACTCTATTTCCTTTCCTGTAAGATATCCGACAAGCTTTGAAACATCTAAGAGTGAGAGTCGTGCTTTCAAAAAGCATACCGATTTCTTCTGCAGGAAACTATCGTGCATAAAAACATATTTACATTTATGTAGATTTAAATGCACATGTTTGAATGTATATCCTGATTGTTCAGCACTATCTGGGTGGAATTTTTAAGGCCTGACTTTTATAAAATAATTTAGGTGACATAAATATTGTGAAGTAGCTAGAAAAAGATATCATAGTTTTATATTACTTTAAAGAGTATCTAACAGTCTCATTTTGTCATTTCTATAGAGGTTAGATCAAATGTCATATTATTTAGCCAAATCTATAAAATTGAAAGCATGTTTGTAAATCAATGCTAAGTCATTAGGGAATGCCTGAAACAGATAAGAATTAAATCAATTTCCTTATTTCTTAGATTTAACTGGAAATAGTTTGCTGATCATTCGTAGAAACTGTAATTTAGCAAAACAGTCTCCTGTGAATGCTAAAATACCTGAATTTCTCAGCTCTTATTTTTTAACACATGATCTCTGCCAGTTTAAATGTGAAAATTCTGACACATTTAAACACATGACATATCAAATTAACTACTTACTAATACAGTCCGTTAAAAAAGACAAAGCTACAGTTCCACAACAATTATACTTTAACTTACTGACTTCCATATTTTGGCTTATGTACAGTTAATTGAAGATATTGCAAATTCAGTGAGAAATGGAATTGAGGCCATTTAAAAAATATCTTTCACTGTAAATTTTTAAATTCATGTTTTATTACACACATGAAATGTGAAGAAAATCTTCAGTTACCGTCTACTATATGACAGGTGATTTACATAAATTATCTCAATCCTTAGAAATTTATTATTGAATATTGCTCCAGTAAGGTACATAACTTGTCCAGGGGTCACATGGCTACTGAAAGCCCCTCATGTTATCCATCACTCAACAGCATACGACTTCCTCCTTCTTGAAACACTTTGTTCTTTGGCTTGTGGAATATTGCAAACTCCTCTTCTACCTTCTTCTCCTAGATCTTCCTCCCTCACTTAGTTCAGTTCTCTTAGAAGACCTTCCCTGACTGCCTTATCTACCCCAACCTGCACCTACTTTCTATTCCTTTATCTTGCTTTATTTCTGTTCACAAAATTTATCACCACTTGATATTATATTTAGTTATTTGCTTATTGTGTTTATTACCCCTACTGTTCACCTATTCCTACCCCCCAGCGAAGGTCCCCAAGGTTGGGATATTGTTTGTCTATTTCCCCCTGTATTCTCAGTGCCTACAACAGTGCCTGGCACAAAGGTGGCCCTCAATAAATATGCTGACTGAACGGCTAGAAGAGTGAAGCTGGGATTCAAATTCTGGTCTTTCTAAACTCTAGGGATATGATTATTTTACCACACCTGGTTTAATTTCAAATATAGCGCACCTTCATTAAAAGTTTCCAAATAGTAAACTCCAAGGACACAATACATCTTTGCAATGAATCCTAAAACCCTGTCCCTCTCTGCTCTACCCAAAGCCTATAACTAAAGAAAGATGTTTTACTGAAAGGAAGGGAGTGAAAAGTCACCTAGTCCAGGAAGAAAGAAGAAAGGAGTTAACTTTTTGCACACTTACCTTGTTCTAAGTACTATGTGTATAATATGTGTGTATGTGCACGTGTGTATTTGCATGTCCATTTCTGTATACATATAATTCATTGCTATTTTATCCTCATGGCAATAATATAAAGCAAGAGAGTGGGCCCTGGCTCCCTCCTTGAGAAGCTTACAGCTGAGAGGCTGGGAGGGAGAGAGGCTAAACTGGGAGCAAACTGCAAGTTCTCCACTGGCCAGGCAAAGACGTGTCAGTTTTCCTCTGGGTCAAGTGACCCAAGGAAGAGATGGACTCAAGTCCTTCTGACTAGGACTCCAGCCGTAGGAGTAGATCACTAAAGGCCAAGGGCTGCGGCTGGCATTTAAGAGGATCACTGCGCATGCCAGGCAATGCTGTACTGGGAGGTTCCTAGTGAAGCAGGATTGCTGAAAAACCCGCAGAAGCGTCCCCCCGAGAGAAAGAGCTGGCCTTTGGCGATGTGCCACACTCAGAGGGCAGCAAAGCCCGATTATAAGCCAAGACACATCACTGTGTCCCTTCCTCTCTGGTCCCTCCTTCCCCCACGTACCTGATCCTGGAAGGGACAGAAACAGTGGCTCAGGAATGGGACAGGAGGTGGCCCAAGGATGAGAGAAGAAACCTATCACAGTTCTCCCTTCCTTACTGCAGATGGTTGATCGTGAGTCGTGGGGGAGGGGAAGAAAGGGGAAAAGCTTTCAATTAGCTAAGAGACTGAAGTTTTGACATTAGACTGGACTAGGCTTTTTCTCTATTTATTGAAGTACATCAAACATGGTATAAATTTTTACACATATATCTAATACACATACATACATACCTGGGTAACTGTCACACAGATCTAAATATGAAACATTTCTAGTAATCTAGAAAGATCCCTCATGCTTCCTCCTAGTCAAGTCCCACTCAGCCAAAGTCATCACTATTCTCACTTTCATTGCCATGGGTTAATTTTTCTCACCTTGAACTTCATATACATGAAATCACACGTACAAACTCTTTTGTGTATGGTTTCATCGGCTCAATCTTACGTCTGTGAGTTAACCATGTTTCTGGGTGGAGCAGTAGCTCATCTTTTCCATTCATATGTCGTGTTCTATTGTATGAACACATCACAACTTTTTTATCCACTCCCTAATGATGGACATTTGAATTTTTCCCTTTTGGTTTATGAAAAACAGCTGCTACGGAACATGCCTTCCGGTGGACATGTGCACTCATCTGTTGGGTATATACGTGACAGTAGAACTGCTGAGTCAGGGGTAGGCATGCATTTAGCATTCATAGATATTGCCAAACCGTTTCCCAAAGTACTAGAAGCACTTTCCACTCCCACCAGCAATATATGAGAATTTCAGTTACTGGGCATCTGCATTAATACTTGCTATTGACAATCTCCTTAAATTTTAGCCATTCTGCACTTTCCTGATGATTGATGATGTTGAGTCCTTTTTTAGATGCTTTCTGAAGATTTGGATATCATTTCCAATGAAATGTCTATTCAAATCTTTGCCCATTTCTTATTGTGTCACCTATATTTTTTATTGATTGTATGAGCTATTTACATAGTCTGGATACGAATCTTTTGTTGGATACCCGACAATGTGTGTACTCGAAATATTTTCTCTGACTCGTGGCTTGCCTTTTACTCTCTTAATGGTAGTTTTTGTTGAACAGATGTTTTTAATTTTAACGAAGTCCATTTGATCAATCTTTTCAGATATAGTTATGATTTTGTGAGTTGAGAAGATGTTCTCCCGTGTTTTCTCCTAGTACACTGGACTTTTTAATACCTGAAAGTGACTGGAGAAACTATGTTTTTTTTCTGAAATTTTATACAAAAAGGGGAAAGAACTATTTCACAGAGCAAGTGTAAAAACAAGTACTGAGTGACAGTAATATTGCTTTATGCTTGTACCCAATAAGAGTCTAGCTCATCAATAAGTCAGTTATACTTGGTTTGACTATGAAGATTCATTTGAGAAGGTATAGCACCTTTTTTTTTTAAATGAACAATCCTCCCAGTGCGTACATGAGGCACTCCTGATTTATTAGCTAAGTTTATTATAGATATGACACAGCTATACAGAATCAAGACTTTCCATTATTGAATATATATCGAGTGCCTTAGGGCATTCCATACAAAGATATGCTTCTTCTCTTATAATTTGGTTTTCTTAGAAATGGTATTTGCTATTGAAGTTTAGTGTCATACTGAAGGGATGCTGGCCAGGAATTCAGAAGTGTTTCTAGTCTGCTCTGTCACTGACTACCTAGCAATAGCTCATCCACATCCATAGAGTTAATTTTCCAAAACTGTACATTACAAGGTTGGATTTGGATTTCTAACCTGTCTTTCTGTCCCCACCCAGTGACCCCAAACTAGAAACCTAGGAGTCAACCCTAACTCCTCTCCCTCTCACCTGCCACATCTACACCCACCAAGGACTCTATCCCACCTCTAAAATAACTTCGCAAGATATATTTGCTTCTCATCATCCCACTGCTACTTTCCTCTAGGCCAATGTTCTTTTTCTCTTGAATCACGGTACCAGCCTCCTAATTAGTTCACACCTCTAGTCTAGCCCTGCTCCAAACCATCTTCCATATGCAGTCAAGGTGGTTCCTCTAAGTTAATAATGACGAAGTCTTCTACAGCACTTACTCTGCGCTTGGTCCTTTATAAGGCATGATCTCATTTGATGTCTCTAACAACCCTAAGAGGGAGGTACTGTATTTCTCTTTCCTTTAAATGGAGTCATTGAAGCTTAAAGAGGAAGAGCAACTTCCCCACAATGATTCAGACAAGGAAGGAGTCTGCAAATCTGATCAGGTTGCTCGCCCCACTCGCCCTTAAGTTCATCAAATGAACCAGGCTCTCTCTCTGTACTGGCCCCTGTGTGTGCTGTTCCCTCTGCCTGGAACATTTTTTTTTCCTACTCTCTACTTCCCACCCCTCTTTTCCCTGACTCACGCTTCATCTTTCAGGCATCAGCACTCCTGAGGTTCCTGAAGGTTGAAGTCTCTATTTACACACTCAAATAGTTCCCTATCTTCTCTCACAGCATTGTCCACATTTTATTTTGATACTTGTTTAACTGTCTTCTCCACTAGATGAAAATTCCTTGAGGGGAGGGATGGTCTATCTCGTTTATTACTGTTCCTGCGGGCCTAACCACGCGCTGCCGAACTTTTAGTAGGCACTCAATAAAGGTTAAAAGAAAAAAATGTCAGAAGAATATTTTGTGATTTGTGGATTGTTCAATGAGAAACACAATGGACCACAAAACTGTGAAATAAACCATTAAATAGAAATTATATTCTTTTCTCAAACAGCCCCCAAATAGATCATCAGGAAGTGTGTAAACTTGCTATAAGTTCCTTGAGTGCAGCGTCTGTATCTTATTCATTTCTGTAGTGCTTTCCACACGACGGGCATTTATTAAGTGACTGTCAAGCAGAATTACTTGCAATGCCTCTCTTTGGATGCTTTTCCCTATCCATTACTGAAGACACACTCAAGACTCCCCTCAGATGAAAATACAGACTAGTATGAATTCTGGAGCCAGACTACTTCTGCTCAAACTCTAGCACCATCTGTTGTATGATCTTAGATAATGATTAAACCCTTATGTACCTCAGTATCTTCATCTGTAAAATGGACATAATAATTGTACCTATGATGGCTGTTAACATAACTGATGCCATCTTGGGCCCTTACAGTTTCTCCCGTCCTTCTGTGAACCTACCCAGTAATTCAGTTTTCTGTTGTCGAGAGCTTTGTAGTTAATAGATATTGTTCATTAATCATTAGGATCAGGTGGCCTCTATGCTGTTAGTCCCCAAACAATGATGAAAACCGCTGAGGAATTCTCAGTGCCCACAAGATTAGTTACTCATTCACGAGTCTGACTTAGGAATGCACATCCTGTTTCCAAGCACATACTCCATACCGTAGGTTAACTATAAAATTATCTCAATGGCCCCTTGGTGGTATGGAGTGCAGCTGCGACTGCTTCTGCATCATGGGCTGCCCAATCTCGCCCTGTAAGTTACCCTATAATACACTGATCCATTGATTACATGGAGCTGCCTGCCTCATTTTTCAGTCTCAAGATGCCTTCTCAGTTCGGTGGGCACTTTTTGTTCACTCCGTCCTCCAACATACCTACTTCATTGTGCTGATACAAGGATTACATGAGTTAACATAAAGTATTAGAATAGTGACAGACACAGAGAAAGTACTATGATACTGATGCTACTAGTAGTAGTCTACTACTACTGCCACTAAAACTAATCCTTCTCTTCTCTGAACTTCTTGAAAGCAAATGTGTTAACTATCTTTTTACCTCCATCCACAATGCCAGGTATAACGCCTCACACATCATTGGTCCATAATGAGTATTAGTTGGGTAGGTTGAGAGATTATTGCATTTCTAAAAAGAGCCAATGCCAGAGAGTCAGATGAACTTTTTTTTAGGTAGGTCAAATGTTCACTATTTATTTCAAGCTAAGTCAAAACTGTGCTTTGTAGGTAAGTTGGAAGAATGGGCTTGGAAGGCTTTAGAAGAGTTATTTTGATGGAGCCAATTAATATGAGGCTGCCACAGCAAAATCACAGAGAGGATTTAGGTCAGTGATTCTTGCTTCTTGTCCAAGATCCTGACAAGTACACAGTTTAAGAAAGAAAAAAAAAAAGCCAATACACACAGTGGAAGCCTCTTCCATTTCCTTTTTAGTACTACTTTCATTGGAGAGTATCCAACAAGGTAAACTGCCCCCCACCCAAAAAGCAGACTGCCAATCCTTGGCAGAAACTGACGTCAAGAGATCCATGGCCCGAGCAAAGTATCAGGGGACTCTGTAATTCTAACTCGGCTTATTATATATTAAGATCACATTATTACAGCATAAAATCCAGTAAATATAGAAAATATAAAATTTTGCCAAAAAATTATGGTTCACTAATAATATCTTTTGTACTCCTAGAAAGCACAAAACACTATCTATATTTATATAAACACTGAATTAATCAATAATAAGTCAGATATTTGCTTCCTTTTTTCAAATATCTATATATGCATTTTTAATTTTAATTTTTATCTGGATTTTTTAAACTGTATTTTACTGTGTAAAATACAGTAAAAATCTCATATAATGATTTAAAAATCACAAAGTTATGTCCAAATATTATTTTAGTGCCTCATGATTGACGGTAGCTGACTTTATGACTGAGTTTAAAATTAAAGTTTATCTTTACTTAAAGCACAGGTAACAGAAGTTTTAAATTATATCATTAAATTAAATTAAATCATTAAATTCAACCTCAGATATTTAATAAACCAAAATTTTCTTATTATTGATAAATAATGCTTCAAAATTATAGGGATGGTTACCAACTTATCAATATCTGAAAGTTCTGCTCCAGCTCCAAAAGGTGGGTAGGTATATATTTACTGTTTCTCAATATACAGTCATTTTATTCAAATGAAGCAATGCTTTAGGCACTCAAATTCTGGAATCAGACAGTCTGAGTCTTAGCTCTGTTTCCTAATAGCTATGAGGACTTCAGCAAGTTATTATTTTTCTTTTTTTAAACTTATAATTTTGAGATCATTGTAGGTTCATATGCAGTTATAAGAAATAATGCAGAGAGATCAGTGTACCCTTCACCCAGTTTTCCCCAGTGGTAACATCTTGCACAAGTTTAGTATTGACAATATCACAACTGGGAAATTGGCAGTGATACAATCTACCCCTCTTATCCAGAGTTTACTATTTTTAGAGTAAAATAGTTTTATACAACTTAAGAAAATACTTATTCTCCCTTCATGGAAAAGGGTCTACTTTCCTAAGTATTTCCTTCCAGATTTTCTTGGTCTTGCCTTTTATCATGCAGACAAAAATTCTTCTGAGTACCCTGTGTTGAAAATGTACTTGGGTTATAAATACATTAGGGGCAAAGAAACTTTATCCTTTGACTCCATATTCATATCTTTTCCTCTTCTGAGCAACCTATAAGCAAGGCTTTTTTTGCTATGCATCCTAAAAAACATGGCTTAGTTAATCTACAAGGTATTTGTTCAGTTCCTGAGTCACTGGAATAATGTACGTATAGAGATCTGCGAGCTGTTTAATATCATAACAGTGCGACACCAAGATGAATACAAAGTTCTCACACTAATTCTCCTAACAGTTATAGTCTCTGCCTCTATAAAAAAAATATGTTAAAATGATAACTAAAAGCCAAAACCAAAACCAACAAAACAAAAGAAACAAACGAAAACTTATTTGGCTTTCCCTAGTATTGTCCAGTGCAGTGCTGTCGACTAGAACTTTCTGCAATGATGGAAAAGTTCCAGTCTGCACTGTTCAACACAATAGCCAGTAGCCACATGTAGCTATTTAAACACTTGAAATGTGGCTAGTGCAACTAAGGACCTGAATTTTAAATTTTATTTAATTTTCTAATTAATTTAAAGTTAATTAGCCACATGCGGTTAGTTAATAGCGTATTAGATAGTGCAGGTCCACAAACGTCAATTGTTCATGAATTCTTCTTCAGTGGAGACACTGAACGTCACTTTTAGTTTTAAATGATTTGTAATGTTATCCATTGGATAAAATTTGGGAGCTCTTTTCTACAATTTTACTTGAAAAGAATCACTGAAAATCAAATTGTCAGAGCCTGCACGAAGAAAAGTTTCTGTTTCATTGTGCTATGTTGGTGGGAGTTGGCTAAAGAATTCATCACTTTATCCAACATTTGTCTCCATCTATTATTCTCTGGTTCTTTAGGCTGTTCTATCTGCCCTGCATTACCAAGTGGCTTCAGGCAGAAAAACATTAAAAACAAAACAAAACAAACAACAACACACATAGTCAATATAGCAAATGAGTCTGCAATCAGACAACAAAAGTGGCAAGTGACAAAAGCCAAGTCTCTACTCAATATTCTGTAATAACCTATATGGGAAAAGAATCTAAAAAAGAGTATATATATATATATGTATGTGTGTGTGTGTGTGTGTGTGTGTGTGTGTGTGTGTAACTGATTCACTTTGCTGTACACCTGAAACTGATACAACATTGTAAATCAACTAAACTCCACTAAAAAAAAAACTATCACTGTCAAAAAAACCACTTTAAATTCCACCACAGTACACTGACCCTATTGCTCAGTATTAAAAACTTTACTCAAGTTTTGAAAACCTCCAGAAAGCTTTGGTTTCAGCAGTCATTATACTGCGGCTCACAATTAACACTGCCAGATTCCTCTCTAATCAACTATTCGCTCAGATGTCCAGCATTTCTTTGGAGCTCCTTACCTCCATGTCACCATGGTTTAGGAGACGACACATGCCTGTGTACTTTTCAGAATGAAGGGCAGGCTTTAAGTGGGTTTTAACACTAAATGAGAACAAGGGTGAGAGAAGAGAAATCAACCCTTTTAGTCAAAGTTGAGCTTCCGGCGAGCTGCAGGCAGTGCACAGCGTGAGAGAATCTGGCTCCAGAAAGTGCCCATGTGTTGACAGCTGAATAAGAGTTTGAAGCCTTAATGGTACAAATGTTCTGTCACTGGTACAGTTACACAGGGCTTTACTTCACCAGAACCGCCAAAATATGCAAAGCTGTTGACAACCCATGATGTGAAATTAATTCACTCTAGACTTTGACATTAAATTAGCAAGTTATTTTTACATAGGTAGTCACCCTGCACTGACTTGATTAACTGAAGAAAAAGAAGGATCATTTCGTTCAGCCTAAAACTTTAAAGGAGTAAGACTAGAGACTATGAAAGAATGCAACTAGTACCCGTGCCTTCCTTCTGGAACAAACCCGCTAGACAGCAGGTTGGCATTGTGTAACATTTTTATCAGGTGTAAATTCAATTTATTTCACAGGTGAGAGATCTCCAAATGCAAAGTTCACCCCAAAGTATAAATATTCAAAATAATCTGGGAGTAAATTAAAATCACTAAGAGATACTCCTACCAGTACGTAGCATCACGTGTAAAACATAAAGATACCGCAGTCTATAAAATTACTTCCAGTATTAACATTCAGTGTTTGGGAATTTTAAAGCTTTTCTAGGCATCTCAGTTTTAACTAAATAATGACAAGTTGTTCTGAATGCTACCCAGCCTATACTAGCCCTTTTGTCTTCTTGAATTCCTGCAGCACATATCTGGGGGATGTATTCTGCAACTTAGTAGTTGATCTTTTATTATGACTTCCTGTTCATGATTATTATCACCAGAATGAGAAAGTGAGCCCCCGAGGACAGGGACTAAACCTCTCACACGTGCCTCCTGCAGGTCTGCTAGATTAGTTAGGAGCATGGGCCCTGGGGCCAGACATCCTGGGTTCAAATCCTGCTCTACCACTGACAATCGGTGTGATCATAGCAAGTTATCACCCTAGCAAGTCATCTAACCTCTCTGGGCCTAGGTTTCCTCGGTAAACTGGGGATAAACACAGTACCGACATGCCTTTGTGTTACTGTAAGGAATGAATAAACGTATACAGGCTAAATGCACGGTGCAGTTCTTGGCACTTAGTAAGTATTCAAAAGATGTTGGTTTACATTATTAGTAGTAGGTTTTTCTTGGACAAGTAGAGTTAAAAAAATAACAAAACAACTTTTTCTTTTTTTTTTTCTGGATTGCAGGATGCATTATGGAAACTCTGATGTGAAGCATAAAACAGCTTCATTTTTAAACATCCCATGTTGGGTAAATAGAAAGAAAGGCTGATAAAGGAAATGAGGTTATCCTTTTGAATATATCATTGTTGGTAATACTGACAGGTAAATTCTACTATCCTAAATGATGTTTCTATGAACAGTCACCTTGTGATTCGTATAATATGAGGCCTCCACAGCAGACAAATGAGGCTTATTCCTAAGGCCTGATTACTGATAGACCATAAAATGAGTAATGTTAGAGGCATTATCTTTGTTATTACAGTGAATGATTTATTCTACACCAGAGCTCAGGAATCCTAATATTAACATATCTCGCGGCAATCAATCATATTCAATTTTGACTTTCAAATCTTTGTGAAACATCAAATGATACTGCTAAGCATACAGCTTAATTGTGGAGACTGCTGATGTGGACAATAATGCCATTAGTGGGCCCAAAAAGCTAAATCAGCAGTATCGAGCCTGAAAATAAAAGAGGTTGGAATGCTGAAGAAAAAGAGTTAACCCACCAATTGAAACAAGATAAACACACTAAAAATAATTTGCAAAACAATGTTCTTCCTGCATTTAATAAACATGTGTCAGAAGAAACAAAAATCACAGGAGCTGAAAGTAAAAAAAATCAATTAAAATAAAGTCACAGGGCATGGTAGAGAATTCTTTCTGGCAGTCATTTGATATAATGTGGTTAATATTTCCAGTCAGTCAAATTAACGCCATTTTGCCACTGCAGATTTACAGTCACAAAATGCACACTCCCAAGAGGCTTATTTTATTCCAAGAATCAGAGTAACAAATTCCTTTTAGGCATAGAACAACTTGACCATTTTCTTCTGAACGTAAGTAATGAAAGAGAAACCGTCCCTCAGAAAAAAAATTAATTTGCTGTACATTCACATTTGGCCATCATCTTGTTCCTCCTTGATTTCCCCTTCAAAGTCCTTGGATAGAAACCCGTCCATTTATCGCTCCATTTGTATCAACAGATATGCTTTTATTTCTTATCGGCCTGCCTATTCGTATCATGTGTACTCCGCCATGTTATTGATTGAAAGAAACTCAGGCAAGGTGGTGTCAGCTCATATTCCTAAAGGGAGTCCCCCGAGTAGATTGGTGAGGCACTTAAGGTCAAGTCAGAATTGTCTGTTTCTACATTAAAACTGCAGGGCACAGAGACAAGAAGAATGTAGATTTCTCAAGCATGCCAAACAAATACGAACATTCAACCTTCATGGTTTTATCTTCCCCCACAGAGTTCAGAGGCACTTTTCATGGAGGAAAACTTGGTTTTGTAAAAACAAAAATTATTTGAAACCCTTCTTCCTACTTTCCATGCTTTCTTCTTCCTTTCTTCCATCTCTTTTATTTATCTATCCAAATGGTTACTCCAAACAGAGAGAAATCGTAAGGCAAATAAAGTCACTGAAGCACACAATGGCCGGAGAGAGAGGATCTAGTAAGTCCCCTAATAGGTTAATCTGGTGTTTTCCTGATGACTTGTGAGGTAATTCTTTTCTCCTTTGAGCAAGGAGAAAGTAAAGTTAACCATGTTTGTCAACTATATGTTTAGCGCCATAAAAATTCCCAAGATCTGGATTATTGGAAGAACCTCAAAATTCATTCATCAAACACTTTCCAGAGCACATATTATATGCACAGCACTCTTTCTGGAACAAGGGTTTCAAAGATGGATATAATATGCTTGCATGATATGTGCTGTGATAGGACATAAACCACATGTCAAGGGAGAGAACAGCATATCATGGCCTAAAGAGCTAGAGTTAGACAGACTGGGATTCAAATTTGTCTTTCTCCACACATAGTGGGGCTCTGGGAAGTCACCTACCTTCTTGAATTTCATTTTGCCCAAATATAACATAGACATCGTATTATTTATCTTACATAGTACTCTTGGTAGATGGTTAATAAACAATAGTTTGCTTTTCCTCCTTGGATACAAAGTCAAGGACAATTCGTTTGGTCTAAGGGCAGAGAAGATAAGGAGACAAGGGGCCAAAGAAAGGGCAGAGTTGATACTGGCTTTGTAGAAAAAGTAGGATTTCAACAGAGAAAAATGGGAAGTAAGGTATTCTTGGCAAAGAAAGCATCATGAGGGAAAAAAATGGAAATGTATAAAGTACATGTTTGTTTGTTTTTTTAAAAAACACATGGCATGTTTAGAGGGAGAGAGCAGAGTGGTTAAGAGTGGGGTTATGGGGTCAGCCTGCCTGAGCTGGGATCATCATGCCTACTTGGGATAACCTGGGGTAGGTAACTTGCTTATTCACTTTCCTCCTGTATTGCCCACATATAACAATACCTACGTCATAGGGTGTATTGAAGATTAAATGGAGGATATATATATATATATATATATATCTCCTCCATATATATGTGTGTGTGTGTGTGTGTGTGTGTGTGTGTGTATATATATATATGTATATAACAGGGCCTCCTGTAAAATCAATGTTACTGCCATTATTGTTAGAGCTATTACAACTAAAGACCTATTATTGTTAGAGAAGTCTCAGTGGGTTGGGGATGGCTCAAGTTTAAGGAAAATGGAAGAAATATGGGTCATCAGAGTGGTATTTTTCATTCTTCCTTTTGACTACCAGGCATCTGATTACTTAGTACTCTAAAAGCAATATTTTATGTCAGTTGGGTGAATGGGTTACTTCTATAGATATCAGGCTACTCTATGTCTCCTCGCATTGCTAAATATATTCTCGTCCAGTGGTTGCTAAACCTGGCCGTGCATCAGAATTCCTTGGGAATCTGATTTTAAAAAGAGAGAGAGAGAGAGAGAGAGAGAGAGAGAAACTCTTGGGTCTAAACCTAGAGATTCTTATTCAATAAATTTAAGGTGGAGCTGAGAAAACTGCATTTTTTAAAAAGCTTCCCTGGTGATTCTAATAAACACCTAAATGTGGAGACCTTCACTGTAGTCTACTCAGAAGCCAGGTCAATATGTTTTACTCTTATTGTCCATTGAATAAAATAACATCCAGCTTATCTAATAATAAGAGATTCATAAAAGTGCTAGCCTCCTTTTAATCTTAAACACTCTTATTCATTGAAAGAAGGCATTAATAAGAGTATAACTTCTTTGTTAATTAGTTACTGAAGCATTTTGCAAGGATGATAGATAGCATGAAAGAGCTTGGAATGACAGAGGTAAGTTAACTTTTCATCAAACATTAAAAAAGAAAATACCCTTTTCTCAGATTAAATATCACAACGCTTCCAAAATAAGTTGTTTCACCATTATTTACTCTACCCTCAGATACATTTAGGAATGTAAATTATGAAATAAGAATCCAAGGAATTCATGATGGTTTCAACATTACTACTAGGAAGACTCAAATTTTGATTGTCCAGAGTCCGTTTGTTCTTTCAATAGATTTGTCTGAAAGAATATCAGTCAGCCATATCAGTGAGACCTATTAGCTTCATAAAATAATTGTTTATTTTATTAAGACCATTTATAGCTTCTTAGTGCACCTAAGGGTTTATTGATCATTATTGGATAGGAAGTCCTAGAGGAAGAACATTTTAAGCAAAAGGCTGATTTGGAATACAAATAAACATTCCTGAGGTTATAATTTTAAAGTAATTTTACTTTACAAATAAATTCAAGGGCAGGGCAAGATACAAGGGCTGGCAAGGTAAGCCCAGGGACCAGGTCAAGAACTGCCATATTAAGTACAGATTTTATCCTGAGAGAAAGGAGGGGCTACTCAGGGATTTTAGTGGTAAAATTTACATTGTAAAAGGGTCTAATACAGTAGTTCTCAACACTGAATACATATTCGAGTCACCCAGGAGCTTTAAAAGAATATCAGTGTCTAAACCCCCCTACACCAGATTATAATTTAATTGGTCTGGGGTGGGGCCCACACAGCAGCAATTTTCTTAAAAAAACTACCCCGGTTATTTACTATATGGCCAGGGTTGAGAACTACTGCTCAGACTGGAAGCAAGGAAATCAGCAGGGCTGTGGAGAGACGATGGCTGAACAAGGGCCCTGGTGGTAGAGATGGAGACACATGAATAAAGTTGACAAATACTCAGGTGATAAAATGAACAGGATGTACTGATTGGTTACCTGTGGCAAGTGAGGGAAATAACATGAAGTAAAAATTGCGTACAGGTTACCCCAGGAAAATGGGCAAATTGTGATGCTGTTCATTGGCCTTAAATTCTATTGGACCTGGGTTTGGATCTGGTTTGTCCATTTTCTATTTTGAGCCTTTGGCCAAGTTATTTAATATCTCTTTGATTCCTCATACAAAATGGAGTCAATTTCACTTACTTCACAGCTGTAGAGATTATACAAGATAACATATATAAAGGACCTAGGACAGTGCCTGTTACACAACAGGTGCTTAATAAATGTTTTTCCCTTCCATATTATAACACAGCTACTCCAGGTGTCTCATTTAAATTCCTAAAGGAACTAAATTTGTTTCAATACATGAAATTATTTTAACATAGTATTTAACAAATACTATGATTTCTACTTCTCAGAAGATGCAAGACACTTAAAAAGGATGTCTTGGATGTTGGGAAATAGTTTACTATCATTTCTAGAAACACAGATACATTGAGGGAAATCTGCTTCTAATTTTAAGTTATTTCAGAAACAAACAGTAAGGATAGAGAGAGTTTGATAATGAAAGACTGATCTTAGGAAAAGCATTCTAGTTTCAATTTATAAACACAGGGTCTCAATACCTGGAGGGATGCTCTCACTTCGTGGCCTTTGCACTGGCTGTTCCCTTTGCCTGGAATGTTCTTCTCCAGAAATCTTCATAGCTAACTCCCATGAGAGCCCTCAAGGTTTTGTTCTCCCTAAACGAGGCCAACTTGATCGCTCCACTTAAATCCCAACCTCCCCACCTCTGCCTCAGCACTTCTGGCTTCCTTTAACCTCTCACTCTCCTTCTTTTTGTTTGTTTCTGTAGCTTTTATCAACAAACTGTATAATTTACCTATTTATTTTTTATTGTCTGTCTATTCCCAAGAGGATGTAAACTCCATGAGGGAAGAAATCTAAGATTGTTTTATTAACTTATTATCATTGTACCAAGGACCTAGAATAGTGCCTGGCACAAAGTAGGTATAAAATGAGTATCTGCTGAATAATAAAAGATTTAAAAATTGCCAACAAAATTCAAAATTCATAGAAGTATATGCTAGTATTGTAAGTAGGCATGCGACTAATATAAAATCAAGTCATCAAAACTGATTAAAAAAGAAAAGCATAGGTGAAGGGGTTGTTGAAAACAAAAATTTTTGTTCACTAGTACCAATCAGTGCTCTGTTCTTAGAGCATCTGCGCCAGGACTAGTGGAAAACAGGAAAGAGTATGTGTTTTAGGGGGAAAACTAGCTTTGGAAGCAGTACCTTGGGAGTGAGGCATGATCTAGTGATGAAAACAAAGATTAGGATTTAAGAGTTTGCCATTTTGCTTTTAAGTTTGCAGGGATGCTTTCATATGCCAAAGAAGGGCATAAAAATACACTTTCTTATTAACAACTTATCAGGGATACTACCTGTCTGGCTATAGAGAAGATTATAACTTATAGCAAGCTAAAATATCATTAGTGTTCTCGCTCGCTCTCTTTCTCACCCCCCCATCCCTCCCTCCCTCTTTTCTTATGTCCCTTTCTCTCTTTGTTTCTGAAAACAGGAGAGGATGATGATAATAGTCTGGTCTTTGACAAAAACATAATTCACAATCCAGCCCTGATTTCCTAATCCACAGAAAACTGTGACTCACAGAGAACCAATCTTTCTTCTGACTGAATGACAGCTGCCTTGAAGAGCACAAACAAGCAAGATTACCAGGGCACCGAGGACAGCCTAGGCGGGAACGACTTTATGAATTTCCAGAGAAGAGATTAAATTACATCGTAATGCTCTATCTACATTACAGAGAACACAAAAAAAGGAAAGGTGTTGGAGTAATTCCATTTTGCATGGATTTCATGATACATCTGTTCTCCAGTCTAAAGATTTCTAGGAGATAAGAGTAAAATAAATGGGGTTCAGGCAACTCTAGAGAATACAGATTAAGATAGAGAAAATGCCAAAGCAAATAAGCCCGAAGCCATTTAACAAAGCAGTGCCTGTTGATTGATTTATATTTGGTTTACTAATGGGATTGCACACAGAGTCCACCATGCCCAACTTCTTGCACTTCACATTTGAGACCCATACTTGGCAACTGAAAGCCCAGTAGGGAGGCTGATGAAAGAAGATCAGATAATCTGCAAAGCAGATAATCTGCTTCTCACAATTGAGTATTAGAACAGTCTAGTGGGCCACCTGAGCCCCCGTAATATACCCTTTCCAGGCTCACAGACAGAGTCTCTCAGGTTATTGACCTGAGCCCAGAGGCATCGTGGAGGTTCACAATTAAAAGGCTTTGACCCAACTTCTGACCTCAATGTCTGCTTCCTGTGGAGAGGGTCTGAACTGGCCTAACAAAATTGCAGACTTAGGAATGCTGTCCAAATTACTTTCATTCTGTCTTCTAGTTCACCAAACCATTAGGATCCTATTTGTTCAGATATATGCTGGCCCACCAGCTCAAAACAGTCCATGTTAGTCTTTGTTGTAGAGGGCTTTTGGTGTTCTCAACAATTACTTATCCTTTACTCCTATCAAAAGTGACAATCTTTAACACGTGTAATACGTGTGTCTACAGCTTCAGCTCTATGCTTGATCGATGAATACAACATCTTTTATTGATGCAGATTTATCAGAAGATTCAGAAAGATCATCAGAACAAACAGGTCTTAGAGGAACAAGACCTCCAATAAAAAAGTTACCGGTTACCTTAATTTTGTAATTGCTGCTGCGGACAGAATAAAGGATATTCAAAACTACGACACTTGGTCTAAAATGAAACAAATATTTCACCTCATTTAATTGCTTGTGACATTGCCTGAATAACTAAGAGGATGAGCCCAATGGGGAGGCTGAGAAACAAGCATCTTCAGAGACGAAAATTCCAGTCTGGACAACCTCTCAGGCAGAAGAAAAAATTTTAAATATACTATGTTGATACTAATAATTAAGTACTTTGCTCAAAATCACTGTATTCTTTCTATATTTTTAATTCTCTCCAAAGAACATGGCCATAAAAGACTATACTCTTTCACTGTGTACTTCTAGACCATCCATCATTTGAGCATTGAGTCAAGAATTACTCCTAGCTGAGAGAGGTAAAGGTCCTGAGAGCTTGGAGAACGGCCCTAGCTCTTGTCAAGTTCTGTGCTGATAGCTCAGAGTTCATTCAGTGATTCGAACTATACAAATACCTGCTTGTCAAAAAACTATCTGTGCGTGTGGACTGCTTGTGTGTGTGTGTGTGTGTGTGAGAGAGAGAGAGAGAGAGAGAGAATGTGTGTATAAGAATATGAGTGAGTAAGCAAAAGAGAGCTAACTTCGTCTGTTATAGAAAGCTGTCGCAGCTGAGAAGAAAACTATCAAGGATATAAGTTTCAGATACAAGTATATAACTAGTCAAATAAAATTTTGTTGAAACCCAAGTATACTCCGTTAGTTATTATTTCTCCAGGTCAATTTACAACCCTATCAAAAGCAGGAAAAAAATCAACAACAATAATAAAAAATAAGGAAAAAAATATCCCCAGAGCTTTCGGGCATACATGAATTCTCAGACAAGTCATATAGGATGCCTGAGTTAACCATGGATTCACTTATCAAATAAAAATGTGGTAGCAGGTTTGTGATCTCATGTTAATTATACTTGCCAAGGGATGATTATGAAATTTCCGGTAAGTAGAGAGTTTTGCTTTGTAAAAGTTACTTGCCATCAATGTGCATACAGCTACATTTAGGTTAAGTGTTTTATTTTTTTCACATCAGCCAGATTCTGCTAGCTCTTCTTTTTAGTAAAGCAATCCAATTCACAACATAACACTTAGTTTCAATTCAACAAATGCTTTTTGACCACGTACTGTATACAGGGCACTAAATGAGATATTGCTAAAAGGTAGAAGGATAAATGGTATCACAATTCAGAATACAGGAGATCTGAGTCTTTTAAAAACTAACCCATTTGATTCTTATTTATAATTATTGTACCAGTACACAGAAATATGTAAAAAATGGTACCTCTATATTATTATATCATATTTTTTCTACTTTTCCTTTTTTAACATTACTAACACTCTATTTAGGGAATAAAGTAATCACTGTACTCACAAAAACATGTGATTAGCTAGGATATTGTTCATCTCAACTCCCAGAATTTCAAAACCTTGATAATTTAGAGTAAACAGATATAGGTCTAAGCATTTATGAAACTTAGTTCCTGAATCCCTAAGGAGTGAAGAAATGCTGGCCTTCATTTTGGAGAACTTTTCAATTTATGCCAATCACTCATTATTATTGGAATTTTATCAGCAGGGACAGATGTAGGTTTTGTGGGACTCGAGGCCTATACAATTTGGGGCTCTTCTTTAAGAAAGGAATGCAAAATTAGTTCCAGGGTGAGGGGTCCTACAGTTTAAGCTTCATTAGCTTCTCAGCAAATCTGTCTCTGGTTTTCAGCCATTAGTAACAAGCTTTTATTAGTGACATGATGTAAAACAGAGCAACAAGTATCTGAAACTTAAGTTGGGGCGGAAACATATTTCTCTGAAATTTAATTATAGGAGCTATGTAGACTTTTGTGAAAATGAGCTCCTAAGGCACCGCCCAGAAACCTCTAACATTACCATGCACAGCGTCAAGAGAAGGCTCAAGGTTAATCACTCATTTCCCCTTTCAATCTGTCTCAATTACTGTTCTGGGATGCTTCAATTAGTCATTCTCCTTCTCTCCAGGGATAGGGAGAGATTGCAGATAACTCATCCCAAATAGACTTCACAATTTGAATCCCTCCACCCTGCTAAACAAAAATCTTCACTAGAGACAAGCAAGATTTGCTATCATCCACTCTGTATTCTGTCAATGCCACTCTTTCATCAGACAAATAGAAGTCATAAGTCTTCTGGGATACTGGGCCTTCTTTTCCCTTCCCCCAGAGGAGTGAGTTCTTTTTCTGCAACACATTCAGCCCAAGACAGCCGTAGGCAATTGTTCTTAAAACTGCCCTTGGATGGCCCTTTCCAGAAGCCAGCCCCTGAGACAGACAACCATATTATCAATCACCTAGACAGCATTTATCCCTTTTTCTATGCCTACTCTCCACCTGTCATAAGGAGACTGTTTAGCCCTAGAGTCTAAAATCTGCAAAAGGAGATATTTCATAACTCTTTAATAAGCATGCGTGGTATCAATAGTTTACAGAAGACTACGTAGAAAATAATGATTTCTAAACCCGGAAAGAGTAATGTCTCCTATCATTAGCGAAGGCATTCAATCTCTCTAAATTCATGGGACGAGAAAAAATTCTAATCCAACAAAAGGCTTTGTTACAAAGGTTGATTTTTCTTTCTTTGCAAACAAATAAACGAACAAAAAACTAGGTTGTTTGGGTTCTGCTATCATGCTATGGAGATTATCTACAGCAGTAGTATAAATTGACCCTAGGAATGGATAACGATTTCTAGTTATGTTGACATTTTGGTAATTGTGTATTTTTCTGTAGAAGGACTAAATGTGCTCAAGGACTGTGTAAAGTGGTCTGTTTCTGATTGGTCATTTCTTCCTTTGTGCTATCACTGGATTTACACTATCACAGCACTTGTATCATGCTGCAATTACTTTTTCTCATGACTGATACACCCATAGACTATAAATTTCTGGGGCTAGGGTGCAGGGGGAACACTGGGGCTGTATTCATTTTTGTCTCCCTAGTGATGAGTAGAGTGCTTACACATAGTAGATGCTCAACGTACTGAAGGAGAATCATGGAATGGATAATAGTAAATGGTGAGATTTAAATATTTTAAACATTGACTTGGAATTGTGCTCTTCAATTAAATGTGAATGGCAGGGAGCCCAATATTTTAGGAATCAACATGGTATTTTGAAAAACAAATAATGAAGTTACTTTATAAAGACCTGGCACAAAAGATGTTCTCTATGGAACCAAGCAGCGTTAAGTATGGAGTGATTTTTAATACATGGTAACTTCTCTTTCTGGAAAAACCTTTCAAAAACTAGAGATTAAAAAATTCCAGATGTGTTTAAAATTACATCATTTATTTCAAATTTCTTATAAAATTGACACTGTAAGTCCTGACTTTCCTTTTCATAACATTTGTATTTCTGCACATGAGAAAAATACAAAACTCAGTCAACTTATGAAACTCTTCTCATCTATGAGCCCAAGATATCTCAAGACAGAATTATATCAATATTGAAAGGATGGAAAGAGGAGGATTAAATCTAATCAATATTGATGACACTTTCATTTATATCATCTAACCTCCTCTTGGTACCACCTCCTCTTTGCATGACTCTAACTTGTTTTTGCAAGCAGGCCTCAAAAACAAATCAATGTTCAATTTGTCTCCTTATCTAGTTTGTGCTCTGCTCTCTCATCACACAATTTAAGTATTTTTATTGTATCAGTGACCATTGTAGATTGTGCTTACAATCACGACTCCAGAAGGAGGCGGGAAGCAACTAGACAAGATTAGTTGGCTCAAGCTGATTCTAGGAGACTAAGTGGTTCTATAATAATATTGGGAGGAGGCCATAGCCTAACTCCTGGGGACAGAAGGTCCTGCACTCAGGATCCTTCCAGACCTCACCCTATGTGCCTCTTCATCCATTGTTCATTTGTACTCTTTTTAATAAACTGGGAAAAAAAGGGGAAAAAATATTATTTCATATAATTTTTACATAATTATTATTTTGATACAGGTGCTGGTCTGTTTTCTGCATATTAGAAAAAACCAAAAACTGTTTCTTTCAACTCCCTTATGAGATAGTTTCTTTCACTATTGTCCCCTATTATAGTTGAGACACCTGAGGCTCAGAAAGACTAACAACTCACTGCTAATCTCACTGAGGTTCAATGTCAGTCTGCTTCCAGAATCTGTTCTCTTTGAATAATGATGAACATACTGATGACAACAGTGAAGTAACAATAATAGCTAATACTTAGGCAGCACTTATTAGGTACCAGCCATGTTCTAAGTACTTATATGTATTTATTCACTTACTGAAGAATCAACACTAGACTGAAAGTCAAAAAAAGACCAGAATTCCAGTCCAACTTCTGGTGCGATTAACTCCAAAAGTTTGAGGAAGTCTCTTCAACCAGTCTGGGTCCCATTTGCCACAGATACGCATTGAAGGTATTGTACCAGATGATCTCTGAGGTCTAACATCATATTTATAGTTGGCCCACTCAGAATAGGACAGAAGAGACCCTTGAGATGAGTGTGGGTACTCGAATGAAATTATATTCTTGTTCTCAAAAAAGTTTTATACTAAGTCAAACAATATCAATGATTGAACATTAACAAAGATCTCACACAGTGCTCAAAACTGCCATTTGGTGGATTAACGCAGAATGCAATATTACACTTGGTAATTGCTATGGCTGAATTGTGTTCCCCCAACCCCAAATTCACATGTTGAGTCCCTAATTCCCACTGTGTCGCTATTTGGTGATAGGGCCTTTAGGATGTAATTAAGGTTAAATGAGGTCGCAAGAGTAAGGTCTTAATCAATAGTGCTGGTGCCTTATAACAAGAGGAAGAAACACCAGAGATCTCAGTCTCTCTCTCTCCACCATGTGAGGACACAGTGAGAAGGTGGCCATACACAGGAAAGAAAGAGATCCTTCACCAGGAACTGAATCATCTGGCACCTTGATCCTGAACTTCTTAGCCACTGTGAGGAATAAACTGATGTTTTTTAACCTACCCAGTCTATAGTATTTTGTTAATGGTAGCCTGAGCACACTAAGTAATTTTAAAAAAATTCCTAGAAGCTATAAAGGAAGAGACTGCTAAATTTAATTGCATATTAAACAACTTTATATGAAAAATATACAGTCAAAAGATAAATGAATTAAAAAAATTTGCCACACATGTAACAGGCTAGATTATTATTATATGAATAGCTTATGAAATCAATATAAATGATAAAATTGGTAAAAAGATACGAACATTTTTCTATCTTTGGTGCCTAGCACTGTTACTTGAGAGAAACCAATGGTAAAGAAGCTAACGATTAATTGAACTAAATACATAAACTATGTAATTTTATTATCCCTCTTTGTTAGGTTTTTTAAAGCACATAATATATATATAGATATACCTATATGGATATATATATATAGTGATTTAGATAATAAGGTTAATTCTACACATAGAATTTTATAGGAATATAAAATCAGAATATTGTATTAAAAAAGAAAAAGGTAGGAAAAAGTTAATGAAGATTTTAAAAACTGTTCAACCTCATTTATAATTAACAATAAATAATATAAATAATGCCATAATAAAGAATTGATAAATACACATCTAAACCAGGTAATATTTTCTCTTAATGAATTTACAAGTCAGTAATACCCACTATTGGTGAGGGTGTGGCAAAAACCCTCTCACACTATTGAAAGGAGGGTAAATGGTAGAGCCTTTTAAGAGGGAAATTATCAAAATTAAAACTATGAACAGTTTTTGGCCCAGCAATTCTACTTCTAGGAATTGTTGCTAATAATATGCTCCAAAACCAACCAACGAAACATCAAGATAAATGTACACTAATGTTCATGACCAGTTATTCGTAACAGTAAAAAACTGAAAACAACCTTACATGGTCATTCACGGGGAATTAGTTAAATCCAGTATGATATACCTTGCCAGGTAAACTCATAAGCAGATGTTTAACAGAACAAAGGAAGATTGGATTGAGTTAAGGAAAAAAAAAAGCAAGACCCCTAGATATATTACCATTCGTGTGAATTTTTGAAAGTACACACATATGCGTGTGTGTGTACACACAGATATGATACTGGTATTGTCATAAATATTTTTCTGGTAGAAAACATGAGAAACTTAACAATGGCTATCCATAAGGAGAGGCTTGGGAAGGATACTTTCATTAACCGTTCTATTTTGTGTGTGCACCTGTAATATATATTTAAGAACATAATTCTTCAAAACAGAGCATTTATATAAGAAGTCTCTAAATTATGGGTCTATCTTTAATAATTTCTAAGGATCAACCACCCTTCCTGAAAAGAATTCCTCAGCGTATTCAACAATCAGTGTGGCAGACAACTCAATTAAGCCAGCATCTTCTTCTTTCCTTAGCAATTTCTCTTCTACAAACAAACAAACAACACCTGGAGTTTTTCCTGCGCTCTGTATCCTCCTCCTTGTTCCTTCAAATGCAATCAGTTGCCAACTCCTATGGATTTTCTCCCATCCCCCTGCTTCTCCCCTCGTTCAGGTGTTCGGCATCTTCAACTAGATAATGGTAGTAGTAGAAGGAGATGTTACTGAGTTCTTTTGCGTGCCAGGTACCTCATATGCTCTGCTCTTGAATCCCTACAGCAATCACAGAAGGTTGGTATTGTATTCTGTTGGCATGTATTCTGTGCCTATTAATACCTTCTGCTATCCTGGCCCTTCAGAGATCCTTTCTCAAGCATGTTGAATTCTCACCACTTCTGGTATAATGCATTTACTGTTTCCTTTCCTTGGAATGTCCAAATCTATCCATCCTTCAAAGTCCTGTAGTCTATGAAGGCTTCCCTTCTCACTTTTCCTTCTGATGTCTGTGCCTCTATTATACCACTTTTTGTTTTCTTCTTGGCACCACGATTAATTATGTATATGTCTCACATCCCCAAATAGTCCACGAACACCTGAGGACGAGAAGTGTGTCCAATAGCAACTTGTATTTTCACAGGGCTTAGCATAGCTCCTTGCAGATAGGAGACACTCAACAAACATCTGCAAAATCAACCAGCAGGATCACTGAATAAATGTTTGTTTATGAGAGAAGCAGAAGGAGGTTCTGACCCTGTCAGCACCTCTTTTTGATTTTCTACGAGTCACTTAACTTTAGTAGTGATAATACTGATGATAAAATAATAGCTCTTTCTTTTTCAAGACTAGGCACTTTACATATACTGTGTCATTCAGTCCTTTCAACAGCCTTATGAGGTAGACAGTATTACCATATTACAAGAGGAAACAAGTGTAGAGAGATCGAGTAACATGTCCAAGGTCACACAGGTGAGCTGTTGGCTTGTGATTTCTGTCTTGTTCATCTTTGTATTGTTTTTATTGCTCGCCTGACCTTTTGTATGTGTTCAATAAATGTTTGAAAAATGACTTTTTAAAAAGTGGGTATTTCTTCAAGGAGAAAACTTTTTTCTTTTTTCCTTTTCTTTTTATTGTATCTATATGAGAGGATGGAGGTTAGCTAGACCTACTGTGGTAATCATTTCATAATATATGTAAATCAAAGCATCATGCTGCATGCCTTAAATGTATACAGTGATGCATGTCAATTATTGCTCAGTGAAACTAGGGAAAAAACTAAAACTAAATAGATAGAGAGACAGATAGATAGAAAGACAGGTAGATAAAATTGGGTGTTTCTTTGTACCTGCTTGGGCTTTTATGAATTCAATGACTCATGCTATTGAGCCAAAAAAACCCCAAACAGATAATTAAAGAAAAGCTGATACTTTCTGTTATACACAGAAAGCGACATATTGATCTTTGGGACTCTATGATAGGTTGGTTTGGCTTTTAACTTTTTGCTTTATCATGAACAGCAGCAATACTTAGAGAGGTACTGCTTGAAACATATGCAAAATTAAGGGGCTTTTTCTTTGGGGGGTTCTGGTGATGAGCTAGGTAATTTTAGCTCTGCTTTTATAATTGGCAATTCCACCAAAATCCCTCAGATGGGCATGTGTGATTTCTCTATTAAACATTTTATATTACCTTGGACAATGCTCAGGCCAAGAGTCCAGTGTCAGGGCCCTTTGTTACCAAACTGGGGATCTGGTGCCTATTTCTCACAGGTCTGAGAGTCAGTGGGCCAGGTACAACCTTTCTGGCTGACAAGGGCTGCGGAACCTCAAATAACTGGGCTACAGTTTGAGTTCTCTTAAATTCTGATGCCAAATTAACTGATAGGTTTTGCTCTTTAAATGAAAAAAGAAAAAAAGTTATGTGCATAGAAAACTTGTATCAAATTTTGTTTCCCTGAATTACACAGACATTCTCACAAACTATGACTATGTTTTAGTTTTGAATATATATGCTTAATAAGCTATATTAACTCTTTTAAGAGCAGTAAGTAGCCAAGACAAGTAGCAGACCAACACCTCCAGAGAGAACTTCAGCCTCCTTGTCCAGTCTTTATGGCCAAGGTCAGGGGATCAGCTTCAAAAATAGTGGCAGGGGGCAGGGAAGGGGGAAGTGAATGGCTGTTGTATAGATATAAACTCCAGATTTGGAATTGGGAAGCCTGGTGAGATAGTCTTCTGGCTCTGAGATGTTGGGCACATCACTTATCTAGCCTGTATAACCCTCAGCAAAAAATGCAGGGGTCCATTCTTCCCTGGGGCAGCTGATAGGATTTCTGATTGTGGGTGTGAAAGCACATAGCACAGTTACCTAGCTTAAGAAATGCTCGATAAATGTTGGTTGAATGCAAACTATGGGGACTCAAAACATATGTTTTTAGGGATTAGGACAATGAAAAGTGTTAATAGCACATGCATTACTAAAGCGTATGTGTTCGAGTTTTAATCTTTTAGTAAAATTTGTTGTAGACATCCTAGATTCTGCTATTTGAAGGATGACATATTTTATACCTATAAATGTGTGTGTCCAGTGAACAAATGAATACATGACTGAAAAATGGGATTTGGGGTTATAAACATACCAGTTCACAAGAAACTGTATTAAAACTAACAAAAGGCAATTGGAATGTTTTATGGTTTCAATTATTGATAATATTGCTAAAGCTAGTACTTATTAAGGGCTTAAATTATGCTAGCTTTGGGGAGTTGTAGGGTAAGGATATGGAATACGTAAAAGATACTCATTTAAATCAGAATCCTAGAACTGGGAAGGTTCTGAGTAGGAAGTGCCAAGAAAACATGAGCCATTTTCCCTTCCAGCTTTATCAGTTATTTAAATGTACTGAGTTTAAACATGCCTGCATTGCAAATACTTTTTGGCTTTTAATTCTAATTTCAGATTTAGCAGACATAAAGACACAAAATTCAAAATGCAGAAAATGGAAATAATGGAAATGGTGGTACAGACAGAGAATATAAAAGCAAGAAGGCTTTAGGAGAAACTGATGCTCAGAGTGACCTGAAAGGGAAAAGGAAACAGACAAACAAAGCTTGATCTATTTTCATTAAGAAGAGAGACAGATACTGAAGCTAGAAAGGGCAATATCATCCTCCTAGTAAAATGTCGATGTGATATGTAAGTGAAATTTCTAATTGTTTATAAAAAACGACGTATATATGTCATCTCGACTTGTAAAGAAAATTTCTGCTTTGCTCAAAATAGGATATGTAGACCATATAAACTCATGCACTTAGTACAACAATTGGTAACGATCTAGAATTTTTATTTTTATTGTAATTCTCATATCCATATTAATATAAAGGATGCCAGAGCTTTTAAATACTGGCCCCCAAATTTGAACACTACAAACGTGTAAAGAGGAAAACAATGTCAGGTATCCATTTGTGACTGTGCAAATCAATGTCTCTAAAAAGAGCAGTCTGGACTATGGGTTATTCTTGTTACCAAAAAGGAAAACAGCCAGTGTGACCATCAACATGGAGAAAAAGTGCAAAGTAAAAACACTGCTAAAAGCAAAGAGAATTCTTGAACTCTTTGACCTAATTTGAGTTGAGATATAAAGTGTCCTTCAGCCCCTCGGTTCAGAGCCCACTCATCTTTGGGGCCGTGGAGCTGGATTTCATTGAGTAACTAACTGGTCAGTGGTGGGGCTGAGCTACACAAAAGACAGATGAAGTCTTTCATTCTGAAGGTTAATACACCTGCTCTTAAGGTCCCGAAACCTCCCTAACTCTAATCAGTAATTGCCATTAAAAGCTCTCATTATGTGAAGTAAGTGTAATTAGAGCATCTTGCCCTCACAGGGTGTACTGCACGGAGAAGGCTGGAAGCGTTCATAAATTAGTGCCAATTCACTCTGCCTCTATCTACCATGCATTCTGCTGTGAGGGGGAAAAATCGTATTTATACACATTAAGTCAAAAGCCCACTGGCCCTTACAAAATTAGCCTCAATGCTAACTGTGGTTATTTGAGGGACTCCCTATTTCATTATGTGTCTCAGAAATAAAAGAGATAAAGTTTGCTGCCATCAATAACGCTGAACATATCTGCTGAATCCTGCAAATTCCAAGAAATTAATTATTCAAAATCTTGTGGGAATTTTGTCATGGTGGAGATATGACTTGTTTGCAAACGGAGCTCAGGGGATGCTCAGTATGATCGAGCCCTGTATATGTATACAACTGCTGCATTCATCACGACGTGGAGAACACAGCCTTCTCCTATATCTCTGCAATTCCTGAAAACTTGGAATTTATATTATAAAGTCGTTACGCACAACACAATACATTCCCAATCTCTTATGAAGAGTAATCATGATCTGTCATTATAGCTTATAGATTAAAGGGATTGGTAAATATATTTTCTCTTCCTCATCTCTTAAACATACATGCCATAACTCAAAAAACATTGAAATCGAATGGTCAGAGGCAGAAGATAGGAGAGAAAAACATACTGGTCTCTCTCTTGGGAGACAGAATGTTTGTGTGTGTGTGTGTGTGTGTGTGTGTGTACACAAACATACATGCATGTATATTTATATGTATACATGTGTATACCTGTACACACATAATGTGTTTATATATATTTGCACATATATGCATATACTCATACACACACATGCTCATATAATTCTGAACCGCAGATTTACTCAAAACCTAGAAATTGGCAATGCCAATTTTATCACTGACTGGTATCCCAGGGACCAACACCCAAGAAGGTGACACTAGCAAAAAATCCAATATTTCCCCCAAAAGGTCCCTTTACAGATGAGCCAAATTCTTGATGAAAAGTTTCGAACCATTGTCAATACTTAAGCCAGAATAATCTTTCTAAAACTCAAATCTAATCATGCCATTCCCCTGTGGAAATTCTTCTTATTGTCCTTAGAATAAAGGCCTAAATCCTCCTTAACAAGGCCCACAACACCCTGTGTGATCTAGCCACCCCAGCCTACCTCAGCCTCATTTTAAGCCATTCTTCATTTTCTGAGCTCTAGGCACAGGGGCTTTCTTTTAGTTCTTTGGACACATCATGTACCCTGTCTCAGGGCCTTTGAACATGGTGTTCTTTCTTATAAGATGCTCTCCACTTAGCAAATCCCTACCATTGTTCAGATCTCAGTTTAAAAGTCAATTGCTCACAGAAGCCTTCCCTGACCCTCCCTCTCCCCCTCAAAAACAAATAGGTAATAATCACTAAATGTTCCTGTGTGTTAGGCACCATGCCCAAATTTTCACAACAGCCCCGTGAAATTAGCATTATTATTATCTCCATTTACAGATGCGAAAATGAGTCCCAGAAAGATTAATATGCAAGAGCATACAGCTTGTAAATGGTGGAAGAGGAACTCACTGATGTCGTCCCCTTGGTGTAGTCTCTCTTCACACGCTACACACTTCGGTTAATACTTAGCACATAATCAGTTGCTTAATGTTTGCTTTCCACACTAGAATGTAACCTCCATAAAGGCAGTAAAGGCAGAACGGGTTCTACCTTGTACTAAGATACTGTGCTGGTACTGGGAACGAACACAGAGGTAAACAAACGTTTCTTGTTGCATGAATGAACGCATGACATACCAAGTCATTTTGAACACAAAGAAAAGAAAGGCTAAAAATGCTCATGATAAGTTGCTACCTATGCAATTCTAGCACTGAATGTGGAATGCTGAAATAGGCATAACTTATTATTAAGTACTATATGAAGTCAAATCAAGTCTATAGTAAATATAATTTGAATAGGAAATGCATGAAGCATGTGTTAGAAAGAGGCAAGGCAGTGTACACATCTAACTCCATACTGAAACCTACTAGTAAGAGTACTCAGAGCACTTTTTGAAAATTCAGTTCTCTGTAGTTTTCAGAGTCAGCTTGATAGCTCCCAATTCCAACTTCAAAGTATAATTGGTATGGCCACTGTGGAAAACAGTATAGAGGGTTCTCAAAAAGCTAAAACTAGAACTACCATATGACCCAGCAATTCCACTCCTGGGTATATATCTGAAAAAAACAAAAACACTAATTTGAAAAGAGACATGCACCCTAATGTTCATAGCAGCATTATTTACAATTACCAAGGTATGGAAGCAACCTAAGTGTCTATCAAAAGATGAATGGATAAAGAAGATATGGTATATATATATATGTATATATATATACATATGTGTGTATATATATATATACCACATCTGAATATATATATTCCATTGTATGGAATGAAATATATTCAGCCATAAAAATGAATGAAATTTTGCCATTTGCAGCAATGTGGATGGACTTGGGGGGCATTATGCTAAGTGAAATAAGTCAGACAGAGGAAGACAAATACTGTATGATATCACTTATATGTGGAATTTAAAAAATACAACAAATTAGTGAATATAACAAAAAAGAAACAGACTCACAGACATAGGGAACAAACTTGTGGTTACCAGTGAAGAGAGGGGAGGGTTGGGGAACATAGGTGTAGGAAATTAAGAGGTATAAACTATTAGGTATAAAATAAGCTACAAGAATATATTGCACAACAATGGGAATATAGCCAATATTTTACAACAACTATAAATGAATTGTAACCTTTACAAATTGTGAATCACTATATTGTACCCTTGTAACTTACGTCATACTGTACAGCAACTATACTTCAATAAAAGTAGGTAAATAAATAAAATCACATTGAAAAATTGTGTATAAATATGGTAAAATCATCTCAAAGACCCATAGAAGATTTATCTCAATGAATATAGCTAATCCTAGCATCTAAACAGGATTACTCATAGTATATCAGGAAATCTATTCAGAATAATTGCAAATATTCTTGAACTTAATATGTAAGGCCAATACCACTGACTCTGGAGATTGGTCAAGGTCAGCCCTAGATTCCAAATTCTCATAATCCATGGTTATAACATGAATGAAAACCTGACTTAAGTATTTATTTCTACATTTCACCTCATTAAGTCTTTTTCTGTGTGTGTGTACATACATTTTATAAATTTTAAATTAAAAATTATGTAAGAGACAATGTAAACACCTAATACAGTGCTTGACAGTTTTTCTTTAGAATTGTAACCTAATGTTACACATGTATATCAAAGACGGCATACGCTTGTTCCAGCTAAACTACATGATCAGTTAATAGATGTGGTTTTCACCTCAAGTTTATGTAATTTACACATTATAGTTCTTGTTGGTTACATTTTCTTTATTATTAATATATTAATCTATATCTCAAATTTATGAAAGCAAATCAATAGCTTCAAAGCAGTTTTATAGTATTAAATTAGTGAGAAAAATATTAAAAACATTATAAATAAATATAGTAACAAGACAAGTGAAAATATAAAATATACATGCTGGCATAAGTATAAGTATAAAAATTGGTATAAGCACTGCAAAAAATAAAAAGGGAAGAAGAAATTTGGAAACTAACTGATTTGAGCCACAGAACCCAGGAAAGCCTCCGTACTTGACAAAGTAACCGTAAGAAGAGGGAGAATAGGAGAACTGGTTGAAAGCCTGTATAAGAAGCAATTAGAATTTAAGATCCTCTCCCCCATCCCATATACTCCCTGGGACTGAAAACAAGATTTTTATTTTCTATGGAACTGAACCAGAAAGGTTCTAGTGCAGGGAATTCCATGTACCATGTAGAGTGAGCAATGACACATCATACTGAAAACAAAGGGATTAAATGAAATTCTACATTATGAACAATGAATAATGACCCTCAGGCTCGTTTTCCAGTCAGTTTCTAGAATGTTTGCAGCAGGTTAGATACTGCCCAAAAGGAAATTCTCTGAAGGGTTACTAGCACAAGAGAAAAGACGGGGTGGATTTCCAATAAGCTTTTTTTTTTTTTAAACATCTTTATTGGAGTATAATTGCTTTACAATGTTGTTAGTCTCTGCTGTACGACAAAGTGAATCAGCTATATGCATATATATATATATGTATCCCCACATCCCCTCCCTATACCATTCGTCTAGGTGGACACAAAGCATCGAGCTGATCTCCCTGTGCTATGCAGCTGCTTCCCTCTAGCTATCTATTTTACCTCTGGTAGTGTGTATATATCAATGCTACTCTTACACTTCACCCCAGCTTACCCTTCCCTGACTCCATGTCCTCAAGTCGATTCTCTACCTCTGTGTCTTTATTCCTGTCCTGCCCCTAGGTTAATCAGAAACTTTTTTTTTTTTTAGATTCCATATATATGTGTTAGCATACAGTATTTGTTTTTCTCCTTCTGACTTACTTCACTCTGTATGTCAGACTCTAGGTCCATCCACCTCACTACAAATAACTCACTTTCATTTCTTTTTATGGCTGAGTAATATTCCATTATACATATGTGCCACAGCTTCTTTATCCATTCATCTATCGATAGACACATAGGTTGCTTCCATGTCCTGGCTATTGTAAATAGTGTTGCAATGAACACTGTGGTACATGATTCTTTTTGAATTATGGTTTTCTCAGGGTATCTGCCTAGTAGTGGGATTGCTGGGTCATATGGTAGTTCTATTTTTAGATTTTTAAGGATGCTCCATACTGTTCTCCATAGCGGCTGTATCAATATACATTCCCACCAACAGTGCAAGAGGGTTCCCTTTTCTCCACACCCTCTCCAGCATTTATTGTTTATAGATTTCTTGATGATGGCCATTCTGACTGGTGTGAGGTGATACCTCACTGTAGTTTTCATTTGCATTTCTCTAATGATTACTGGTGTTGAGCATCCTTTCATATGTTTGTTGGCAATCTGTATATCTTCTTTGGAGAAATGTCTATTTAGGTCTTCTGCCCAGTTTTGGACTGGGTTGTTTGTTTTTTACATATTGAGCTGCATGAGCTGCTTATATATTTTGGAGATTAATCCTTTGTCAGTTGCTTCGTTTGCAAATATTTTCTCCCATTCTGAGAGTTGTCTTTTGTTCTTGTTTATGTTTTCCTTTGCTGTGCAACAGCTTTTAAGTTTCATTAGGTCTTATTTGTTTATCCTTGTTTTTATTTCCATTTCTCTACGAGGTGGGTCAAAAAGAATCTTGCTGTGATTTATGTCGTAGAGTGTTCTGCCTATGTTTTCCTCTAAAAGTTTCATAGTGTCAGGCCTTACATTTAGGTTTTTAATCCGTTTTCAGTTTATTTTTGTGTATGGTGTTAGGAACTGTTCTAATTTCATCCTTTTACATGTAGTTGTCTGGTTTTCTCAGCACCACTTATTGAAGAGGGTGTCTTTTCTCTATTGTATACTCTTGCCTCCTTTATCAAAGATAAGGTAACCACATGTGTGTGGGTTTATTTCTGGGGTTTCTATCCTGTTCCATTGATCTATATTTCTGTTTTTGTGCCAGTACCACACTGTATTGATTGCTGTAGCTTTGTAGTATAGTCTGAAGTCAGGGAGCCTGATTCCTCCAGCTCCGTTTTTCTTTCTCAAGATTGCTTTGGCTATTCGGAGTCTTTTGTGTTTCCATACAAATTGTGAAATTTTTTGTTCTAGTTCTGTGAAAAATGCCATTGGTAGTTTGAGAGGGATTGCATTGAATCTGCAGATTCCTTTGGGTAGTATAGGCATTTTAACAATGTTGATTCTTCCAATCCAAGAACATGGTATATCTCTCCATCTGCTTGTATCATCTTTAATTTCCTTCATCAGTGTAATAGTTTTCTGCATACAGGTCTTTTGTCTCCTTAGGTAAGTTTATTCCTAGGTATTGGCTTCTTTTTGTTGCAATGGTAAATGGAAGTGTTTCTCTAATTTCTCTTGCAGATTTTTCATCATTAGTGTATAGGAATGCAAGAGATTTCTGTGCATTAATTTTGTATCCTGCTACTTTACCAAATTCATTGATTAGCTCTAGTAGTTTTCTGGTAGCATCTTTAGGATACTCTATGTACAGTATCAAGTCATCTGCAAACAGTGACAGTTTTACTTCTTCTTTTCCAATTTCGATTCCTTTTATTTCTTTTTCTTCTCTGATTGCTGTGGCTAAAACTTCCAAAACTATGTTGAATAATAGTGGTGAGAGTGGGTAACCTTTTCTTGTTTCTGATCTTAGAGGAAATGGTTTTAGTTTTTCACTACTGAGAATGATGTTAGCTGTGGGTTTGTCATATATGGACTTTATTATGTTGAGGTAGGTTCCCTCTATGCCCACTTTCTGGAGAGTTTTTAACATAAGTGGTGTTGAATTTTGTCAAAAGCTTTTTCTGCATCTATTGAGATGATCATATGGTTTATTATCCTTCAATTTGTTAATATGGTGTATCACGTTGATTGATTTGTGTATATTGAAGAATCCTTGCATTCCTGGGATACACCCTACTTGATCATGGTGTTTGATCCTTTTAATGTGCTGTTGGATTCTATTTGCTCGTATTTTTTGAGGATTTTTGCATCTATGTTCATCAGTGAGATTGGCCTATAGTTTTCTTTTTCTGTGACCTCTTTGTCTGGTTTTGTTTATCAGGGTGACGGTGGCCTCCTGGAATGAGTTTGGGAGTTTTTCTGCCTCTGCTATATTTTGGAAGAGTTTGAGAAGGATAGGTGTTAACTCTTCTCTCAATGCTTTATAGAATTCACCTGTGAAGCCATCTGGTCCTGGGCTTTTTTTTGTTGGAAGATTTTTAACCACAGTGACAATTTCACTGCTTGTGATTGGTCTGTTTATATTTTCTATTTCTTCCTGGTTCAGTCTTGGAAGGTTGTGCTTTTCTAAGAATTTGTCCATTTCTTCCAGGTTGTCCATTTTATTGGCATATAGTTGCTTGTGGTGATCTCTCATGATCCTTTGTATTTCTGTGGCGTCAGTTGTTAATTCTCCTTTTTCATTTCTAATTCTATTGATTTGAGTCTTCTCTTTTTTTCTTGATGAGTCTGGCTAATGGCTTATTAATTTTATTTATCTTCTCAAAGAAACAGCTTTTAGTTTTATTGATCTTTGCTACTGTTTCTTTCATTTCTTTTTCCTTTATTTCTCATCTGATCTTTATGATTTCTTTCCTTCTGCTAACTTTGGGATTTTTTTTTCTTCTTTTTCTAATTTCTTTAGGTGTAAGGTTAGGTTGTTTATTTGAGATTTTTCTTGTTTCTTGAGGTAGGATTGCATTGCTATAAACTTCCCTCTTAAAACTGCTTTTGCTGCATCCCATAGGTTTTGGGTCGTCATGTTTTCCTTGTCATTTGTTTCTAGGTTTTTTTAATTTCCTCTTTGATTTCTTCATTGATCTCTTGGTTATTTAGTAGCATACTGTTTAGCCTGCATGTGTTTGTATTTTTTACAGTTTTTTTTTCCTGTAATTGATATCTAGTCTCATAGTGTTGTGGTCAGAAAAGATACTTGATATGATTTCAATTTTCTTAAATTTACCAAGGCTTGTTTTGTGATCCAAGATATGACCTGTCCTGGAGAATGTTCCATGAGCGCTTGAGAAGAAAGTGTATTCTGTTGTTTTTGGATGGAATGTACTATAAATATCAATTAATTCCATCTTGCTTAATGTGTCATTTAAAGCTTGTGTTTCCGTATTTATTTTCATTTTGGATCATCTGTCCATTGGTGAAAGTGGGGGGTTAAAGTCCCCTACTATGACTGTGTTACTGTCAATTTCCCCTTTTATGGCTGTTAGAATTTGCCTTACGTATTGAGGTGCTACTGTGTTGGGTGCGTAAATATTTAAAATTGTTATATCTTCTTCTTGGATTGATCCCTTGATCATTATGTAGTATCCTTCTTTATCTCTTGTAATAGTCTTCATTTTGAAGTCTATTTTGTCTGATATGATAAATATTACTCCAGCTTTCTTTTAATTTACGTTTTCATGGAATACCTTTTTCCATCTCCTCACTTTCAATCTGTATGTGTCCCTAGGTCTGAAGTGGGTCTCTTGTAGACAGCATATATACGGGTCTTGTTTTTGTATCCATTCAGCCAGTCTATGTCTTTTGGTGGGAGTATTTAATCCATTTACATTTAAGGTAATTATCAATATGTATGTTCCTATTACCATTTTCTTAATTATTTTGGGTTTGTTATTGTAGGTCTTTTCCTTCTCTTATGTTTTCTGCCTAGAGAAGTTCCTTTAGCATTTGTTGTAAAGCTGGTTTGGTGGTGCTGAATTCTCTTAACTTTTGCTTGCCTGTAAATGTTTTAATTTCTCCATAGAATCTGAATGAGATCCTTTCTGGGTAGAGTGATCTTGGTTGTAGGTTTTTCCCTTTCATCACTTTAAATATGTCCTGCTACTCCCTCTGGCTTGCAGAGTTTCTCCTGAAAGATCAGCTGTTAACCTTATGGGGATTCCGTTGTATGTTATTTGTTGCTTTTCCCTTGCTGCTTTCAGTAATTTTTCTTTGTATTTAATTTTTGATAGTTTGATTAATATGTGTCTTGGCATGTTTCTCTTTGGTTTTATCCTGTATGAGACTCTTTGCACTTCCTGGACTTGACTATTTCCTTTCCCATGTTAGGGAAGTTTTCATCTATAATCTCTTCAAATATTTTCTCATACCCTTTCTTTTTCTCTTCTTCTTCTGGGACCCCTATAATTCGAATGCTGGTGTGTTTAATGTTGTCCCAGAGGTCTCTGAGACTGTCCTCAACTCTTTTCATTCTTTTTTCTTTATTCTGCTCCCTGGAAGTTATTTCCACCATTTTATCTTCCAGCGCACTCATCCATTCTTCTGCCTCAGTTATTCTGCTATTGATTCTTTCTACAGTATTTTAAATTTCAGTTATTGTGTTGTTCATCATTGTCTGGTTACTCTTTAGTTCTTCTAGATCCTTGTTAAATGTTTCTTGTATTTTCCCCATTCTGCTTCCAAGATTTTAGACCACCTTTACTATCATTACTCTGAATTCTTTTTCGGGTAGGTTGCCTATTTCATCTTCATTTATTTGGTCTTGTAGGTGCTCCTTCATCTGTAACATATTTTTTTGTCATTTCATTTTTTCTTTTTGATGGGTGGGGCTGTATTCCTGTCTTATATGTTGTTAGGCCTGAGGCGTCCAGCACTGGAGTTTTCAGGCAGTTGGATAGAGCCAGGTCTGGGTGCTGAGATGAGGACCTCAGCGAGGCCCCACTCTGATTAATATTCCCTGAGGTCTGAGGTTCTCTGTTAGTCCAGCAGTTTAGACTCGTTGCTCCCACCACAGGAGCTCAGGCCTGACCTCCAACCTGGGAACCAAGATCTGCAAGCTGCGTGGTGTGGCAAAAAAAAAGAAAGAAAAAAGGGAGCAGTACAATATCAAAGAATAAAGAAGAAAATAAAATTAGAAAGATAAAGAATATATTAGGATAGGTAAAAATATAATTGAAACAACTGGTCGCTGGGAACTCCTCCCATCCCTTAGGTGTCTGTGGTTCCCCACCGGTGCCTGGTAGGTGCACTAGTTGTGCAGAGATGCAAATTCCTCGTCCTCCTAGTCTGCCATCTTGACTCCGCCCTCCTCATTAAATCTTTTATCTACCAGTGCTGCAACTGAAAAGCAAAATAAATAGGTCTTGCTTCATAATTTTCCTTTCTACCTTTCTGTAACAAAGTGGTTAATGATTACTGACATGGCCAAAGGCATGAGGCAGCTTGCCATGAAAAAATTTTCAAGGAGTACAAATATTATACCTTAAATCACATATTATAAAGGCTAATTATACTAGATCAGCACTTATATGAGGACACTGAGACAAAAGTCTGTCACTATATCTTTAGCAATGTACCTACTTAGACAGCCGGCAGAGCCCACCATGTACACATACACTAAATATGAACCACATGAGCAAATGAAAATATGGAGGACCTGGGAAAGATGCAAAGACATCTCCCTTCTAAATCCTTTTTCCATTCATGTATCTGTGGGATCACATTCCTTCATATTCTCATTCTTATGAGTATAAAATGAATTATCTGTAATTTTCAAAACACATGCCTTAATAGACATACATGAACTTTTTTCAGCTATCAGAATTGCTTAGTACTGTTCTCTGATCAACAGCTCTACTTCTTCCATGGAGCCTTCCCTGAATATTTCTATCTTTCCTCCTAAATCTCTGAGCTCTTACTCCTTGTTACCATGGTACCTGTCCCTCAGTTTTATGCCTCCCTGTTAAAGCACACAGTTTCTACTATCTTGCTTTTCATATACTTATGTGTACATGTCTCCCCTTTTAAAGTAGAAGCTCTTTCGGGATAGGTTTTTCACCTGAATAAAATCTGCCCTGCTTCCCCTAAGCACTTGTCATAATGGATGCACATAATCGATAGAACAATTCACTTCACAAGTAAATGAACATGGCTGTCTGTGCGTGCAGTAGAGACAAGTGCTAATATATATTTGCTCCAACATATAATGACATCAGAGATGAGGTTATAACTTGATAAAATGTTATAACATAAGTAAAAAACCAAAACAATGTGTGTATGGATGGCATGACTATCTTGCTAGACTAGTGTTTCTACTTTGATTATTCAATATTTCAATGTATTTTCTAACCCCTGGGCTCCCCCCACCCTGTACCTGTAGATAACCATATATGTCATTTGTTTTCCTTTGCTCAATTTGGACTTTATAGAACTTAATATTCATAAAAATGAATCAGATATTCTCATAAATGTAAGCCAAGCTGGCACTGAATTCCAGACACTGATCATTCTCTTTGCTGTGCATCATGGATTATTCTCATTATAGGTCAATTTACAGGGTTTTTTCCCCCCTTTACATCCTTCCAATATTAATTATACTTTCTTCTCTCTAGTCTGGATCTACTATCCAACAGGTTGCTTAATCATTTCTATCTGAAGAAAATTGATAAGGTAACTAGACTCTGGTATCATTTGATATTCTATTCTCCAGTTTAATCACCCTGCTTAGTCCAATTCTTTGGCCACAATAGGGGATCATTATGTTGTTTTATTATAAATAAAGAGATGACTAATTAATCCAAAGTAATCCAAAGGGCTTAGAATATTGGAAGACACCCAGACAATGGTAGAAAAGCCTATTTCAATGGAGGGGGCATATTTAAATTAAAATTTTCCCTCCAGTGACAGACATTTTAGTGAAAGCTTTAAATAAAATGCATTATTTCATGCATTGTGGTGTGAAAGTCAAAAGCTCATGAAAGTAGAAAAGGTTGATAGTTTCAGATTACATTACTCTAAATAAAGAAGGAATTGTTGCTGACAGTACCTTAAATATACTGCATAGTGACATGCTTTTGAAGGAATTATAATTGTGTGGCACAAGTCAAAATCAAATTTAGTTCAATCAGCTGCAGCATATTTTTAAAAAATAAAAACATGTTAGGACACAAATGTATGAAAAGGTCTTTATCAACCTTGCTTTTTACATACTAAATTTTTTAATCCCTTCTTATTTGCAAGCAAAAAATGTGTACATTGGTGAAATTGTGGGATTATGCATATATTCATAGAAAAAGTAATTTCACACACACACACAAATTCCTGTCCACTACCTCCTTAAAAGTTCACTGAGAATAAAAAGCAGCGAGGGACCTGCCGCTTTAGAATTCAGTACTAAATGTTTAAAGCCATAAAAGGAAAAGTCACCAAGATTTATACATACATAACAAAGGAAAAAAGAGCAAAAGAAATAACAGAATTAAGTCAAACCCTCTGTAAACTCAATTCAGACTTTAGGGTTTTACAGGGCATTAATCTAATATATGCCAAATTAGATTTTCAAATTCCATAATATTTCTTTTCTAAAACTGCTTTACCCTCAGTCCCAGAAGTTTTTCTTTCAAAGATAAACTACAGTTCTAAGTGAGATTTACGTTCAACTAGGAGCGCTATTTATTGTTTTTTTTAAGTATTTATGAATCATATTTACGATTTTACCCTCTCTAAACATTATTTTTGACTTTAATAAAGTTAAGACAGTTGTAAGAACCAAAAGATGGTTTAATGTGGATTAAATAATGCTCATTTAAAAAGCAGGCCACCTATACACTATTTGTCAACTAAAATCATGTCAGAAAAGTTTTCAGACATCTGGGAATTTCTTCCAACTTAACAACTAAGTTCCAGCAACAATAAAGTCATCCAGGAATTTTCAGGATAAGACAGAGCTGCTTTCAAAACACAACCCCCCAAATATATACAATTGATCACAGGTAACTTTTCTGCTTTTGCTGTGGGAACTTTAGCTTGAAAAAAACCCAAACAAACCCCATGACTATGTTTTTTTTTTTTTAACATCTTTATTGGAGTATAACTGCTTTACAATGGTGTGTTAATTTCTGCCTTATAACAAAGTGAATCACTTATACATATACATATGTTCCCATATCTCCTCCCTCTTGCATCTCCCTCCCTCCCCCATGACTATGTTTTAGTCTACGTCAGGAAGAACGTGCACAGCACGCTGGGATTTTTAGCAGTGGGTCAGCTTGAGCTTTCCTTCACACCCTGCTTAATGGGGCTTTTCGCTAACATCACTCCTGAACATCGAGTCTCAAAGTGAGACTGTAAAACAGAAGTCCTTCAGTTTGGCCCATCCTCTTATGCTGACGTGGTGTTGAGACGTAAGTCTGTGGGTTGTTCAAGAACAAATAAAATATGGCAGCAGGATACCCAAGGATGTAATCACTGTACAGTGAGTAGATCTGGGGTAGCATCAAGATAGGATAGCAGAAGAAACACCTTTAAGAATTCTCGGGAGTATGATTTAACAATACAAACCAGAGTAGAAACTAAAGCTGAAAGAAAAAAACTGGATAAAGCAGTAGCAAAAGAAGTTGTTCATTTTGGGCAGAGGCTCTGGGGACCAGAGTTTAAGAGGTAGAGCTGTAAAGCACAGTGAGCTCTTCAGGCAGTGCAGATGTGTATAATGCACAAGTGTTCAAAGTGCTAACAACAGAGCATTGGCATTGTCTGCAACATCATGTAATCAGAACTCCTTGAGATTTCTGAAAATACGTGGAAATGTGTGGACATGTACAAATGCCTGAGAAAGAGTAGAACTCTTCTACGGGATCCTCTCAATCAAAAAAGGAAAAAGATTCTGTACTGAAAAAAACAATAGATAAATCTCTTTACATAAGTCAGTGTCCTACAATTTCATATTTATTTCAGCAATGAACTATCAAGGTAGAACAAGCTATGTAAAAACTGGTAATAGTTACATACACTTATACACACACACAATGAATGTGTGACATCCACTACAGCTTAAATATTTGGTTATCTTTCTAGTTTCAGTATAGTAAGAGAAGGAGTATCAAAAAGATTCTTCATCACAAAAGAAGTCAAAGAAGACAGATGAAGATCAAGAAAATCAGAAACTCCAAAGGGGAATCTATACGCGATTATACTGTAACAACAGTGGAACATTTGTTTTAAGAAAAGTAGACAAGCCTTGGACCAGTGATCAGGAAGTCCTTTAATTTGATGTAATAAGAAACAGCTTTATGGACCACTGCATGCTGGACTTACTTTCCTTCACAAACGAATCTCTGAGTGATGTCAAAAGACCTGAAGGATGAAATGTGGCCTTGGAAAGCCTGTTTAGAGATGGAAACAAAGACAAGTCCACCCTGAAGAAGAGAAAAGAAGGGAGAGAAAAAATAGCAAGGGTGGGAAAAGTGAAAGCTTACCTGTGAATACGTAACACAGACAGACTGCTAACTGGTAAGACTTGAAAATTCCCAGGCTTTTTGTTCTACTCTGAGTCCTGGAAAATTGTTAATTTATTCTATAGCTATTTAGCACAGTATAGGTGCCAGGCACTATATAAACAGCAGGAGTATTGGGATGAAAAGGGCAGACAAGGACCCTCCTCTCTCAGAGTTTACACTCTAGTGGGGATTGACATACAGCAGATAAATGAACAAGATAACTTGGATAATAATAACGGCTTTGAAGAAAATAAAACAGGTTGATGTGATAGAAAGTGCTGGGGAAGCACTCAGGGAAGGTCAGTGAGGAGGTGCCGTTTGAGTTGACACCTGCATGACGAGAACGAGCCAATCCAGTGAACACTGGAGGAAAGAATGTTCCAGACAGAGGGGGTGGCTAGTACAAAGGCCCTAAGGAAGAAACGGGCTTGGTGTGTTTGGGGAGATAAACTTTGTGCTGCTGAAGTGTGCTGAGTATGGGGTGTGGTATAAGGTAGGGCCAAGGAGGAAGGCAGGGCTAGGTAACAGGACCTTATTGGTTGGGATAAGGAGTCTAGATTTTATCCTCAGGGCAACAGAAGACACCAGAGATGTCTTAAAACCAGGGAAGAGCTGGGAGAGAGTATGGTGACACAACAAGAGTTTTACATTCTGAAAAGGTTACTTTAGCTGATATGTGAAATCAGAATTTTAGGGGGATCAGAATAGAAGCAGGGGGACAAATTAGGGCATAATTGTAGCATAACAGGCAAGAGTTGATGGCATCTTGCATTTGGGTAGTGACAGTGAAGATGAAGAGAAGATGATGAACTCAAAATGTATTTTGAAGGTAGACCCAATAGGATTTGATGATGACTTAGATACGGGGAGGGGGAAATGCTGAAAAGAGAGAAATCTAGGAAAACTCTTAAATCCAAGTAATGGGTAGAGCCATTAACTGAAATGAGATAGATTAAGGCAGAAGCAGTTTAAGGATGGGGGAGGTGTGATCAAGAATTCTATTTTGCATATGGTAAGCTTGAGATGCTTATTAGATATCCAAAATGAGACATCAAATAGGCATCTTGATGTATGAGTCTGGCATTTGGGGGAGAAGTTGGAGCTGAAGACATCAATTTGGTAGCAGATGCATTTTGATGTTCCATAAATCCATGAGATTGGATGATCTTTCCTAGGGAGTTACTGTAGACTAAGAAAAGACCAGGACTTACCACCAAATCCTGACACAATCTAACATTTACAGAAGTTAAGCACAGCAGAGAACCCACATAGGATACTGAAAAGGTGCAGTAGGAACCTCAGGAGAAGGAGGTAGCATGGAAATGAAGAAAGAGGAAAACATGTTCCAAGGAGAAAATGACTGACTGTGTCTAGTAGTGCCAAGTGTTTGGGTAAAACAAGGACAGAGAAGCCACCGTGGCTTTGGCAAGATGGAGGTCACTGGTGACCTTGACAAGAGCAGAGTCAAGTTCTAAGTAGAGTGCTAGGGAGGCTTGATTAGAGTCAACTGAGGAGAGGCAGTGCTGTAAGAAGTAAAGATTGGGACAGCTATTTCAAATTTTGCTTGCTTGGAAGTTGAGCAGTGAAATGGGGCAGTGGCTGGAGGGAACATGGAAGGTGTTATAAGAGCACGGTCCAGTAGAGGCCCACACTCAATCCTATTCTGGTTTCTAGGCTCAGTATAAATATATGGGATGGAAAGCAGGATCTTGAGTTATTTACTGAGTCACGGATACAATAAATACTTGTGAAACATCTAGATGCAAGATGTGCAATGTGGTAGGAGTCAGAATAGGACTAAGGACATGGGCTTGAAATCAAAACTACGATGATATACACATATGCATATAACTGGATCACCTTGCTGTACACCTGAAACCAACAAGACATTGTAAATCAACTCTGCTTCAATTTTAAAATCTTTTTAATTAAAAAAAGAAGGATATGGTCTTGGAATTTCAGCACTTGAGCTCTTGCCAGGCAGAGAACCCTAACCCTAGAATTTGGTTCCAAAAAAAGAAGGCTAGGCTTCAGGTCCCACTGGACTTACTGTACTTCACATCTGATGACAGATGAACAGACAGGCTGTCAACAAGAGCTCCTATTCGCCGCACATACAACATTTATTATATATATCTGACCTTGCAGATACATATTTTTTCTTTAGATTTTTCAACTGAATGTTTGTGCCTTCTGAGCACCTTTGCCCAGTTACCGCACCCCCCCCGACCCCACAGATATTAAAAGAAGAGGAAGAATATGAAGGAAATAGAAATGAACTAACATGTAATAAAGATGGCATAAAATGTATGTGGATATTTAGGGAATATATATTTACATATAAAAGTGTAAAGAAGGCTAGCAATAAGGAAAACACCCCAAAAAGAACAAAGGAAAAATGGAAACCATCAATGAAAGGGAAGAAACTGCAAACACTGAATGGCTTCAAGACTCAGAACAGCTAAAATTTGCTTGCTGAGTAAGGAGTCAGAGAGGAAAATCAGATAGTCATTTGGCCATGATCAATCAGTATTTTTCTTAGAGATCGTTAGCTGCTGTAACAGCAGAGATAATAGTATCCAGGTTGGAAAGACCTGCTCTGCTCTATCCAATCCTCCTCACTGACACTGGCTGCTGGTCCCCAGTAACCCACTCCAGCAATCCTCTCGTCCTCTCTGTGCTCTACTCCCATCCTCCCCCGCAAACTGTGATCACCATCTGGCTTGGTTCATCTTCTGGATGATGATGGATGACTTAATTACAGAAATAAGGCAAGAATCAGCTACAAGGAGAGAAGCCAAATATGAACAAAAGGGCAGGGACAGAGCCTTTTCCTATGGTCCCTTATTAATAAGCTTTGCACTTCCCTATGCCCGGGAGGCTTGTGTGGATGATTTTGGTGAGAGGAGGAAGAATGAAGTGAGGAAAGGCAATGCTTACTGCATGTCTCTTACATGCCAGCAACTCTGCTTAGGCTTTTCATGTTTCCACATTTGTTCCTGACAACAATCCTGAGTTGCCTATGGATGAGGAAACTGTGAACCAAAAAAAAAAACCCATGAGAATTTTGCCCACATTCAAACAGCTAGACAGAAGCAGAAATGGGGTGTAAAACCAAGTCTGTCTGACTCTAAATACCATTATTTTCTCATTATAAAACACCAAGGAGTGGATTGCATATGTTTAAAATATATTAGACTAATGAGAAATTATGAACTTATATACTATCGTACATCAACTATATCTCAATAAAAAATTAGAAACAAAAACTACAAAGCAAATAAATAGAAAGAAACTATGTGAAAATAATAAGTAAAAAATGTATAAATGTAATAAATTTGTGATTTGGGGTACTCTGAATCAGTATTTTTTGTTGAGATTGCAAAGGTCAACTAAGCTCAAAACTAGATCAATAGAAACTTTATGAAACATTTTTAGAAACCAGGTTAAAGGGTTACATAGTATGCAGACCTGTTTAGAATGAAATAAAAATTTACATCTACACAACCACCACAAAAGAGGTATGAACAGGCATACACACTCAAGCATGCACACACGCACGCACACACACAATCATTATCTTCAGAACCAACTGAGTGTAAGTTGCAGACGTGATACACCATTAACACTTCAGAGCGTATTTCCTAAAAGACAAGGACACTCCCATATACAACCACAGTAAAACCTGCTAAATCAGGAAATTATCTTGATAATGATACCACCATCTACCATCAATCCAGTCCCATCAAACTTCACCCAACTGTCCCAATCTAGTCATATTTTGCACTTAGTTGTCATGTCTCTTTATCTAGAACAATTCCTTAATCTTTCCATGCTTTTTATAACCTTGGTATTTTTGAAGAGTACAGGCCAGTTATTTCGCAGAGTGTCCCCCTATTTGGGTTTCTCTGTGTCGTTCTCATGATTAAATTCAGGTGATGCATTTTGACAGGAATGCCTCAGAAGTGACGCTATACTCTTCTTAATGTACCACATTCGGCGGCAATGATGTCCATTTGCCCCACTACCGGGGATGTTCACTTTGCTCATTTGGTTTAAAGGTGGTTATCTTCTAGGTTTCTCCTCAGTGAAGTTACTGTTTCCCCCTTTTTAATTAAAATACTTTGAGAATACTACCACCCTGTTCCTTCATTAACTTTCAAGAGCTAGTTTTAACCTCCATGGATGATTCATGCCTGAATCAATTATGCATATTACTTCTACAGCAGTGCCAAATGGTGATTTCCTAACTCCATCATTCTTTCTATGTTTATAGCCTGGAATTCTCCCCATTGATTTGTTTATTCATTTATTTATTGATATTAGTATGGACTCCTGGGTTCCTATTTTATTCAGTGGAGTATAATCTTTTACAATCATTATTTATTTTGATGCTCAAGTAATTCCAAATTTGACCAGTGCATGTCCTTTCAAGTTGGCTCCTGTATAACTTCTGACATGGCCTCATCATTTTTTTAAGTTTTTTTAATTGAAATATAGTTGAGGTACAATATTACATAAGTTACAGGTGTACTGTATAGTGATTCACAATTTTTAAAGGTTATAATCTATTAATAGTTACTACAAAATACTGGCTATATTCCCTGTGTTGTACATCCTTGTAGCTTATTTTATACATAGTAGTTTGTACCTCTTAATCCTCTACCCCTACCTTGCTCCTCCCCCATCCCCTCTCCCCAATGGAACCACTAGTTTCTTCTCTAGGTCTGTGAGTCTGCTTGTTTTTTGTTATACTCACTAGTTTGTTTTATTTTTTAAATTCCACATAAAAGTGAGATCACACATTTTTAGCACTGAGTACCCTCAATTTAGTCATATCCCCATACCTCCTACATACAATGGCTATCCTGACCCTCTCAGCCCCGGCGGCCTCTTCAGTCTTACCTCCACCCAAAACCCAGCCCCAGTCGCCTCCTCAGCTTGAGCACTGACCAGCCCTCTTGGTCCTGGCTGCCTCCTCAGCCCTGGACCTGAAGGCACCCTAACCCCAGCTGCCTCAAGAGGAGGGAAGGGAACCCAAATTATTTTTTAAATAAATGATGAGGAAAGGAAAAGAAATAGGAGGAGGACAGGAAGAAGAACTCAGCCTCACTCTTGAATGACTGTCAATAATCTTCGGGGGCAGGGAGGTGGCCATTTTCCCACAGCACCTGAAGATATTCCATTTTATTTTGTCCTCTCTTACTGCTTTAGAGAAGTCAGCTGCCAGACTAGTTGTTGTTGCTTTAGAAAGTTGTCTTTTCTCTCCGGTTGTTTTGAAGATTTTCTCCTTGAGCACTGTGTGCAGTGGTTAAGAGCACAAACTTGGGAGCCAGATTATACGGGTTCAAATCCCGTTTGGCCACAAAGTAGCTGAATGGCTTTAAGAAAATTCAGTAACTTCTTTGTGCCTTATTTTCCTCTTCAATAAAATAGGAAAAATTGTAAGTTACTATCCATAAATAAGTGAGTTAATATGTATATAAAGCACTTAGATGATTACCCAGCACGAAGTGACCACTATATAAGTGTTTGCTGGTACTATTAGTAGTAGTTGCAGTCTTAGTAGTCTGTGTTGTATTGAACTTTTATTCTGACTCATTTATACTCATTCTACTTGGGACTTGGTGAACTTCTTCAATCTAGGGATTCATATCTTCTAATTCTAAAAAATTCTCTCTTTTTGGAACTCCTGTCTGAAATTAGTTTTTAGATTAATTTCTAGGCTTGGAGTTTCTGGACCCATAAAAATAGTATAAATTCATACTCCACAACCACCTGTAGAACAGGCTTTGAGTTTCCATTGTTCACAGGAGATTCCTTTTCTTCCATTCAAACTCCCAGCCTAGGACAACACTATCACTTATCTTGGCCAATGAGTAGGTTTTTTTCCAGTAACCCTCTGACTGAGGGGGCACCTTTTAGGTTCCCAAGTTTCTTCAGTGGTCTCAGTTCCCATTAACTGCCTTGAATATGCCCAAGCTACATTTCATGTAGGTGCATGTATACTTCTCACCTAAATATGAAGGTATGTAACATTCTTGTACATACAACTTGGGCATTGATGATTGTCTCTTTTTTTTTTTTAAGATTTCTTTTTGATGTGGACCATTTTTTTTTAAGTCTTTATTGAATTTGTTACAATATCACTTCTGTTTTATGTTTTGGTTTTTTGGCCATGAGGCATGTGGGATCTTAGCTCCCCAACTGGGGATCGAACCCGCACCCCCTGAACTGGAAGGCACAGTCTTAATCATTGGACCGCCAGGGAAGTCCTGACGATTGTCTCTTTGATATAAATTCCTAGCACTGGAACGGACCCACCAAGAGCAGGCTGAACTACATAGTAGCTGTGGAATCTGGAGTTAGAAAGATATAAGTTCAAATCTAGTCTTCATCACTTAATAGCTATATCACTCTGGGGGAAGGGGGAACTCAAACTCTTTAAGTTCTGGTTTCCTCATTTATAATATAGGAGTAATAATAATTATTGTGAGAAAAAATATAATACATGCTAAATGTTTAGCACAGCTCCAAGTTCAGGGTAGCTTTGATAGATGCTATTATTATTGCTGTTATTATTTTAAGTGTTTTCGATTTTGCTTCACACTGTGAAACTACCATCTAGAAAGATTGTATATACGTACACACCTACCACCAGTGTGTATTTCTAAGTCTTTCCCTTCTTACCAATAATAGGTCCTGTCAATCTTGTTCAACTCTGCCAATTTTATAGATGGAAAATATTTTTTATTTGCACTGATCTGACTGGCAGTGCGGTTGTTCATCTTTTCATAGGTTTATTGCTCATCCATAGTTGTTCCTCTGTGAATGGCCAGTTAAAGATCTTTGCTCATTTTCCTCCTGGGATATGTATTTGTTTCTTCTTTATCTATAAGAATTGTTTATATATTAAAGATAAAAACATCCTTGTGTATATTTTGCCCCTTTGTTATGGTGAACTTCGGATACTGAAAGCACTTTCTTTACAGAGAATGAATTCGTTGACATATCACTGTCAGAATAAACTGAAGATGTAGTCTTCACTGATGTACGTTGCAGTGGTTTGGGCTATCACCAATCTCGTTTGCCAATTGCATATGAAAAGAACATAGGACCACATCCTTCTTTCTAGGTCAGATTTGACCTCCTCTTGCCTAATCAACATAAAATTCTGTTTCTAAAGGATGTCCCAGAGAACATGATAAAAAAAAAATAGGAGGCCTTGTTTAGCATAATAACATTTACAATTACTTAGGATATGTTCAGAGTTTACAGGAAGATTTGCTACATCTTAATTTCTCTTTGGTTTGAAAATAAATTCACCCAAAGCTTTTAAAAATTACTTTTCTGTCCCTGTTAAGTAGCTCCACTTCTTATGTTTCAAGAGAGTTTCAAGAATGTCCTTCCATCTTTCTGTTTCCAGATCTAGCATCTTGGTCCATGTTCACCCTACCCATGCCATTCATGATTTGATAGATTTCTACTTTCCAGGCCAAAGACTCCTAATCTTTCACTTTGTCCTCATATGTCAATTCCTCTTCCCCCTCTCCTACTCCTCTGATCATTTTATAATGAATTGGTAACCACAATAATGAAATTTACAGGGAAAACTAAATTTTGAGATGCTGCCATAAATAATGGAGTCAGAGAAATGATGAAAAGGGCTTTAAGGACGTTTGAGATACGGTTAGAATATTACAGATAGAAAATCAATTTGCAAAATGCTGTCAGCTTCGTCCACAGGGGGCATATTATTTAAACACACACGTATCTAAAGGGTGGGAGTAACTTTGAAGGCAACGTAGAACTGAGAATTGTTTTAGAATAGAGAAAAATAGTTCTTTTTTATATCTATCTATCTTTCTATCTGTCTACCTACCTATCCATCATCTACCACTATTTTGCTATGATTAAAAGTCTAAGTAGGTAAATATCCAAATACATTGGGTATTCAAATTCCGGAAGCACTAGTAAATAATTAAGCATTTGACTATTATAACTAATTTACCCTTAACGCTACATAATCTTGAAGGTAAAAGAAAGAGTTTTACGTTCCTTTGCAATATCACTTACAAAAACACTGCCTAATTTTGGTCACCTCATGCAATATATTTTATCTTCCTCAAGAGAAAAACTGCATTTCGTAGACTCAGGACTGATGAATATTTTACAGAAAAACATATCTTTTCCATAAAACCACTTATGCCATCTACTGCACATACTGTAAAGCACCATATACATCAAAGAGAAATTACTGTTTAAACAGATTATCAGGTCATAGAACAATTAGAAGTTGCAGTTCTCTTAAAATAACTCTTAATGAGACCTGGAAAACTGCTTCAAGTCTGGGTTATTTAAGCATTCAACAGATTCTCTGTTTTTAATCTTTGAAAATCTGATGAAAGCTATGGCCTTGCTCTCTATAAAAATCCATATACAATTACAGAATAAATTTTGAATATAAATTTTCAGAACGTACTAGGACTCCAAGTCTTCAGGCTAAGAAACTCTTGCTCTAGAGGAAATTTGGTTTTTAAAACTATCACGAAATACCTAATATACAAACTAATCTGTCTCTACCTTAGGTACTCCATCTATTTATTTTGGAGCATAGAAGAATTAACGCTTCACCATAAGTTTCACCTCATCCATAAGCTCTTCATCAGTGCTTTGCAGAGTAAAGCCTTATCAACCCCTGAAACTCACTTCCGATGCAGCTTCTACCTGAGCTCCACTCTCAGCTACAGCCGACTTCCAAGGAGCATCCAAACTGACTACACTGGAGACCTAAGGATCTGCCAGAGCAGCCGTTGCAGTTTGACATGTAAGCAGCTAGCTACCACCGATCTGCTCAGTGCCTGGTTCCTAGGAGCTTTCCTTACGATGCACTTCCGGTCTCTCACGTATAAACCTGGTTCACTTTGGTGATAGGCCCTTTCCCACCCCTCACTTTCTCTTTACAACTGCCAGCATAACTCAACGTATGCAGAAGTCATATTATCGCAAGTGACGCTGAAAGTATACCTGAAAAAAAGAAGTCAACTTTACAGCTACAAGCCTCCTTCACAGTATATAATAGTTTCACTATGAAAGGGGAAAAAAAGTAACTCCCCAGAGTAACAGATACACATTTATTCAAATCCAAACACAACATATTCCAAGATCAAATGTAACTTATTTAAGGAAACAGCTACTGTGTCAGGCTCTATTGATTGGTTACCTAAAAGCCACTTCATCTTATATGCTAATAGAACCCTGTTTTCTTTAGAGCAACAATATGTCTAATCTAGGATGTGACTCATTACTAGTCTAAACTAGTCATTTCCAACCAATATGAGTCTTAAATGCACCACAGATAGCCAAGTTTTGACTCCCTTTAACCCTCAGGGCAAAAGTGCAGGACCTAGAGCCGCAGGAACACTCTTTTTACCCCTAGGATGTGTCATGAAAGGAAGGGCTCAAGAAGCATAGTTCTAAGCCAAACTCTGCTCCGTTTGATACCCTACCTGTCTTCTTTCCTTAGAGCTAGCAGTAACCCTGTGATTGAGCTCTGACCAATGAAAGATTAGAGCAAGTCTGCTGAGAGCCTCTTGGGAATGTTTGTTCTTACTTATTAGAAGGACAGAGATGAGAAGAAAGCTTCCCAGCAATGCCTTTCCCCTTCCATCCTACCTTGAACAACTCACAATGCCTGAAGCTGCAGCAGCCGTCTTGCTACCACGAGGCCACAAAGCATAGACGCTGAAGCTTTTTGTCTTCAGAGCCAAAAGAAAGATAATTTACACCTATACATTGACACAGAGTCAAAATTTTAGCAGTTCCAAAACTTTGAGTCTCAACCGAGGAAGAAAGGAAGGAAGGAAGGAAGGGAGGGAGGGAGGAAAGGAGAGAGACAGAAGGAAAGAAACAAAAGCATATCTTGTTCCTAGCTTCTTCACCTTTAAAATGAGGTGTTTATGCTTTTCTCCTTGACATACATAAAACCTCTTTGGGTGTCCTGAAGTGCTCTAAGTTCACCAAAAGCAGGTGTTTTGACACTAGTATCAGTCTCTAGGTACCAGTGTGGTAACCTGTAGCAAGGTTAACCAGCCTTTGAGACCAAAACGCAAAATGAGCCAAAATGAGAGTAGAAATAATTCCAGGAATTGTGATATTTCCCTTAAAATGTAAGTCTGCTTTAAAATTACATATTAAATGTTTAAAAATATCTCAGTTCTACCTTTTAAAAAAAACAGGAGTCTTAATTATAAGATTATAGAACAAATGGCTTATTTTTTTTTTAAATCTTCTTACCCAGCACGGAATAATGCACACACAGGGACTTGAGAAATAGTTCATGGTGAGGTTGATGGTAATGACAATTAGAAAGCTACTTTTGCATTTATTTGTCTTTAGTGGCTTTCATTATAACAAAAATGAGAAAGAAAAACAATTTCCAGTTTCTATTGTTTTATATCGTCCCTTAAACCTGTGAGTTATCTGTTCCTGGGTGTATATTTTTTTTTACACATAGAGATGTAAGTCACTTGCTGGAACAAAACTTACAAAATGAAGTTCATTTTGCTTGTCAAGTACAGATAAAAGGAAGAAGGGGAAGAAACAGTTTAAATGTAAAAGGCACCTTTTCCCTAACTCCTGAACTAGTTCACACAATACAATGAATAATTGAACTGCCTGAAACTTCGTATGTGCAGAACGCTGCAATGCAGACCAGTGGCATTTTCACTTCAAATTTGTATAGTCTTTAGTCAACATGCTTCATCTGCATTTCTAACACCTGCTTCAGTCAGCTGTGAAGTAGGCTGTTATTTCTATGGCTGTCTTTTATCTTTACTCTGTCCCTCTAACCAAAAAAAAAAAAAAATTGCATGATGGAATATAATTACTTGGCCTAAAAGAGATAGGGAGGAACTCCCATGATCTTCTGGAAGGCATTTTCCTTTACCTTATCCAAAGGTAATTTTAAAACAAGTTACTAATCATCATTCTTTATCACATACATCTTTAAACATAAATTTTTTACAGCAAAAATAAGAGCATCAACACTTTTCTGCAATGAGTATCTGTTTTAGGAACAAAGGAAAGTAAAAAGTTAAATGCAATGACTGATATCATTTGTAAAGTACACAAATATCTCTTCTAAACTAGTTATTATTGTGCTGCTATTAAAATGATACTCTTCTAGCTTAGTGTCCCTAATGTGACCTAGGCTAAAGTTTTGTGTATGTCAACATAAATGTCAGCCAAATTTTGACTGTGTATCTATTAACAATGACTCACATTATTTGTCCTGTATTAAACAACTTCATATGGATGACTTGAGCAAAAAACTTAAAAGAACGAGTTTCTCTGATAAAAAACATTATCTTAGGAGAAGAGGAAAAATGGGGAGTAGTTGAAGAAAGAACTGGACTAAAATGGAACAATTTCTGCTTTATCATCGCTCTGCTTATTTCCTTCATAATTAAAATTATAATGTAATTACTTCATCTCTTGTTCACTTCCCTATTTGAGTGTAGACTCCATCTGGACAAGGACCATGCCTGGCTTATTGACCACTCTACTGCTAATGTCTAGCTTAGTCCTAGGCATACAGTACATATTAAGTAAAATTTTCTTAAACAAATGAATTAAAAATTTTTCTACCAGATTGAATTGAAAGGGATTCTGAAGGACCATTTGAACTTCTCTATGGGGTGGGGGGGAGCATATATCTCCTTAAAGTCTTAATTTAACATTCACAGAATCAGAACTTTAATTCCGAGTGTAAACAGTAAACAGTGAACAGTCGAAAAAACAATAGAAATTAAGCAATTTCCAGAGAAGGAATTATTTGATAATTCAAAGGAGGTTCAAACTCTTGGACTACTTTAAGGAAACAAAGCTAAACTTTATGAAAAATTAGATACATGGGGAAATGCCATCAGAAGGAAGGAATGTTGGTCAGGATGGAATACTGCAAAGTTCAAATTATAGAGTATTTTAAAAGAAACTTTTACTACCTTCTATAACTTAAACTATGCTCTGGTTTAAAATAGAACTCCTTCAGCTACAAAATATAATGGAAAGCAGACTGTATGAGAAATAATAAGAACTGGATTCTAGCTGTGTTTCTTCTCATTACTAGCTAGGTAACTGGACAAACTAATGGACTTTTCTGACTCAATTTCATTATCTATTAAATGACAAACATAATGACAACTAGTATTTATTACTTACTAGTGTGCCACTCTACTAAACATTTAACAAAGAATGTTTCATTTAATCTGCACAACACTATACAAGGTAGGCACATTTGCGATTCTCAGGGATTGAACGCACATAGGGAAATACACACCCAGGAAGTTGCTCCAGAATTAGTCTCATTCAAAACTCCAGTCTCACAATACTGTGCTTGCCTCACAGGAGAGGCATGGTGCTTGCCTGAGAAAATATATGTACAAGAGCTCTGACATTCATAAGATACTATATACATATAAGCAATCCAGGGAACAGCCTGTGAGAATGCGCAAAGCTGTAATAAGCTTGGTTCAGTAGCTATCACCTGGGTTCCAGCCACTCTCATCTTTTGGCTGAACTAGCGCAACCATTTCCTAACTGGTTCCTCTGCTCCTGCCCTTAATCCTACAGTCCATTCTCAACAAAGTGGTCATTGAGATTATGTTATTGGTCTGCTCAGAACTCTCAAATGTTTTCCCATCTGCTATGAATTGAATTCTGTTCCCCTAAAATTCCTATGTTGAAGCCCTAACCCCTAATGTGACTGTATTTGGAGATATGGCCTTTGAGAGGTAACTAGGTTAAATGAGGTCATAAGGACGGGGCCCTAATCCAAAGGACTAGTGTTGTATCAGAAGAGAGACACCAGATCCAATCCCTCTTTCTCTCTCTCTCTCTCTTAAGCCACCCAGTCCACGGCATTTTGTTATGGCAGCTCAAGTTGACTAATACACCATCTTATTTAGATTTAAACTCAAAGGTCTTTCAATGGCCCACATATAATCTGGCCCCTTGTCACATATCTGAATTTATCTCTATTGCCCACCCTATTCTGGCCCTTCTCCTGCCTGGCCCTTTAAACTTTGGAGACATTCTCTTTATATGGACACTATTTTCCCAAATATTCTCATGGCTTTCTCCCTCAGCTGCTTCACGTCTCTGTTGAAACATTCTAAGTGAGACAGTCACCTATCACCTTTTAAAAAAACTGCAACCCTCTAGCTTCCTCCTGTCTTTCTCCCTTCCTGCTTCATTTTTCTCCATTTTCTCCATATGACATATACACACATATAGATATAACTAAAATATATAGATAACTAAAATATATAATATAAAATGAATATGTAATGATCACATGAAATATATATACACATAGAATATATATACATGTAATATATACGTTTAGTCTCAAATCTATATATTTTAGTTGTTATAGTCCCTCACTAGAATGTAAGCTCCATGAGTTTTTGTCTGTTTTATAGATTTCCATAGCCTCAATATAGAGTACGTGCTCAATAAAGTATTTGTTGGATGAATGAACTGGAGAAACTCAACTATATCTACATGGAAGCTGCCTTGTGGGTGAAGAAGGTGGCATGGGATGAAGCTGGAGAGGAAGGCAAGGCATAGATCATGCAGGCCCTTGTAAGCCATATAAGGAATTTTGGTATTTATTCTAAGAAACACTGAAGGATTTTAAGCAGGAAAATGTCATATCAATTTACATGGTTCAAGATCATTCTCACTGCTATAAAGAGAATGGAATGGAATGGGCCAAAAAAGAGAGGGAGAAATCCAGAGCAACTTCCATTTCTGGGGTTAATGCATGTCTTGGTGTCTCTTCATGTGAGGATGTGTACACCCTTAACACATGCTGATGTAAAAAGAAGGCATTGCTCACCTTATCACAATTATATTTGCAAAGCTCCCAATACTATCTCTCAAAATTTAAATATTTCTTTCCCATATCTTTTCCTTCTGAATAAGCCCTGCAATGAAAATGTACTTACATAATGACTTTTAGGAAATTCTAATTACTCAGCCCCCAATGCATAACATAGTCAGTACTTTGAGCTTACACAAAACATATCTCTGCACAAGGTGAATAAAGGTCATGAGGAGCCAAATTTTCTGAGATTCTTTTTGCTATAAATTTGGCTAAGAGCTTTGGTAGTACGGGAAAGAAGATAAGTGAGAGAAACACTGGTGATTTAACCTCCAGTGTTCCCTTAAGGACAAACATTTGTCACCTTGACAGCAAGGTGAAAGGTTTGCAGCGAGTGTGCTTATAACAGGACTCTCCCCACTCTCCCCTCCCTGGGGACCTGTGATTTCTGAACAGGCATGATCTGAACGGATGATGATGATGATGATGAGCCACAGGAAAGGCCAGGGGAGGAAAAGAGGTTGAGACCTACATAACTCAGAGCCTCAAACTGAAATGCTACTCCAGGGACCATCACAGAGATTTACCATTTGCTGCTCTTCTTTCTAAGGTTCCACTTGAAGCTGGAGTAATCAACCCTATAAATTATCACAGAACATTCAACCAGCATCCAATGTTAACAGCAAGGATCCCATTGCTAATAATTATGAGCCTGTTATAAAACTGAAGTAGGTCCTAACCATATATACTTCCACTTTCTATACACATCTCTAAATTTCTAATTCGAATATGAAAGTCTGCTGCAGGCTCAAATCAGGTGCTAAAATAAGCCTGATTCTCACTCTTGATGAACACACATAACAAAAATTAGCATGAATGTCATGACATCTATGCATCAAAAAGAATAATAAGACCTCTATTTTGGCCTATGAGCTAAACTGTTTACTATTTTCAAAGTGAAATAGGAAGAGGTACTTTGAAAGCTAAGAACTTAAAAAAAGAATTAAAGTTATGAATTTATGAGCATTTGTGTTCTAATTTAATTTCAGGAATCAGTGGCAACTATTTGTCTCCCTTTGATGGAACTTTGGCTATGATACTATTTTACACTTTTCCTTTGAAAAACATCTTAAGCTGAAATCACTATAAAATCAAAATTGAAGCTATCATCCATCCCATTTGAATATTTATTCATTACCTATTAATCATCACTGACTCTAAGTACTGTCAGATGGGCCAAACTATTTTTAATAAAAAAATAAACTTTAACCTAATCAACTCAAATAAACACAATTAATAGAAAAGTAACGTTAAAAAATGTATAGGAGTAGAGGGGAGTGGCAACAGAGAGGTGAAGGCTGGGATACAGAAAGGATGAGATCAAAAGTTTAAAAAAAAAAAAAAAGAGGGAAGTGCATTAATGATCAACCCCAAAGAATCTATATTGGTTTAAGATCCATGTATCCTCCATTCATGAAGGAAAACAGATTCCAATCATGTCCATCCCTGGACACCTGCCTTTGAACGTCCCACCACCACCATGTAACTAATAGGTATCAATTCAAACTTAGTCATCTCACTCAAAATTAGTCTCTTGCTTAAATTCCCTGTTTTTCTTCATGACACCACAGCTTTAATCCTAAGATCCTTGAGTCTCCTGTCTATGTTCCTTGCATTTCCTGGCCCCTTTCTACCATAAAGATATCCCAAACTCTTTCGTGAAAAACTGGACCAGTAAAAGTCTGTAAGTGGGAAAACAGCATCATAGTTATGTTTAATAAAGAGAGCCCTTACCTATTAAATTCATGTTGAAATGAGAAGACGTGTGGCGTTTGCTTCAAAATAATACCTGAGAGAAGAAAAGTGGATGCAAGTGTAGAGGAAACAAGAGTGGGCTGAGTTAACAATCACTGAAGCTGAGAGATGTGTACACAACATTCATTAATATTATCTCATCTACTTTGTATAAGTTTCAGAGTTTCTAACTAAAAAATGTTGTTGTTTTTAAGGGTCCAGAGGTTTAGGAAAATACTGTTTCTAGGGACTAGATAAAAAGTCTAAATACAGGATTATAGAGAGGGTTTTGGCCATAGGGATGAGGACGGTCAGGGTTTCTAAAGTAAGCTGGATAATAGTAATTATAATTCTTATAATTCTTGCTCATGTGCCAGACATTCTGCTAAGCATCTCAGGGACTCAATCTAACTGAATCTTTTTAACAGTGCTAGGAGGTAAGTATCCTTGATTCAAAGCTTCGTAGTGAGACTCCTATGTCAGGACCTTCATACAGTAGGCACTAGGTTAATATTAGCTGTCTAAATAATTTAATAAATGGCTAAGAAAGTTTTTCCTTTTTCTTTTGTGCTTGTGATTATTTCTTTGTAAGAAAATTTAAAGGCTCTCGCCAGGGCGTTCATCACTGTTTGTCTACACTCAGAATGGTGTACGTTCGTCTTTCACATACAAACTCACCAACAAACACACCGCTGCCAGGCCACTTATCTTAAGATACCACTTTTGGCATGATATACTCTTAGAAGACACCTCAATAATGCCTCACCTGGTATCAAGTTCCAGATTTGCTTCCGATTCAAGGCTCTTCATTAACCTATCTCACATAATTTCTACAAGTCACCAACAAGAATTGGCTTAGTCCCATAAACACCTCTCTTTTCACTGTGTTTTATCTACCCATTCATTTATTTATTCATTACATATTGATCATCTACTATGTACCAGGCACTATATTTGCCATTACATCTACATATAGAGATAGAGCAATGAGCATAAATAGCACGGTCCCTGCCCTTGCTGGGCCATATCCACTCTCAGGTTGACCTTCTCTGCTTGTTCTCGATTTTAAAGATCTTACATTGAACATCCTCCAGGAATCCTTTCCTGATCACTTTACCCTGTCTTGCTCTCCCTTTCTGAATTGATGGTACCACACATTTAAGCACTTGATTATATTTTTTCTTGTTTTTCTCCCAGCATTTTACTTATGCCTGTTTCATTTCCTCCATTACACTAAGTCTCTTAAACAGAAATTGTGTCTTATACTTTTCTTCATCACCCAACTGAATGTAACTCAACTGAATTCATGGATATGTATACAGCATGTCATTAATCAATAGCTTTTGGTATTGAAAAGAGTTCAGAATACTAAGTCAAACTAAGACCAAGATCTAATTTATCTTTGCAAATAGAGATATAAGAAAATCTCTGGAAAAGGAACAGATATATAAAAGATATAGTTATATAAAAAAAAAAGAGAAGAGGAACAAAAAGAAAAATTTCTCCTACATGGTATAACTGTCTCCCAATCATGTGTGATATTTCATAAGTTCTATGAAACATCAGTCTTTTTCTTTAATTCATGTATTTTATATTTATTTTATACAACATAGAGACCATACTATAGCCCAAGTTTAATAGGGTTCTACTAAGATGTCAATAATATTGATGAAAGTAAATGAGGTCTTTACTTATTTAACTTTTTTAAAAGAAAAAGTATTTTCAAAGCAAGCAAAGATTAATATTCTACATGTAGAGACCATTTTCATTTTCTATATATAGAGACTACTGTCTTTTATATTTACCTAAAAAGAATATTACGACAGTTAAACCATGTGTAAAAGTGTAACTAGAATGTCTAATAAATGAATTTGCAGGCTTTTCATGTCAATTATACCTTTCTTGCAGAAATTCAGCTATGACAAATATTAGACCAGGCCTCCTTCTATGTATTACTCATCCCTGTTGGATTATTATTTTGTATTATACCAGATTTTTGTCTACAAGACACTAACATTATAACTCATCAAAAACTTAAGCCTACTAGGTAGACTTCTGCAAGAGAATCAGTAACAGTAAGATCCCCTTAGCCTTAGTCTGGAATGAGCATCACTACATTCCCAAATTCTATTTATTCTGCAAGGCTTCTTCTCATACCATCTCTGCTGGGAAATATTCCCAGTCGCGCATACTGTAGCTATTCTCTTACATGTACTTTTGTATGTATTTGATTACTACAGTGTAAGCCCTCTGAGAGCAGGATCTGTGCCCAGAGACATCTTGGCCTCCCAGAAGCTACACTGAATCCATTACCTCTAAAGTACTCAATAACAAGTGACCTTTTCTAATGATAAGAACAATTGTGTATAAGAATATGGATGAAAAAATATTTATTTGAGTGTATATACATACTCTCCAATAAGTTCTTTCACAAGTCCACCAAGCACATAAAAATTCCACTGGTAAAAATTATATATATATGAATTACATGTTACCTTAAAAAATATTTTCCAAACTACATATTTTTTTCTAAAATTCTAAGTTCCTAAAAAGTGAGCTGTATTATCCAAATATTCCCCAAATAGACTTTTCTCTGAAAATGAATTATTAGGTCTACTTAAGAATTTACTTTGTCTTAATTCCTTTGTTTTCATCTCCCTCCAGTTCTGGAAGAGATATCTATTTCTTCCTACTCCCTAGAGACTATAACTTGGACAAACTTAGAGTATAGCTCAGACAAATGAAAATCTGGTTAATAGTTGCCATGGTTGAGACTTAAATAACTTTTTGATAAATTACTACCACTTATTAAATGTTCTGACTGGCCTGATTATATTATAGGATTTCCTTGAATAGAGACAGTCTTTGCCTAACAAATAGCATAGAATCTATATCAAAATTATAATTCAAAATACCAAATAGAGGTGGTAAAAATATCAAAAAAAAAAAAAAAAAAGAAGAAGAAAACCAGCAAAGGTTGGTAATTTACAGCGAAGAGCTTAGGCTTGTGACTAGTCAGAAGCTCTAAAAGAATAAATGGGAAAAATAAGAAGAATGTAGTATGACTATCATAAAGCTAAATTTATTCAAGGATGTCTGAAATACATCCTTTCAGGTTTTATGTTTAAATGTCCATTCTTGGGGCTTCCCTGGTGGCGCAGCGGTTGAAAGTCCGTCTGCCGATGCAGGGGACGAGGGTTCATGCCCCGGTCCGGGAAGATCCCACATGCCGCGCAGCGGCTGCGTCCGTGAGCCATGGCCGCTGAGCCTGCGCGTCCGGAGCCTGTGCTCCGCAACGGGAGAGGCCACAACAGTGAGAGGCCCGCGTATCGCAAAAAAAAAAAAAAAAAAAAAAGTCCATTCTTCCATGGATTGAAAATGATAATAAATGGTAGTTCTTATTTGGCAAAATAAAGAATTAAAGACACTGGGCACTCCCAAAAATTTCTTTTGAAATTTTACTGATCAAGAAATCCAAATGTTCGAAAATCACTGACCCCATTAAACTACCAGGTAAGAAAGACCAGTCTTATTGAGTATGATCTTTCAAATGTACAAGAGTAAAGCAGATTTTAAAAAATTCTAAGAATCCCATGAGAACAGTTGTTAAATGCAGAGGAAGGCACACAAATTAAAAATAAAATCATATTCAGACTTTGAAAATGGATTGACTTTCAGGCCCCTCTAGCTACAACATTGTACTATTTTCCAAAGGATATCTCTTACGCATTTATTTTCCTGGCACTGTCAGCATTTCTGAATGAGCTTTATTAATTTATCAAAATAGCAAAGTGTTGGAAAAAGAAAGAAATCTACCATTACAAGTCAAAATTATGAAAATTATAATATAACCATTTAAAAATGTTTTGGCTGTGCACTGGAGTTTTTTCCAATACTCCAAAGTAAACAGTCCTCTCAGTAACTGTAGGAGAATTGCAAATGAAATTCATGAGCACTTGTTAATAAGCAGAGTAGTTAAGTGCTGGATACATAACCAACAATTATCTTAACAACAACAAAATCCCTGTTGATCGACTTCAAATTCACTAAAGAAGATCGGAATAGTAAGTTGGACTATATCTGAAATACATATACAAAATGAAGACATATAAAGATATCAGACACCAAATTATATTAAAATAGATAATGCAAACTATCTTGTCAATTAAACATCTCTTCGGTGTTGTCCAACAGAACTTTCTGCAACGATGAAAATGTTCAGCATCCTGCACTGTTCATTACAGTAACCAGCAGTCACTGTGGTTACTGAATCCCTGAAATGTGTGACTGGGGAACTGAATGTTTAATTTTGTCTAATTTTAACTAATTAAATTTTAAATAGCCGCATGTAGCTTGTAGCTACCTTATCGGTCAGTTTAACCATAGATGATACAAAATGGGATTTTATATTTGTATTTCTTCCCTCTTTGAACTTGGAAATAAAGGAAATGCCTTTACAGCAAAGACATGCAAAATCACTTTAAAACATTAGAATCGTTTCAATGTCAGCAAGATTTCACTTTAAGGTATGGTAAGTCTATAAAAAGGGAAACTAGTCAGCAATGAAGGCAGTGAAAGTACCTTGAAGTAATTTTTAAGAACACCTACCTAAGCACCATCTAGGAAAGAAGATCCCTGATCCAAATGATGGACCTGTTTCCAAGGGCAACATAACCCTCGTTGTGGAGCCAGACACATTCACTTACAACAGCCTGATAGAATCAAACTTGGGAATTATCTCCCTATCTCTCCTTCCTCTAATTCCAGTCCCACCAAGTAAACTTCCCTTTTTTTTTTTAAGTAAAATTCTTATTAAAATACCTTCTCATGTGAATTTAGCCATGAGGAGAGAAGGCATCAACCCAAGTGTCTAAGAGCTTCTCATAATTATCTTTCCCACTCTCAATTAATAAATTGGCAATCTGCTTGAAATATCATTATCTATGAGTATGATTAATGTGAGTCCATCCCTGTGAGCTGGAGACACAGAATCAGTTTCTGAAACAGGACCACAGTAAATTTACAAAGTATGTGTCCCTTAGAGCTCTGGCAATGAGGAGCTCAGTATCTTAAAAGTGGATGATTCAAATAGACAAAGAAAAAAACAATAAGGTTACTGGAAATGATTCTGCTTAAGGGTGACATCATGCCAAGAAAAGGCTTAACCCAAGAAAAGAGGTCTCAGATCTTTGAAGCAACAAGAGTGATTTCCAGCAGAGAAAGAAAAACTTCCTTTAAGACTATATGGCACCCAACTTCTTAAAGGAGAAAAACTTCCCCTTCTAGTTTGTTTGTATTTTTATAACACATATCAAAACATATATGTTAGGTGACTCACTACATATAGTTCCCATATAGAAATGAAAGGCTAACAACATCTAGGAAATCTAAGACAGCGATGCACAATGCTACTTTAGATTTCCATTAGTTTATGATATTTTTGTCACTAGAAAACCCTTAGTGATTGTGGTATCAGGTTGATAGAATTTGGGGAAAAAAGCCAGACATAATGGAAGATTCGTTTCAAGACTAAAGATTGTTGAGATTACTCCTTAGGGAGATCTTGATGCTACTTTTCAAATATATCTTGAAGCTTCATACAAAAAAAAAAAAGCACTCTAAGAGGAAGCATTCTTCCTAATGTAGATATTTTCTACTCTTACACATTTAAGCCTTTTTTTAAGACCACTTGTCTGCACTGGTGGGAGTTCTTATTCAATTTTTTTTAAGAGTTGGAAATTTAACCTTTTGACTTCAACAGTTGTTTAGCTTGAAACTACATGAGATATGGATCCAAAATTCTATAGAGACATTTAATGATACAGAATCAGGATTCAACCATCTTTGAGGGAAAATATCTATGAATTAAAGGGCAAAAGGCAGGAAGCCTCCACATACATTTCTCTAATATTTTCCATTATTTCTACTCATTTTTTCCTCTTTAGTTTAAAGAAGTAGAAGTAAATGAAGAAAAAAAAAGTAACATGTAAGTCTGCTTTCTGTGGTGGGGGGCAGTAAAGAAGAAATAACCTTTCCTATTGCTTTAGTTATTGAAAAATATTGAAAAGCTGTCCTGCTCCAAATTTGTATACCTCAGCAGTTACTGATCAGGAATTCTGAATGCCTTATTAGGCTGCTATAACAAATATAAATGGCACAAAGGTATTTTTTAGGTTATCATAAGAAAATGCAACCAACTCTTCCGTGAAAAAAATCATGTCTGATTAACTATACGTCTCTTCCTTTAGTATCTTAAAATTCTCTCTTCTTTACTCCATTATATAGAGGTATTTCTCACTCTCCAAAGCTGTGCTAACTAAAGTCACATCTTCATTATTTTCTATATCTCACTTAACAAATTTTAACCTCTGACAAGATAATAAGACCAACATCAAAGCAATATTCTGAATCATGAACCTACCAAACTCAAGTGCAGACGGCTGTAACATGATGCTTCTAAAGAAGGAATTGCATTAGCTTTCATTTGCTGTCATATCATATTGCAAGTTCAAGCTATCTGCCTCCTCATTATCACCTTGGCTTTTCTTTCTTTCTTTCTTTTTCTTTTTTTGGTCATTTCTATTTCCTAAGTACTTCTAATGCCTCTCAGTCATGGATTTGACCTCGTTTTTATACACCATTGAATTGGTTCTTCTATTTTTCAGACTTACTTTCATTTTTACTTCTTCTCTAGGATACTGTACAATTTCTTTTTCAGCATTGTCTAGAAATTTGGCTCTCATTTGTCAATTTAATTATATATTTCACAAGTTGTGAAAGGTTAAACTTTAACAATATAATCCTTTTCCTGAATACCAACAGTGCAACAATTCTTTAAAATGAACTCACTTATTATAGCCCCTTATCTACAAATATCCAGCTTTTTATAGATATATATGTAGTAATCAAACTTGTAGCAATTTTTCATGGAAAACTTTCTGATATTTAAGATAAATTATTTGAATCATAATAGCATATGGGTTGGTAATCTATTACATAGAGATGATCTGCCCTAATCTACTCACAGGGAGTTATTATAAGAAAATCTTACAAATCACCCAATATCAAATTTAGATGTGGGAATGAGTTTGCATCCTCATTCCAAATCAATACCGTGAATATAAAACAATACGAATTTCTATGGCTATAGCATTTCTTTTTGTCTTTTTTTATAGCATATGTTTTATTGAAACTAAAAGTTTATGATTTAAAATCACTTTAACATAAGTAAGAAGAATTTGGTGGATAACCAATTAAAGTAATATTGGGATTTTTGTCAAACTAATTTAACATCTAATTAGCATGCATTTTAAGTGCACATTATACATAAGATATTTTACAACCTTAGATACATGAAGAAGACAGGTTAAAATAACATTCACTGAACCTACTTCTTCATTTAACAAATATTTTTTGTGTGCTGACCATGTGCCAGATACTACATGTGCTGTGCACAGTGCAGTGAACCAAACCACCCAGAAGAAAAATACCCACCTTCATGGAGCATTTATTGGAATAAGGAGAGATAGACAATAAAAATAATAAATATATAATGTTAGAAGCTAAGTATTTTAGAATAAAATAATAAGACCAGGATCACAGGAGGAGCCAGAGGTGGGAGACAAGATCAGAATTTTAAGCTAACTATATCAAGCAGTTGCAATCTAGACGGAAACTCATCCCAAGAGCTAAATAACCATAAAAGAAAAGCTGGAGAACTTGCTTGAAGGGGCATACAGGCTTTTGAGAGATGGATAGGATATGGAAAGGATGGGAATAGTATAAGCAAAGAGGTGGGAGTCCCAAGTGCTGGAGGAAAGGGAGGAAAGAGTAAACCAACAGTTAAAATGTGAATGTAAGAAGGATGCCGGAGAGAGAGGGGATGGGGTTGCACTGAGAAGACTCCAGAATGGCCAACTGGGTGGTGGGCAATAAAGAGCCACTGAAGGCATTGAGGCATAGGAGTAACATATAAAAGTAGTATGTGAAGATAGTTTATCTTACAATAACAATAGGATGGTGAGAAAGAATATAGGACGCACCACTTTGGTTCTTGAGAATAACCAAAAGCACAATAATGTTAATAAACATTATCCTTCCTAAATAAATGGATAAAAAGAATATCATAAGCTTTCAAGTGAAAACGTAGGAACACTTTAGAAAATAACTACTTTTAAGAGAGTTGCCTGAATAATGAAAAACTAAACCACAAATACTGACCACTAGACCAAGCACTGTTACAGTAAAACTATAAACACAGTGGAAATTTTTAATCTAATTACTCTACTTATTAGAAACATCACAGAAAAAGCTACTCAGAAAAGTAAACATGTATTTGGTTCTGTCAAAACAGAAAGAAAATGTACAAACTGCATACTCGGAGTACAACCATCAATGGACATGTAAAATATGAATCAATGTTCATCTCATGAGCCTGGAGAGCTGTGATGCTTTGACTTTAATTTCCAAGATACCATGTTCTCATCATGAAAATTTTCTTTCCCCTGACCAGTACAGTTTGTTCAATTATAAAATTTAAAATCAAATTGATCAGGGTTTTTTAAATCATATTTTATCTTTTAAAAGTCCTCTATTATTTGAAACTCTGCAACTAAGAGAGCTATTCACTTTACTCAACAATCCTCCAAGTAGAAACATTTTACTGTTAGTTTGTGTGAATATTTGCAAATTAAATTGATAGAGATCAAAAGGAGGTTTCTATAATTTTCAATCACTATTCTATGTACATCTCCATTTTATACTTCAAATGAATAATTTTATCTTAGGTAATTATATTAATGTCATGGGTAATATCCTAAGATAGAGAAACCATTTTTAACAGTCTTGAATACTGATCTAATTATTTTCAGGGACAAGCATATATGTCACTATGTAGATATGACAGTATCACTACAAAGATGGACTTACATGAAAAGAAAACAAAAAACAACAGTAGGGCCACAGCAGCAACAGAAATTGACTTCTTTAACCAATGATACCTTAATCAGGTGAAGTACTTTCAAACTGTTATTTGTATTTGTTAACTCCTGTATGACAGGCTTTACTTTTAAGCATACACTATGTATGCATTTTGTCTATAAAGCTAAAAGAAAATATATGTGAAATTTTATCTGATACTGTGATTAGGGAAAGGCTTTATCAGTATAAAGACTATGGAAAAATCCATAAAGGGAAAGATGGATACATTTGACAGACATAAAAACTTTAAACTTCTACAACTATATGCAAAATAATGAATCCCAACTCATATAAGGCATCATGTACAAACATTAATTCAAAATGGATCACAGACTTAAATATAAAAACAAAAACTATAAAACATCTAGAAGAAAACATAAAGAATTTTGTGATTTTGGATTAAACAAGAATTTCTTAGAGGACACAAAAACCAAGAGCCATAAAAGAAAAAAAAATGGATTTAATCAAAATTTAAAACTTCTGCTCTTCAAAAGACACCATTAAGAAAATGAGAAGACAAGCCACAGACTGGGAGAAAACACTTGCAAAATACATATCTGATAAATGACTGGTGTCCACACATATTTAGAAATTCACAATCCAATTATAAGAAAACAACCCCATTAAAAAATAGACAAGAGATTTGAACAGACACCCCCAAGAAGATACACAGGTGGCAAATAAGCACAAAAAAAGATGTCCAACATCATTCGCCATTAGGGAACTAGAAGTTAAAGCTATGATGATGTATCGCTAAACACCTATTAGAATGGCTAAAATAAAAGGTACTGCTAAAATCTAGGGCTGGCCAGGATATGGAGCAACTAGATTCCTCAAACATTCCTGATAGAAATGTTAAAAGGTACAACCACTTTGGAAAACAATTTGGTGATTTCATATGATATTAAACATATGCAGGTGTCCCTCAGTATCTGCAGGGAATTGGTTCTAGGAACCCCACAGATGCTAAACTCCACAGACACTCAAGTCCCTTATATAAAATAATGTAGTATTTGCATATAACCTATGCACATCCTCCCATATACTTTAAATCATCTCTAGATTACATATAATACCTGATACAAGGTAAATGCTATGTAAATAGTTGCAGCAAGTTCAAGTTTTCCTTTTTGGAACTTCCTGGAATCTTTTTTTTTTTTTCCCTGAATATTTTTGAGCTCAGCTGGTTGAATTCTTGGATGTGGAACCTGAGGATACAGAGGACTGACTATACTACAATTAAAATAGCTTTAAAAAAGTTAATTTTTAACACAATGTTCCCACAGAATAAGTTATATACCGTAAGGTACTTTTCTAAGTCAGCTTTTGATATACTTACAAACTGAATCTAGTATCTGATAAGCTGCTTTTTAAAAACATCTATATTGGCAGACACATAAACTTAAAATTCAGTTTTCTTTGGAATTTCAATAAAAATGAAAGAGTTTTATTTTAATAATTGGAGATGCTAATCTTCTGCTTTATTTGAAGTTATATAGTCAGAATAAGTGGTCCTCAAACTCTGTGAGAGCAAATCATCATTTAGGGGTAATTAAGAATCAGGTTGCCTGGGTAATCACACTGTGAAAAATGACATTTAAAATCCAGGAATTTTATATGCCTTGAAGCCAAGACCTCATATACATACATATATATATATATATATGTAAAATTTAGTTAGTTAGCTCTAAAACCTAGCCCAGAGCCTAGCACATAGTAGGCTACTTCCTAGCAGGAAGTCCATAAATGTTTAATTAATAAAATTGATATAAGGGGAAACAATGACACACAATGAATTGAGCTAAAAAAAAAAGTTTGATTTCTTAATTTCAAACTACAGTCTGCCATTTCCAATAACACAGACCATTGTTTTTTAGAAGTGCTAAGTGTTTACTTGAAAACCTGCGTCCGCAATGGAGTTTAGATGTCTAACTTTGCTTTCTTCCTAAAGACCAGTAATTAAAGGGAAGGTTCTTCCTGGTTGGTAGAATCCACAAGTTTAAACAGTTTATGCATGCTCAGATGCCCTTCTGCTTCTTTCCCATGCCCAGATATATTTTGGAATGGCAGTTCGGTCTGAATCAATGAGGTATATTGAGAATGAAAATGATTACCTCCTCCCTTCCCCCCGCCATGGGACTTGATATTCTCACCTTAAGAATCACTAATGCAGATGAAGACATGAAACTTAATTGTTTGGCTCACCACACTATTATCCCCAGATCCCCCAAATATTAGCTTAATAACTGGGTTAATCATGGTAAATTTTTAGTTTGGAGAAACGGGAACTATCTAACACATTATCATCATTTAGCAGTTAGTGGGTATCTCCTACTAAAGGCCATAGACTAAGCAATTTGTAGTTAGGTTGGATTCAAATTAAGGAAATAGTCTTGCTTTTAACCAACTACTAGGATTGTGTTTCTTAGGAGGCCCTTTACAAATATCCTGTGCCCCGCCCCCCAAATTTATATTTATTTATTTTTACCTAAATCGGTATAGGAGCAAGTACTTTTCCAGTTTGGGAATGATGACATTTTAAAAATTAATAAAAATAAAAATGAAAGTACGTGGCATATGTTAAAGGGTAATAAAATAATTTCAGTCAATTGACTAGTTCTACACCAGTAGATTTCTTTAAATGGTAATGAAATCATTGCTTTTAAAAAAATCCATCATTATTAAAATAAAAAAAAAGTTGCCTCAGCCTCCACCAAAATTAGATTTGTAAGTTGCCGGTCATTCCTATAATTAAATCTATGTCACAAATTTGCAAGAAAAATGGTCACTGTGACTAATGCATTTACTTGCTACACAAGTCCTGTCAGACGGCACAGAGCATTATGCTGCTATAATGGAGTAGGTAAGGATTCTATACATTTTTATGAAGTAACGAAGACCATTTTTTTATTTACGGTGACTGTACTTCAGATAAGAATTTGTCTGAGAAATGAATCCAAATGCAACTATCACAGGGTTTTCCTTACTAAAGCGATATTGCATACTTTTACGTCTACAAACATGTTTGGCACACATGCATACTGCTTTTCTGGACAAGCGTTAGGTAGAAAATATTCTAATGAAAGAAACACGAATATATTCATGTTGCCAGAGTCCCTGATTCTGGGGGTTTCCTCATTTGACCTCCCAAAATGGTTTTAATTCACCTCTTTGCTGAAATGATTTGAGAAATGACCCTAGAGGACAGTGCTTCCCAGAGCCTAAGAACGTGAAGCCCAAAGTGGAAGTCAAAGCAAACGACACAGAGACAGAGAATTTGTAATAAAACTTACTCTCTTTACAAAAAATCTTTTTCAATCCTTCAGATTGCAGAAAGAGACAGTTCTTGGTTAGGTACTGATGCTAATTCCACTTCTTATCAAAAGGAGGGTAGGCATGGACTCAGAGCCTTATGTAGGCAGCAGAGTACAAATTAATGATAGCTTTTTCCTATTTGATTTAACTTCAGTTACCTTCTCTTCATGACAAGATTGGTTTTTATTTGATGTGCTGATGTAGAGTTTCACTTTAAAATAAAGTTAAATTTTAAAAGTGAGTTTTATTTAACTTAATAATACAAATAATATGTTGACATGGCAAAAGTCATAAAGGTGCCTGAAATTTGGAAGACACTGCCTTCAAGGCAATTCCTGTCCTCTTAATTCTTTTACTGTTACTTATTTTTTTCACATATTTATGTATTGTGCATTTGCTTCAGTATCTGGAAAAGTGCCTTGAATCTAATTGACTCTGAGTATATGTGTGTTAATTTTATATGCTATTTTCCTATTTTGTGCCATACTGCTAATTGACCCAATGGCATTTTTTAAAGAGGAAGTAGTCTGTTCTCAGCAATCCAGCTTTCATGGTGTCCATTTGCCCAAAGAGGCGAACAAATGAAAGGCATAGAATGATGATGGATTCTGCTTTATAAATGTAGAAACTCGCTTCCTCTTGTCCAAACATAGTTCATAAGTTACTTTAAAGCCCAGGATGATATTTAAAATCCTGGTTTTATTGAGTCCTTAGCAATAAAAGGATAAATGTAAGAAATGACATCCTGTAAGATAGTACTGAATATTGCTCAAAAATTCAGTTGTTTGTTCTGGTGTTTAAACTTAATGAAAATAAAAACCTGTATTTTAAACAAGTCATGAACTTTTGAGGGGAAACAAAGATCTCAACTGAATAATACAGGTTGGTTAAGATTTTAAACAAATTAAGGAAAAAAATTGGCATAGTTTTCAGTATTGCACAAAATGAGTATTCCGTAAACAAACTGAATTAAAAACTGACATCCTAGATTTAGATGAAAGGAAATCCAAATTAACAATTAAGCCTTGTATGGTACCACCCTTAACCTTCTTCGTTAATATTTGAGATTCTTGATCTGATTTTTTTTTTTTTTTTGGCGGTACGCGGGCCTCTCACTCCTGTGGCCTCTCCCGTTGCGGAGCACAGGCTCCGGACGCGCAGGCTCAGCGGCCATGGCTCATGGGCCCAGCCACTCTGCGGCATGTGGGATCTTCCCGGACCGGGGCACGAACCCGCGTCCCCTGCATCGGCAGGTGGACTCCCAACCACTGCGCCACCAGGGAAGCCCTCTTGATCTGATTTTTAAAAAGCAGTGTTGCACAGCAATCAAACAAGTTACAAAGTTAATGTGCTTCCTCTCTAACCGTTCTGAGTATGGCTGAGCACATTTTTGTATTTACAAGAAAGGAAGAATAAAGTGATAAACATATATCCCAAGTTATTAAAACATGGCATTTGTGTTTGAGACTTCTTTTATTTCAGCAACTGTTTTCTTTCAGCATCAGTTAACTATTAAATCTTTCTACAAAGATGGGTAGTAATGGAGGATCAGCCAAAGCAAAGAAGGAAGACAGAACAGGTAAGGGAAGAAAAATATGTGCTGGCTAGTTCTTCAGCTCAAGGTAAGGAGTTTCTTTTAACCCTTGGTCTGGCATAAAAAGAAATAAAATTATTCATCTTAGAATAGCTTCTGCTGGTTCTGGAAATGACTATTTTAAAGGAGAATTATGTAGAATAAACCCATTTCTTGATACTTTAAATGATGAGATTTAGAAAGTAAACAGTGACTCTTAAAGATCTTTTTTAGACTAGGTGTTATCAATTCACAAAAATGATTTAACTTTGCTTAGAATTCTTTGCTACTGTTTCAGAACTCCTTACATTTATGTTGCCATGAATTACTATAATGCTGTATAACATAGTTATTCGAAACTCAATTTGACAGATCGACTTTGTCACTCACTAGGGTTTCCCTTTAAGATTAGGAGCTACCAAAAATAATAAAATAGGCTAAGGAATCTAAAAAGAAAAAATTCTACTTTTTCCTTTTAAACTTTAACGTATAATTCTTGAGAACATGGAAACACTGAAATTTAGCCTCCAAACCAAAAATGCTCAGGGTCTAACAAATCATGTGATCAATTTTTTTTCAACATAGTTGAATCTTTTTAAGTTAAAGAAATGATTTTTCAATTGGAATTTTTCAAAAAGTTGCCAATATCTAAATCTATTTTTAAAGAATCTTTCATTTGATGAGGAAGCAACATATGAAATGGTTGAACTTGAAATACATGGTTTTACATAGAAAAAATAGATATAAATAAATTATAAATTTTGATAACATTTAAATAACATAAAATATAACATATAATAACATATAAATTTTGATAACATTTTCGTTATTCAGGGTGGTTGACTATCAAATTTTATTAAAATTTCATCGAGGGAAATCTCAAAACACTTATTATGCTCCACAATTATTATAAACCAAACAATTTAAATGAGAGGAGGAGATAATAACATTAACTTCTTAACTTAAAGCAATCCTCTGTGGCATAATTTTAAAATATTTTCTTGGCCTGAAATTTATGTAAATTGAATTCATCTATCATTAGTTATTATCAGCCTAGCTACATTAAAAAAAGTTTTCTGTGACAATTAGTTCTTAAAAACACTGTTTTAATTAGACCTGGGACATTATTAAACTAGCTAATAAATACGTACAGTAGTTTACTTGGTACACCCACATGTCTGAAAACCAACAAGAATGTCCAAATAGTTCATTCTTCAAAAATTCTTCAGTAAAAGGCCTTCCTTCAAAGTTTTAATGTAATCCAAAATAAATAGCCTTTTCACACTCTATGCTTTAAATACAAAAGAAATGGTCACTCATAACCAGAGAATAAGCATTGAATCAGTGTATCTTAGAATTATAGGGCTTAGTCACAGATAACCAATTTCTTCATTTTATGAATGTCCATGGTCATGCACAAAAAATTCATGGTAGAACTTGGACAAAACCTAGACCAGTTATTTCTACTACATCATTCAAGCATTTTTTATAGATTGTCCCATTTAATCCTTACCTCAACTGTATAGTTTAGGTACTATCATTACCCCATTTTATATATATGGAAGGTTTTGTGGTTAGAATAGTATTCAGTCAAGTAAGGATTTAAACCCAGTCTGACTCTAGAAACCATCCTACTACCAATAATCCTAAATTTTAAGGATAGGTGAATATTTTTCATTTATAAAGAAAATTTAAAAAAAAAAAACTCTTAACAAGTACCACCCTTTAGGAATAACAAAATAAAACATGAAGGTTATAGTTTGGAATTTTCCTCCTCTAAAATAAGTCCTTTTACCCAAGCCCAACTCAAGCACCAACTTCTCCCTGAAGCCTTCTCATATCATTCAACTAAGCTTAACCTCTTTCTTCAAACCCTTGACAAATGCTATACACTGCTCTTTTGCACAAAGCTCTAGCTGCCTCTTATACATTCTCTTCTTCCTTAGTTACAGAAATTCGGTTTGTAGCTCTTACCAATTTGCCACATGTCCCAGCCTCTCCAGTGGCTGGGTAGGATGATATGACTAAGTTCTGAAATAAGATATTACTGCAAGTATGGTGTTGGAGTTCCAGGAATGCTGTTTAAAGAAAGCAGACTTAGCTTTTAGGGGAGCTCTTTTGTGCTTTCCCAAGGTAAAGACCTTGCTATCCACTTGGACCATAAGGTAACATTGATGAAGGCAGCTGTGTGCTGTGGATGGTGCAGGAGAAAGATGGTTGTCTCTGTACACAATGAGACCATGAAGCTCCCATGACAGCCTCCTTCCAGATTTTACATAATAGAGAAATAAACATTTACCTTTGTCCAAGCCACTATTTTTTTTTTTCCTGGTAAATAAGCTGAGCCTAATTCTAACTGATTTAGTTCAGACTTGCACATAGTTCATAATCCAAGGTTTGTTGTAACTATGGTGAAGAGGGAAGAAAAAGGAATAGAGTTCTTTCCCTTACAACACTGGAGCAAAACAGCTCCAATCATAATTTTTATTCTCAACCCCTTCTGGTAATTTTCAGCTTTGGGAAAGAAAAAGGAGGGAAAGGAAGGGGAAGGGGGAAAAATGGAAGACGCTTCTGCCTCTCTGCCACTGTTCATGCCTTTTTCCTCTCCTCTCTTCTTGACTAGCTAAGTCCTATCACACTTCAAGGCCCAACAGCGAAATTGTTTCTGTCCGACCTTTCAACCCAGAGTTCATATCTGATAATCATACATCACCTAGTAACATCTTTTGTTTGATTTGTTAGCTTTTACATTGTATTTCTTTTTCTATGTGTTATCTCCACAGCAGAGTGGGACCATGTTGTATTTTTTTGCACCTCTACAGCTATTAGAAAACCACCTCTGTGTGCAGGAAATCAATAAATATTTTCGATTGACTCATTAATGTAAGAAAAAAAGGTGAAGAGAGGAAAAAGAGCAAAAGACTAAGGAGTGAGAATGCATAACGTTTTAAAAGTGAAAGGGCATAACAAAAATCTGAAAGAATCCCTAGAACAAGTTTTACTTCACTGGATCTTATCAAAGAATTGGGCCTGGTAGAACAAATAACATGATACATTTATTGTTCATACAGTCAGTCAGTGCAAAGCTCAAACTGTACTTAGTGAGCTTGTCCTCCAACTAAAGGACTGTATTTTGCTTTAGTTACTCAGACAATTGCCTCAAAGTTATTTTCTCAATTACACCAGACATTTTAAAGAGTAGGAGATCCAGTTTAGGTAACCACGTTTCGACAGTGGATATATACAAATCCAAACCATGTAAAAAAACTGGCTTACAGCAAGAACATATCTTACAGATATTATTTTGTCAATTGTGACAACATATAGAAAATAATACTTGGATATGTGAAATAATGACAAGAAAATATCACTGAGTCTAAAATAAGTAGCTCAAGAGATCATTTGCATTAAATGGACTCTATTACCTCTCTTCTAAAACCCAATAATAGTAATACACCATCGGGAATAATATTACTGCTTCTTTAAAAATAAGATAGAATCTAAGCATGTATTTTGCAGAAGCTACATCATTAAAAGCTCTGTAACATTGGGACATTAAAAGCTATATAGGACTGTACAGAATTAACACTATGTAACAATATGTTTTAAAGCTTCAAGTACATTTAAATACAGACAATAATAAGTGACATAAAGAGCATTTTAAACAGAAGTAATTGGTATTTTGCCTAGACTCATGAACCAGCTTATATACCTCACTGATTTCATTCTCAATTTTTTGTAAATCACTGTAACCACGTATCTGTTAATGAGTTATATATCTAAAAATACAATATTCTAATTTGTTTTCATCAATTTAGCAAAGTTTTAGGGAAGGTATAAATAAAATATTCAGTTGACAGAAAACTCAGTTTCTTTCTCATTCTTTCATAACACAAACCAAGTCTTTGTTTATATCATCTGTTTAAAAGATAATGATTAAAAAATGCTAAAATAGTATTGTCCTTATAATTATATTGGTTCCACTTACGAAAGATGAACTATTTTTAATCTTTTTATATACAATTGATAGTTCACATGTCAAAAAATATTGTATTTTCTTGCAAATTACTCGTTAGTTATTTCCTCATTTCAAATTTTTTTTCACATAGATTTCTCAGAAGTATCCAAGACAGTAGCTTCTTTAAAAGTGAAATGTACAAAATAAATGACATGTCAACAAGTAAATTAGCATTCCCTTTCTGACCAGCTGGGTCATGTTTCCTTTTTCAAAATCCTCAGTCCCATGACACAAAATAATAATAATCTAAAAGACCTCATTAAATGATCAATATATTGACATACCTCTATAAGGAGACACATAGTGTTTTAATTGATTCCTTGAATCCATTAAATGGAATATTAAACCCAAGCCTCCAAATTATATTATAAGAGAATATTTCCTTTATTTATTAATTTTCTTTAGGGTATGGATAATGGCATATGACAGGATTCAAGAACTTTTATATTTAACCAAATAGTTAAAAAAAAGTCCAATTTTCACTAAATATTTCATACAATCATCACAACAAAAGTTATAAAAGATAAATTAAACCATGTTTACTTACCAAAAAACTTCCAAAGGCCGAATTAAATATTGCAGCTGCCTATAGAGAGAATAAATGGGGGGAAAAAAACTCACTGAAAGTAAACAGGAAAAGGAAAAGCAAAGACTATCATTCTCCCATCCCCCACTATTCAAAACCTTAAAACACTGACTCTGTAAAGCAAAGTTAGTCACTGCTTACAAAAATTGCCAGTAGCCTGTAGTTTACTAAGATAGATGAGCTACAGCTTAGGAATTCATAAATAATGGGTCTCAAAAGCAAGGAGAAAAGGCTTGCCATAAGATGCTTTGAACCTATATGACAGTACTGAAGAATCATCCCCAACAGCAAATTGAAACCTTGTTGTTACTGATTTTGCTACTAAACTTAAAACAATCAGAGGTTGATTTGTTCACCAAAAAAAAAAAGAAAGAAAAAGAAAAGAAAGGAAGAAAATTCATATTACTGGGAAAAGGAATACCAGAATTGTAAAGCAAACATTAAATACTCTCCATCAAGAAGCATAAGACCTATGAGCTACGCCCACAAAGTGAGATCTGTAGTTCCCACACAACGCACATCAGAAATATGAACAATGCTGTTAAGACCATGGGAGTTATTGCTACACGATTAATTCTAACGTAGAAACAGGCAAGAAAAACTTTTGTTTGGTGTTCAAAATTCAAAGAAGAAATACTTGACTTTGAGCTTACCTAAATATCCCGGGAATACATAGTAGATATAATATAGCTCTTAACTTTAATTCAATCACTACGGTCCATGAAGCTACACCTGAATTCTGAAAGCTTCTCACATGACCTCCAAAAGATAAAAACTCATATAATATCCAATTGGATGGAAAAAAAAGAGAGAAAGAAAAATAATAAAAAGTGGAAGGAGGGGCAGAGAAAACCTATTGACATCTCCTGTGGATCCAGAGCAGAATTAAATTAATCATCATGGACATTAGCAGCCACATCGTAGTAAGAAGAGGATGTCAGTTTAGCAAGTTTGAATAAAGTCCAAAGCCAAGCTAAGAGCTGTAGCTGAAAATGCCTTCTGCTCCAGAAGAGAATGCAATGAGAATGCATGGGTAATGAGATCCTTGGCTCCAGAGAGCTTAGCTCTCCTATTCAAGTTCATAATTAATTCAAAGCTTTGATAATTTCATTAGATTTCTCCTTTGCTGGCCTTATCAATAAAAGATGGCACTGGACCACAGCTCCGCTGTGGCATAAACATAGGCACAGGCACAGACCAGGGAAACCTTTGCTTCCTGACAGGGACAATGGCATATGGTATTTCATGTTGTACAGGGAGCTGTGAAGGAAAAAAAAAAAAGATTCGGCTAAATAAAACATCACAGATGACAAATGTAAACTGTAGCAACATATTTAACACATCTTCCTAGTATCCGATTATGGATGATTCAGGGAAAAGTTTTATGTGCAGAGAAAAATAAGTAAAACTGTATAAATAAATGAGTTGTGGGGAGATCAATAGGGAACACTGCCTTCCTTTTGATAAAAATGTACTTCGCCACAAACAATGTTTATTTCTAGACCCTATTTTGTGCTTAGAACGAGTTTCTCTCTTTTTAATAAAGAAATGAGGTATTCCCGTTTGAGCTCCTCTCTTCCAGATTTGTTTCTTTCCAGTGCCTTTCACCAGCCTTATACTAGACCACTAATAGTTTTGCCTAGCATTTAAAAAAAACAAACAAACAAACATGGAACATTAGAAACAAAAAGACTCAGAAGTCAAAGTAAAATAAGTATTAACTACCACTCAGTAGATCAAATCGCTATACTCCCATTCCATCCTGTTCTCTTTTAACCCAAACCCAAGCAATATATTTTATGTGGATTGGCTATGTTCCTGCATTTTATAAAATGATGGTGATGACAGTGATGAGATATCTTAGGTATCCAAAGATGCTGCAGGCCAACTTCTTAGCTATTTTCCTGACAGTGGTGATGGATTTGAAATCACTCACCATGCAGTGGGCTCTGGCAACCACTGGTGACTTGGCTGATTAAGGTTCTGGGTTCCCTGAAGAACCATGTGAAATCGGATACCGAACTAAGGATCCTGGGCTCAATAGCAACAGATAATGAAGCTAACAGTTGGCTCAATTTTGCCGTTGCAGCATAGGAAGCCATTACGTTTTCCAGAGTTCCAAAAAGTGATGACAAATATTTAGAGAGCTTTTAATTGATATACAAAGACAAGCATATCTTTTGACTTAAGGGGGAATTCCCAGCTCCTCAGCATGAACTACAAGGCCGTCCATGAACAGGTCACTGTCCATCTCATTTATTGCCTCAAAATTTATATTCTGACAGCACTAAACTACTTGTGATTCCCCACACTCATCATGCTGTTTCTTACCTCTTTGCGCCTTGGCCTGGAATGCCCTTCTGCCTGCCAGGGAACTCCCATTTATCTTAGTGACTCAGCTTAAGCATCGTCCTTCCAAGAAGCTTTCAGTCACCTCCTCAACACTCACACATCCATACTTCTGGATGGCCTGAGTGTCCCCATACCTGCTGTCACAACATCCTGAGCATACTTCTGCCCTGGCACTTGTCACACTATTGAATGACCTATCTACATGCCTCCCTGCCCCGCGAGAGACTCAAGTCTTCTAAGGAAGGAATCTGATGAAGCTCCCGAGCACCTCCATGTTTGCTAATTGGATTTCTAAAGCAAGTAGGATTCCCAGAAATGTCCAAAGTCTACTTCTCCAACTACATTATTCTATGTGTTTGGCAGAATCCAAGGATTGGCAGACAAAGAAGACTGGATCAGCCACCTGGCACCACAGCCAAGCAAGCAGTGGAAATGACATTTAGACTTTGGTCTCTCACCCAGTATAAGTATCTCTCTCACGGCATCGTATTTTACTTCTCTTAACCTCCCTATTCTTATATAGTTATATACATACGCTTAATGTAATATAAAAAATGTTTTAAAATTTGCCACCACTATATAGCAATAGAGTTAGTTAAATAAAATCTAGAATTACAAAGGAATACTCTGTAGCCATTAAAAAGATGACCTGCATATACTGATATTAAAGCAGGCTAACATATTTTAAGTAAAAAAAGCAAGTTTCAGAACAGTGTGTGTAATTCCTTCAGTATGTGTTTCTCCACACCACCATGAAATTCACCCACCACCAGTTGGGTTTTCTACAATTCAACTCATTTCTGACATTATCTACCCTCAAATAGCATCAGATTCCCCAGGTTAAGGGTTCAGAACCACAAGGCTGTCCCCACTTCAGATGTCAATCAAAAGTCAAGGCTGTCACCTGTGCTTCTGACCAACTGACTATACATCGGAGGTTCCACAACCCAGTCCCCTCCAGTTTGATTAGTTTGCTAGAGCAGCTCACAGAACTCAGCTTACTCACTAGATTACTGCTTTATCATAAAAGGCTATAACTCAGGAACAGCCAGATGGAAGAGATGCAGAGGGCAACGTATGGGGCAAGGCTGTGGAGCTGCCATGCCCTCTGATCGCATGCCTCTCTCATCACCTCCAGTGCTCACCAACCCAGAAGCTCTCCAAACCCATCCTTTGGGTTTCTATAGAGGCTCCATTACATAGCATGATTGATTTCAACATTGGCCACTGGTGACTGAACTCAATCTCTAGCCCCTCTCCCCTCCCCAGAGGTCCAACCTTCTAATCTCTGATTGGTTCCCCTGGCAACCAGCCCCATCCTCAGGTTAGCTCGGGGCTTTCCAAAAGTCATCTACTTAGCATAACAAAAGACACTTTTTCCAGCTCTCTTCACTTAGGAAATCTAATCATTTTAGGAGCTCTGTGCCAGGAATTGAGACAAAGACCAAATATATATTTCTTATTATAATCATAATATCACATTCCTATTGTGTAAATGTGTACACACACACACACACACACACATATATACACAGACAAGTATAAAAAAACACTTGTTTTCTGAAAGGGATCACAGAAAAAACCTCAACTATGATTAAATTTGTTTGAAAGGAATTGAGTGGGGGTCATTTTTATTTTTCATTTTCTTCTGTCTGTCCTGTTTGTCTTTTTTTTTTTTTTTTTTTGGTCTTCTTTTTTAAACGTGTTGCATTTCTATATCTGGGCAGGAAGATGTTGAGCCATTTACTGTTCGCATTTTAAATCCCTTTGTGTTAAAAATGGAATACATATTTTATTTTTAAATAAAATTAAGATTTCAATCCCTACTTTGCACGTTAGTGATATCTCTTGCTGGCTGCCTGACAAGCTGGAGGTTGAGAACCCTCTGGAACATACATCAGTGTGCTGGGGGTATGAGAAGCCACAGGATGAAGAGAGGACACCTTCCACAAGTATCTGTAGCATGTGAATATTTGGTTTAGAAAATAATCCAAAAATGCACTTTCATTTTTATATTAAAGCAAACATGGCTGTGTACAAACTTCATGTACTGAGCTCAAACGTGAACCACCAAAGACAATTTGTTCTGAAGGGAGGACCCCTCAGGTTATATGACCAGACTGTCTTAGGATATGAGTTTCCTCTCCTCTGTCTTCTAGAAGCCACACCTGAGAGAGTCCATTGATTTTTGTTTTTTAAAGATTTTTTTAATTTTATTGAAGTATAGTTGATTTACAATGTTGTGTTAATTTCTGCTGTAGAGCAAAGTGATTCAGTTATACATATATATATATATTCTTTTTCATATTCTTTTCATTATGGTTTATCAGAGGATATTGAATATAGTTCCCTGTGCTATGCAGTAGGACCTTGTTGTTTATCCATTCTGATTTTTAAATAGTGCATTTTATTTATTATCTCTTTTGCCAGAAACAACTTAATTATCCATTCCCCCTCTAGAATGTTCCATCACAAGAAGAATTTTGTCTAATTTGTATCTTCACTGCCTAGATTGTATCTTCACTGCCTAGAACAGCACCTGACTTGTAGTAAACCCTCAACGAATATTACTGAACAAAAGAATGAATGAATAAATGAATGAATAGTTCTTATGTTAACTGAATGTCCTACACAGTAATGTTTTCATTATTAACTCAGGAATCCCATGTGCAAAGTACATACCTTGGTGTAATCATGTTTGAGGGATAATTTGATCAATGCTAACTAAAAAAGTTCATATTGAGGTGGTTTTTTAATACTGAGTAGATTGGCTTCCTTTATATTGTACATTTTTAGATAATATATTGCTTTTAGTATCAGCCCAGTTTTACTTGAAATATGGTATTTTACTAATGTTTCATTATATATTACAGCATGTCTTTATTAAATTATTTTGGAAAATTGAGCAAGTTCAATAACAAATTAATTTCTTCATAACTTACTTGGAATTATTTGAAATAAAAAGGTAAATTAAAACAAAAACAAAACGCTGAAAAGCATGGTGACAGAGTGTTCTCTAACTCAGGAAATCAAGTGCTTCCACTGCTGAATGCCCTTGAATGTTATGAAGTCCTACCTGACAGTAAGCCCAAAACCTTCACCTTCCATAACTGCTGTGCACTGACCATGTTCCATACTCTGGAGTTATATAAACATGTGGTCCCCTTATAAAATGACTGCACTCCAAATATATGACACTGTTGGGCTCTACCCAAGTCCTCTCCTCATATCACTGTATCTACAGTTTTCATAATGCTGGCCCAACACCCCTCTTTTTCTTTCCCTCATCAGTCCACTAAAAAAAAAAATGAGATCCATTGTTTACACTGAGTGTGAATGATCTGTTACAAATTAATTGATGAAACTTCCTGTGTGGTGTTCCGTGTTCGCTGTTGCATAACCTGTTTCCCCAGCCAATGTATACAGCAATGCTTACTAAAATGCTAAAATGGAACATTTATGGTTGTCTCGGAATTTCTAATAATGCTCCAAGCTAAGGAGAATGTGTGGCAAGTATCCCACTAGTCTAAAGTAATATTCCAGAGATATCAATGCAGAGCTTATAAAAAGACATGAAAACTAAGCTAGGGACCATTTCACATGCAGCCTATATAAGAAAAGCCTAGATGTTCTAGAGGAGATTGATAAAAGGAAATTTCTAGTAGTAGTGGGTTTTTTTTACTTTTTCTTCTTCCTCTAGGCAAGAAAGCTGATGTGTCTGCCATGCCTCCCAAAGTGGGGATGGATGTTTACTGAGGGAGAAAGTGCTCGCCAGGCTGCCACAGGAGTGGAGTGCACTCTGTGAGCGCTCGTGGAACCATCACGGTCTATTCCCTAGAACTGTGCTGGGGGGAAAGGGAGGGTGTGTAAGGAACCAGAGACAGGTACTTGCTTCCCGACTAGAAACAGCAAAGCTGGGGAGGCTGCCTAGGACAGGCCACAAGGGTAGGGCAAGGACGGAGGTAAGCCATTGGGCAAAGTATACTTCAGTTCAGTGATGGGGCAAGGTTCCGTCAATCCCAGGGGCCAGGTAGGGGCCTCAGAGGACTGCCATGAAACTTGATTCATTGTGAGAGACCCTACATAGCAGCCTTCCGGGGAGAAGAGACTCCAGCAATGAGAGGATGAAGGGCTGTGTTGAGGGTTGGAAGCTGCACGTGTACTCTGAAGAACTCCCTCCCCAACCTGTCCTGGAAAAAGAAATAGAAGGTAGACACCTGCTATGACAGAGGGCACTACGGGCCAGATTAGAACAGCACCAGTAAGATCAGATTCTGTCCCTCTCCCTCTAAGCCAGTGGTCCTACTCTCATCCCTGACTCTACAGAGTAGGGAGGGTGAGAAAGTAAAAACGTAGTGAAACAGACCATACCTTCTTCCCCACTGGCTCTACCTATCTGTTTATTTAAAAAAAAAAAAAAAAAAAAAAGATTATATTTGTATATGTGTATGTATTCATTAAGAAAAAAGTACAATTTTCTGTGCTTTACAAACACAGATTAGGGCCTCTCGCCTTCTGAGCTGGTCCTCACTCTGTGGAGTGTGTTTCTCTCAGGGCTGCGCTCACCTTTTGAGAAGGACCTCACTCTGTCTATGGTATGTGACCTCTCTAAATAAATCCACTTCCTACCTATCACTTTGTCTCTCACTGAATTCTTTCTGCAACGAAACAAAGAACCTGAGCTTCAGTAAAGTCCTGACACCAGGAACTAAGGCTCCCACCCAGGTGGAGGATGGAATGATGATGTTGACCCTTCTGTCTTCAATAAACTAAAGCTTGGACTGTCGACCTTTGCCCCAATTCTATGCTGAATTCTTCTCTGCTCAAGCCCCCTTAAGAATATGCACATACCCATAGTTTAAAGCTTCCCCAATTTTGCAGTTCAGGGAGACACTGCTTTGGGAAAAGAGCCCTGGTGTTCTCCTTACTGGCTGCAAGTAATAAATCCTTCCTTCTCGCCCACCCGCCCCCCCGCAAAAAAAAACGGAAAACAAAAAACACAGATTAGGCCTAGGTTGGCAAAGAAGAGAATTTGTTTAAGCTAGACTGCCCCGAATGATATAATACCAGAAAGTTAAACTTAATTACTAAATATATGACTGTTTTTGTAATAAAAAGTGACCAGAAAAACCTTGAGATCTGTCAGAGATGTTGCCCAAAGAGAGGGTAAGGGTGGGGAAAAGGACTATGTTAGACGGCATTTCATGTATATAATCCTTAAATTCACACCACTCAATAGATTATAAGAATATAACATTTTAAATGTATAGTTGAGGGGCTTCCCTGGTGGCGCAGTGGTTGAGAGTCCGCCTGCCGATGCAGGGGACACGGGCTCGTGTCCCGGTCTGGGAAGATCTCACATGCCGCGGAGCAGCTGGGCCCGCGAGCCATGGCCGCTGAGCCTGCGTGTCCGGAGCCCGTGCTGCGCAACGGGAGAGGCCACAACAGTGAGAGGCCCGCGTATCGCAAAAAAAAAAAAAAAAAAAAAAAATGTATAGTTGAGCCAAAACAAAACAAAAACCCTGGTAGGAGACATATGGAAGTTAGTCAAAGACAGAGTGGTCAAACAGGGGGTTTGAGGCTGCACGCTCCCAGGCGATACTGACGCATGCGCAAGAAGCAGTAGGACGCACTGCCTTTGGCTACAAAGGGTGAGGACCTGAGCTGAGGCACCTGCGGCCAGAAGAGCGGGATGCTGAAGGGGCTGCCCACCAGGGGAGGGCAACTAGAAAACTCTCCTCAGACAATCACGGAGGTAACACAGGGCCTGGCGTCAAGGGTGGGCACGGAATAGAATTTACACTACCTATGTGACTCAGGAATCCCAAACTAACGATCAATTCGGAGAAAAGAAAAGACAAAACGGATCAAAGACCGGTGGAACCCCTGAGGCCCGGAAAGAAGCAAACGCAGAACTTCTCTTTGGAGTCACTCTAATAATCCGGAACAAAGCAGATTCCCAATTAAACGACCCCCAGTGAACAGGAGTTTACAATAAAAAAAGTACAGACAATGTGAGAAAGCTGTATATGACAGCAGCTCCACTGTAACACAGTTGGGAAAGGAGGAGAAACTGAGTTTTTCACAATATGCTAGAAAAGAAAATACAACATAAATTAGAGACCTAGAATTGGAAGGCACAACTTTAAAACTCTTAGAAGAAAATATGAGACTCACTGTATGCTTCCTGAAAAGGAAAAAAAATTTTAAATAAGACACAAAAAGTACACGTGAAATAGGAAAAGCTAGGGTGGCCACGCAACAAGGTGCTGGCCAGTGAGATATAAATTGGTTTCCGCTTGATGGTTGGGGGATAGGGAAGTTAGTTTCTGGCACTGCCCTTCTTCCGTTCTTCCTGCCTAGAGCAGTGAAAGCTACCTTGCATCCAGCAGAGAAAGGCCAAGAGCAACGCAGAGATAATATCATTGAGCCACAGAACAAATGCCAGCCAGCCGCACCTCCAGGCATCTTGATATATGAGAAAAATAAGTCCCTGCTTGTGTAAGCTACTTTTAGTCTGATTTTCTGTTACTTGAAGCCTAACTGATACAATCATGTTCCTAAACAAAGGAGTAAGTAATGAAGTACTAATCAGGCAGGTTAGATAAATCAAAAGCGTTTCCCAGACATAAACTTGACTAGGCTATTAAGTTTTATTTAGCATAATCTCTTGTTCCCATTGCATATGGCATAACATATCATGAAAAACCAACAGAAAGAAAATTGACTATTGGTGACGGTTGTTGGAGATCAAAGCTGCATTATCCTAACCTGGAAAAGTTCCTCAACTATGTGAATTTATATCACCCCTGCCTCTGAGTCACAAGAAGGAGAACTAGCCTAAATATTTATCCCCTTTCTAAGCATAGCTGTAGTTGGAAAAAGCATAAAGGCATCAAAGATTGAATTCCTATCCTTGGTCTCCAATTAAACAAGGAAATACAAAACATTTTCTTTTTACTTGTAAGGTATTTTGCAAAATGCTACAGAAAGGCCAAAAAAAAAAAAAAAAGAATTAAGAAAAGCTTATTCTGCCTGTTTTAAAAAATTATAATTGGCTGACAAGCACCTTAGTTGCTAGGACATTTTAGTACTAAATTACCACTATTTTCACTGTATAAATCTCATAGCAAGTAAAATTTGAGTTATACATTTCTATATTACCTCCTTTAAATATTATTGAACCATACCACACAAAAGTATATATAAGACGTCAATTTAAATGCGAGTTTATTTACCATGCTCAATATTAAAGGGGCATTATTCATTTGATTCCATTATTTGTGTTGTATTTTTTAAGCAGCAATGGCTAAAAAGTAGAATATTGCCTTAAAATCACTACTGAATATTGCTTCTCAACAAATACATCTAAGTGAAGACTATAGAACTGCTACAAGGCATTCTCCAATTTAAAGAAAGATTATTTAATATACCATTAAAATTCACCATCTTAATGACCGCTTTCATTCTTTGTTTTGAAAACACTACAGGAATGAAGAGACGTTCATCTATACGCAAGTTATGAGAAAATACCATCCAGCTGCTTTTTTGAGAGTAAGCGACATTTCTTGCCTATTTCTATGGGTCCATTTCTTGATATCAATGGAAAAAAATATTTAACATCCCTAATCTTGAGGTGAATGGGGGGGCGCTATTCTTGTTTGTAACTATTCATCTCAATTCAGGCAAGGAAAAAATATATTCAAGTTACCGCTTCTGGATGCCAAATTGAATCAGGTGTCCTCTCCTCTTAAGAAAATTAAGTTGCTTTTGTGCAAGAGTGTTTTAATGAGAACCGAGCCCGCCGACAGTGATAAATGGGAATGACACCAGAGAGAGCATGTAAGCAGGACAATATATGCATGTTACAGTCTTACAGCCTATGTTTCACTGACAATTCTGAATGACTTCGCTGTTTCTTAAGGGGCCTATTAATCTCAAATTTAGTTATTACACAACGTTTATTTGAACATATATTCTGCGGATGATGACAGCTAATAAAGGAAATCTTCCGCAAGCTGTATTTTTACATATTGTTCCAACTCCAGCTCCCAGTCATTTGATGGTATTGATGGAATAACCTACATTGTGCTGAGGCTTTAAAAAAAAAAAAAAAAAAAAGGCACATACATTCTGATTCCTTTCGAAGCATATGGGGACTCTTAAAAAACAGTTAAAATGCATACCAAAAATCCTACTAAGAAATGGTAAAAGTTAAAGGACATCTTAACTGTTCAACAAAAATTGTTTAATGTGAAAACGGACCCTTGTAAGATAAACCAGACACCTCGGAACACTTTTAAAGCTTTGGTCCATCATATGCGATAGTTCTTGCATACCAATCTACATTTTTACAATATGCGTGGAGGAGGGGAGGGGAGACAAAATCAATTTTCTTGAGGTGCAAAAAGAATCAAGTCAAATAGTTGCTTTTCTCCTTGGTATGCTTTTTTGATAAAATACCAGGTACTGAAAATAGTGGCGATACTGTATATCTTATTTCTGGTCACATACCTAAAGGCTGATGAGAATTATTTTAACACTTTCCTACACACATATTTATCAGCTCAAATACCTTCATCTGGAATTCAGATTTTGATTCAAGAATCACAATATGTTATGAAGTATAACTGCTTCATAATAACAAAAACCTAATGATATTAGCAAGAAATATTTATACCAGTTTAAGATTTTTAAATCTGCCTCATAATTAAGATGAATATAGACTTAAACACTTTCGATTTCATCCTCTGAAATCTGTCTTCAAAGATGTTCAGTGTCAATGAAATCAGAATTTTCAAGCGAGAAAAGGCCCTTAGATACTATGACAATCCCTTTATAAATGAAGAAACAGACCTCTAGAGATAAAGGATCTTTCCTAAAGTCATACTGGCTAGTGGCAAAGCCAGAATAGAATTCATCTCCAGATGTTCCCTCTACCCTCTCAATAACACCCACACAGCCTATTTTATATATTATTTTTAATATGATATTTGTAGATTTATAGTGTAAAAAGGGCATACACCAAAACACTCACAGTGGTTATACTGGGGTAATAGGATTAGGGATATTTTTTTCCTTCATGCTTTTCCCAGATTTTCAAGGATTTTTGTACTGATTATGTATTTATTAGAAAAAAAGCATATAATAAATGTTATATGTTAAATACAACTAGCATTTTAGAGGTTCTCTCTTTAATCTTTAGGCAAACCCTGAATAATGTTGCACTCAATCAATATCTAACTAAAAGCTGAATGATACTGAGGATAATACCAAGAAGAAAGTACCTAAACAGTCCTACTTGTTATATTAATGCTGAATACTCAGAGGAACAAAGTGTGATTGTAACTCAGAATATCAACTATTAAACTGAAAATATATGTTACTTACTTATTAATAGCTTATTAAACACTTGTAAATATCTAGGATGAAGCTGAACAAAACGTACTTGAAATATTACACACGATTTGACATTACATCTTTCTTTTTAATGCCAATTTTCTCAATATTCCTGAAATTTAATTGTGCTTAATCTTTTGGGTTCCCTATTTCCTGCCAAAAAGGAATAAAATAAATGTTCCTTTAATTATTCATTCATTCAACAAAAATTTATTAAGCAGTTTACAATGCTAAGCACTGAGAATACAAAAACAAATACAATAGAGTATCTGCTCACAGTATCGGGCTAGAAGAGAGACATCATAATGGCTATAACACAAGAAGATCAATGGGATCAAAGCTATGGCAGCACAGAAATTTACTAAAATTTCCTTTTAAGTGGGCTTTTTCAATACCTCCTAGTGATATACAAACACTTTTCTGATCAATTAATGGAAACTCTATTTAATGCCAAACACATGAACTAAGCTCTCAGCACACCAACAGAGAAATTGGCCAAGAATTCGCCTAACACTTTGCTTAGAAGGGCATCCACAAAACATAAGTGACAACTTATGTCAAACCATCTAATGTTTCTTACAAATTTTAAACTTGAGCTACCTAACTCTGTTATTTCTGCTCTTTTCCGTCCTTTAGGTCTGGGAATCTCAGAGCTTCTTAAAAGGGCAGTGGATCAATCCCTCAGCAATAACTCACTCATCAGCTTTTCATTTGCAATAAAATAGCTTTCCTACCATCTTCTGGGAAATAACTTACCATAGATTCACAGAACTGCAATGGACTTCTACAGATCATCTAATCAAGGCACTTTTCCTCAAGAAGGACTACACTGAAATCACTAACAAATGGAACCTACTATCCTATTCTTCATGACTTCAGGATCAAGACTGCATAATCTCTTTGAGAATTTTAGATTTAAAATCTATATTTTAAATCACATTTTTTCACTAACAAGTCTTTTCCTTTTCTGAATTAACTTTTAAGATCACCTTTTTGTGTTAGGTGCCCTGAGAGGATTAAAAAAGAGTTGTGTTGATGGCCAACAGGCACATGAAAAGATGCTCGATATCATGAATTATTAGAGAAATGCAGATCGAAACTACAATGAGGTATCACCTCACTCCAGGCAGAATGGCCATCATCAAAAAGTCTACAAATAAATACTGGAGTGGGAGTGGAGAAAAAGGAACCCTCCTACACTGTTGGTGGGAATGTAAGTTGGTACAGCCGCTATGGAGAGCAGTATGAAGGTTCCTTAAAAAACTGAAAATACAGCTATCACATGATTCTGCAATCCCACTCCAGGGCATATACCCAGAGAAAACCATAATTCGAAAAGATACATGCACCCCAATGTTAATTGCAGCACTATGTACAATAGCCAAGACATGGAAGAAACCTAAATGTCCATCGACAGATGAATGGATAAAGAAGATGTGGTATATATAAACAATGGAATATATTATTTACTCAGCCATAAAAAAGAATGAAATAGTGCCATTTGCTGCAACATGGGTGGACCTAGAGAGTATCATACTAAGTGAAGTAAGTCAGACAAAGACAAATATTTGATATCACTTACATGTGGAATCTAAAAAAAATGATACAGGGCTTCCCTGGTGGCGCAGTGGTTCAGAGTCCGCCTGCCAGCGCAGGGGACACGGGTTCGTGCCCCAGTCCAGGAAGATCCCACATGCCGCGGAGCGGCTGGGCCCGTGAGCCATGGCCGCTGAGCCTGCGCGTCCGGAGCCTGTGCTCCACAACCGGAGAGGCCACAACAGTGAGAGGCCCGCGTACCGCAAAAAAAAAAAAAAAAAAGAGAAGCCCACATGCCACAACTAAGACCTGGCATAGCCTAAATAAATAAATTTAAAAAAATTTTTTTAAATAAAAAAAATAGCCCATTATATATTAAAGACATTGAATCTGTGCTTTAAAATTTTCCCACAAAAGAAATCTCCAAAACCAAATGGCTTCACTGGTGAATTCTACCAAATATTTAAAGAAGAAATAATATTAATTCTGTAAAAACTCACCCAGAAAATACAAGAAGAGGGAAAAATCATTTTATGAAACCAACATTAGCCTGATACTGAAACTAAGTCAAAACATCATAAAAGAACTGCAGAACAATAATTCTCATGCACATAGACAAACACAAAACTTACAAAATTTTAGCTAATTAAACTCAATAATATACAAAAAGGATAATATATCATGACCAAGTGGAGTTATTCCAGGAATGCAAACTTGGTTTAAGATTTGAAATCAATCAAGGCGATTCACCTCATCAACAGATTAAAAGAAAAAACATATGATCAGATCAATAGATGGAGAAAAAGTATTTGACAAAAGTCCATATATATTCATGATAAAAACTCTCAGAAAATTGAATTGGTAAGAATTTCTTCCAACTGATAAAGGGCATCTTTATCAAAAATCAAACAGATAACATCATACTTAATGAGAAAAGACTGAATGCTTTCCCCCTAAAATCAGGGACATGATAAGAATCTCTACTCTTACTACCATTTCTATACAACATTGGCCTGAAAGTCTTTGCCATGTAATAATGCAAGAAAAAGAAATAAAAGGCAGAGAGATAGGAAAAGAAGAAATAAACCCATTTTTTTCACAAATTATATGATCCTAGAAAACCTTGACCAAAAACAAACAAATAAAAAAAAACAAAACAAAGTCCAAGAAATAATAAGTGAATTTAGCAATGTTGCAGCATACAAGGTGTAAAAATCAATGAACATCTATATACTGGCAAGGACTAAACTGAAATTAATAAAAATACCATTTACAATAGGACACCAAAACCATGAATAATTTGAGAAATATTTAAAGTCCTAAATAGAGACATACGTATTAGAATCCTCAATTATTAAGATGTCAAATTTCCCCAGATTGTTCTATATATTTAATGTAATTCCAATCAAAATCCCTGCAGGATTTTTAGAAGAAAACGACAATATGACTAAAATCTATTTGGAAATCTTCTTCTTGGAAAAAGAAAAATAACAGTTGGAAGACTCACACAACTTGATTTCAACACTTAATATAAAGCTATATTAACTGATGAATTCATAAAAGTGCTAACTCAAGATAAAAAAAATAATTACATGGGACTGAGTGAACTGATGAGGATGATTATAATTTTTGTGACTTTCTGTTTGAATGAAAAAAAAAAGCTATATTAGTTAAACTAGTGTGGTACTGGCTTAAGGACAAGTATATAGATCAATGGAACAGAATAGAAAGTCCAGAAATAGATCTATATAGAAATGATAAATTGATTTTTGACATGGGTGCTACAGTAATTCAATGGGAAAAGAATAATCTTTTCAGTAAGTGGTAACTGATTTCTCTATGCAAAAAACAACAATAACAAAACCCAGAACTTTGACCCTTATACACTGTACACAAAACATAAGCTGGAATGGATTATAGAGCTAAATGTAAGAACTAAATCTATAAAACTTCTAGAAGAGAACATAGAGAAAATCTTTGTGACTTTGGGTTAGGACAACATTTCTCAGGACACAAAACTTGTAACTTTAAAATTAAAAAATGATAAATTAGACCATCACAATTTAAAACTTTTTTCCTTCAAAGACACTGTTAAGAAAATGCAAAAGCAAGCTACATATTGAGAGAATATATTTACAAAACACACATCTGGTAAAGGACTTGTAGGTAGAATATATTTTTAAAATTCTTACAAGTAAATAATAAGATGACAATCCAATAAAAAAGTGGGCTAATGATTCGAACAGACACTTCACTAAAGAAGAGATTTGGGTGACAAATCAACACAAGAAAAGATGCTCAACATCATTAGTTATTTGAGGTATGTAAATTAAAATCATGAGATACCACTACACACCTACCAAAAACTTAAAAACAAAACAAAACAAAACCCTGATAGTTCAGGGCTGGTTAGGATGTGGACCAGACAGAACTCTCATATATTGCTGGAATGAATCCAAATGATACAGCCACCTTGGAAAAAGTTTAGCAGTCTCTTTTAAAGTTGCACATATACTTACCATATGGCCCAGCTATCCCACCACTGGGTATTTATTTACCCAAGAGACAGATATTAATATGTTCATACAAGAACTTGTACTCAAATATTCATAGCAGCTTTATTTGTAATAGTTCATAATTGGAAATTACCCAAATATCCATCAACTGGTGAATAAACACATTATGATACATCCGTACAAGAGAATACTACTTGGCAACAAAAAGGAATGAACTACTGATACATGCAACAACATGGATGGATCTCAAAAGCATTGCTGGTCAAATGCAGCCAGACACAAAAGGCTATGTACTATATGAGTCCATTGATATGACATTCTGGAAGAGTCAAAACTATACAGACAGAATTCAGATCACTAGCTGTCAGGGACTGCAGGTAGGGAAAAGGAAAAGAGGCACAAAAGAATTTTTTACCATGATAGCAATGTGCCACACAACTTTATTTTCCAAACTACATACTTTAAAAGAGGGAATTTTAATATCTATAAGTCATGCATCCATAAACCTGACTTTGTAGATTTATACAAATTTTGAAAGTAAACAAAAAAGTAGAGAAATGTAACTATATAATATTATGATTCAGCTTTTTCATATTTACTTTGTTTTGAGGTTTACAGAGAAAATTTCAATAAATAAGCATTAATAGGTCTTTACTTAATAAAAATATAAATTAATCAAAACCACAGAATTACTGTTACTACTTACTACCTATGAAAACTGAAGCTTCAGAGCTCTACCGTGTAATTTGTAAAAATGTCTTTCCAAGTCATTGTTTTAAACATTAACATAATGTGGATACTTAAAGAGTCTATGGGCTTATCTGATATTCAAAACAGATATCCTTGTTTTAAAGATGATAAAGATATCATGTTAAATAACTGTTTTAATTTAAAATCATCAGAGACAAAAATGGTACAAATGAACCTATTTACAAAACAAAAATAGAGTCACAGACGTAGAAAACAAACCTATGGTTACCAAGAGGAAAACAGGGGGAGGGATAAATTGGGAGATTGGGATTGACATATACACACTACTATTTATAAAATAGATAACTAGTGAGAACCTACTGTATAGCACAGGGAACTCTCCTCAATACTCTGTAATGACCTATATGGGAATAGGCTCTAAAAAAGTGTGGATATATGTTTATGTATAACTGATTCACTTTGCTGTACACCTGAAACTAACACAACATTGTAAATCAGCTAGACTCCAATAAAAATTAATTAAAAAAAAGAAATGGTAAAAATAAAATAAAATAAAATAATCACAGAGACATCTCTGAAAAAGTAGAAAAAGCAATGATAATGAAGTCAGAAGACTTAGTTTAAAAACAACCTGATCACATACTCAGCTACGAAAACTCTTTAAATCTCAGTTTCTTCACTTCATTAAATGGGAATAACAACATCCACTTCGTAAAATTTTTGTGAGGATTAAATAAGATGAAATATAGACCCCCTGGGTATTCTACAACCATAGCAAATCTCATATACAAAAGGCCCAGCAAGCCCTCATCATACAAGTATTCATTCTCCAAGTCCCTGAAGAATTTAGGTTTAGGTTGTACAGGGAAATCAGAGACTCACAAATGAAATGACCATTTCTAAAATGATTCTCAAGAAAATATTTTCTCCTCCCACACTCACACCCCAACTACTTCGCAATAATATCTATCTCTGTACCTCAGCTTTCGTTGGTTTATTCTCACCAATTGTCTGGTACTTTAAGCCACCTGACAATACAACACAAATAAAACACAAATAGCTTGCTAAATATAATTGCAAGTCCTATAGAAGATGCAGGATTTCATTAGTCAGTGAAATCAGAACAAAGTCAATGACAAGTGAGAAAAAAATGACAGGATAGGTATTAAAAGGAGAGTAATCGAAATATATTTTTAAGTGAGAGCACTCGTGAAAATTGATGAAGCCTCAATTTTTTTTTTTTGGCAAATTTGTATCTTTATGATTGTGTTACAAAAATAAACAGGAGAAAAAGATGTGACGTCATGTCATCATCATACAATTCCTTGCGAGAAATACATTGATCCCTGCCCTCCAAAACAACACTTGATTCTTTCTTCATTCACTCCAAGAATTAGCAGACAGTTATAATATAACCTGAATTTTGTTCAACAAATTAAAAAATAAGCTTATTTCCATAATTTACAGTTCCATTTTTTCAAACTAAAAACTAATATTTTTCAGTAATTATTACTAAATGCTAATTCTTTTTTTAAAGTTAGTTGACTTTAAGTGAGCTTTCTTCTATATCATTTACCATTGAATAATTGGATTTTTTTTTTATTCTAGTTACTCAAACTTTTATGGGGGGGCAGAATAGAGCAATTCTTTTTATTTCCTATAAAAGCATCAATGAGGTTAAAAATGTTTCAATGTGTTACATTCAGCAGAATGTAATTTATATTTTCTACAAATAATAGAGCGATGCAGGAACAAATATCAGCCAATATCTTCCCAATTTCCTAAATTTTACATGTAAGGTTTGGACAGAAGCCCAGCGTGGGAAGTGACTTGCTCGAGATCACACAGTTTCTGGCAGTGGCCAAGCTGGGGTTATAAGAGCTCCCAAACACTCTTCCTTCTCTAGGCCATTAATGTTTATTTGATTCTAATATATTATGTAGATAAGATCTATGTGAATATCAAAAATACACAGAATGGAATATATAGACACACTAAAGCGTAAAACACTGGTCAGCAAGCAGTGAAGCACTAAATCGACTTCAAATTTTTATTAAGGTTATCCTTCTGTTAGTGATTGAAGGTATATTAGCTTAGTGGGCCATACAATAGCTGTAGCACCACAACTAATGGACTGCCAAGAGATGATTTAATAAAGAGGCCCAGCTGAACAACAGTGTATAAGTAACTCTGACAACCTGAGGCTTTCTTTTGGTCAAATGTTTTATGTCTGTAAGTGACTTTCTCTAAAAAAAATTACCTGAGAAGATACTCTAAGAAGGTTTCACTGTAATAACAGCAGCCCAAATATTCTTATATAAGTTCAGATTCTTCGAGATCTAAAGATGTGATTAAAAAACAAAAAACCTTAAAGGTCTTGTCCCCAGATCCTTCTACAGGAACCATTTATAACATGGTTAGAGATCTAGTTAAACAACTCATTCAGCAACCACACTGTGTCTTTCTTTTGATTGAAATAAAAGAAATAGAACAACTTTTTAAATGTTGCCCTCAAGATTTTACTCTAAGATATGAGCAGTAGAAATTGGGAGAGGACTGGGGAGGATGAAGTGAGAATATTTATTAAATACACTGTTCTATAAAATATTACATGGACTCCTCATCTTTACAACATGGACCAATCTGTAATGGGAAGAGAAAAACGAAAGCCGTGTGGAAGAAAATATCAAATGAGCAAAGAACTAAAAAATTAATAATGCTGATGACTGATCAGAGTTCAGGGAAAAGACACTTTGCGTCCTTTATAACCATACTGGATGTGCTGCGGTAAGTAGTAAAACCTTAAAAATGTCCATACACACCCCTTAATCCAGGAATTCCACTTTAAAAAATTTATCTAAGAAAATAATACAGATACAAGAAAAGATTACTAAAAGGATCTTCATTTTAACATTCTTATTATTTTTTTAATAGCAAAAGTTATCCAGGGCTGAAATGAACCATTGCACAGCCACACATGAGAATGGTCAGTAGCCTTTAAAAAGAATGTTTTAGAACCCTGTTCACAATGTATTGTTAGGTGGACAAATAGGATTACAAAATGGTGTATATTATATGATCTCATTTTATTAAATATATGTACAGATAAAAAGGTCTGGAAAATACACATTCAAATATCCCTATGGTTGTCAGACCAGTGGGATTATGATATTTCTTTGTTTTGTTTAGCTATATTTTCTCAATTATCCACTAGGAATACATAGTGCTTTTGTAATAAGAAAAAAACACGTTATTAAAAATTTTTTAAACAGTACAAGAATATAAAATTCTATATAGTCATTTTGGAATATTGTATGTGACTTCGAAATGCCACAATATAATGTGCTTCAGGGCAGTGAATGAATGGTAATCCTTTCCTTTGATATGCCACTGGTCAAAAATTATGTTTATGTGAAAAAAATTATGTTTATGTGATAGTGAGAATCTAACCCGAAAGAAAAATAATCATTTCATTGAGAATAACAGTAATTTTATGTTATTAGAAAAAGAAACCATGACAGTCATTATCAAAGTAGTCATTTTGGGGAAATTAAATTGCAAATAAATGAAGACATTTACATGGAATGATTTTAGGTTGCAAGCAAAATGAATGAGGGTTTAGATACTTAAAGTCACAAATAGTATTTTAAGTAAAAACAGAGTTTTTATTTCCTTTAAAACAGGGTTTAGTATTTACTCATTTAAAAAAATGTGTTCCCTTAAATACTCCTTACAATATAGCACAAAGTCAAAGAACTCTGTTCCAGATGTAAAGTCAGATTCATGTTTCTATTTTAAGGATGTTCAACTTCTAATGAAACAAAGACAGAGCTTCCCACCTGAATTTTCACATGAAATATTTCTACTAAGAGACAATCTAAAAGTCTTTGAAATTTGTTTTTTTATATTATGTTTATAGAGTCCAATAAATATTAGGTAGCCAATGTGTGTAACTAACATACACACACATACACACTGTGGTTTGTGTATCACATCTGTGGTATGACTCATTCAAAACAGGTTTATGAAGTAAATATTTTCCTCTTCTAGACACATGTGAAAATAAGGAAATGACTTAAAAGTAGGAATAATACCATTGCATTTAGAACTGTGTTTAGGGAATTCCCTGGCGGTCCAGTGGTTAGAACTCCATATTTCCACTGCAGGAGGGCCAGGTTCGATCCCTGGTTGGGGAACTAAGATCCCGCAAGCCATCCCACAATTCTTTTGTTGGCATGGCCAAAAGAATAAATTAAAATAAAAACAGAAAATTAAAAACAACAACAACAAAAAAACTGTTTAGATTATCTTAAAACAAACTCTTGGGACTTCCCTCATGGTGCAGTAGTTAAGACTCCGCACTCCCAATGCAGGGGGCTGGGGTTCCATTCCCGGTCAGGGAACTAGATCCCACATGCATGCCACAACTAAGAGTTCACATGCCACAACTAAGGAGCCGGTGAGCCACAACTCAGAAGTCCACCTGCCGCAACTAAGGAGCCAGTGAGCCGCAACTAAGGAGCCTGCCTGCCTCAACTAAGACCTGGCACAACCAAATAAATAAATATTAAAACAAAATAAAATGTGTTCTTGGGAAATTTTAAGAATAAAATGAGGCACAATGTTATTCCTTTTGAAAAACTGTTTTCAAATTCAGTATCAAATAATTAATTGCTATACTTCTTTCTCCCAATCATAGACATATGACTGCTCAACATTTTTTAAGACCTTAAATCTCAAATTTTAGTATTCTATAGAAATTAGGGGGAAAAAATAAGGTATTTGTCTTTCTTCCAATACTACTCTTTATTTCCATTAATATAATGAAGTTATCATAGAAAAGCACTGCTTAAATCTGAACTGTCTATGCACAAAGTGTCTATTACACCTAATTATTCCTAAGACACCCCCTTGATCAGAATATTGTAAGGAAAATTGAAGCATCAGGTAACAGGTGAATTGAAAGACCTCTGTTTCTATCGACTTCCTTCCCAATCATTCTCGGCAGTTCTTAAAGAGCTCAGGTTAACTGAAGTCTTTATCAGACACCAAGCAAGTTAATATGTACTGGAAGACTCTAGGGATATAAATGAGAAGGCTACTCAAACCACCCCTCCTTCTTTAAACACAAGTAGCTTAAATTCAAGACCCATATTGTGAACACAGTTTGAAAATTTTTCTAATATGTCCTTCAACCTGCTTCCTCCCCTTCTCTTCCATATGTCCTTTATCTTTCTAACCTTAAACTTTAGAAAGGCTTACATTTTTCAGAAAAAATATGGAGGTTTTTTCAAAATGTATTCCCTTAACTACTCCTTACATCTACTTTCTAATCCCCAACTCAATTAAATTCAGCATGAATTTAAATTGCAATTAACATCTTTTGAGGGATTACATGTTTTAATCACAATTAGGCAGTGAATACTTGAAACACATGCATTTTGTTATATTATCTGAAATGCAAATTGGAGTCCAAAAAAAATGTTTAATAAAACTGTATAGTACTGAAGACTTTATTATGGAACCCAAGGGACTAGAAATGAGATTTAAGAGTAAAAGTACAGATACAAGTACAAAAACAAATTGTTTCACCTCCAAGACCCCTGGAAATGGCCTCACTTGGCTACCATTTAACCTAGCTTCATCACAGTTTAAAAACTACCTTCTAAGAGTTTTCATTAACCAAACTAAATTTCATTTTTTCCCCTACATCAGGAGCTCACAGGGTCTTAAAGGAGAGATGATGTAAAATATTCTATAAGATCAGGAGATCAAACCTGTTTTCTGACCCAGGAATTTATAGTGAAATGACTTCTTTTACTTTACTTTTCCTTCAAAATAGCAATTCATAAGCAGAAAAAAAAAAAAAGCTGACCTTTTCTGAGCATCTTCTATGTGCCAAACAATAAGTGATATTTCACATAATCCCCAAAAGAACCCTATGAGGTATTATTCCGTTTCATAGATTGTGAAAAATAAGGCTCAGGGAAGTCAAGTGGTTGAGAGAAATAAGTGCAATGAATCAGTGATGACATTGGGACTCCTAAACCCATGCTTTTGTAAAAGGACAGTATCATAAATGTAAGACCTTAGGAAGAAAGCCTAGGACAGAGCACCTGTTTTCAATTGTCTATTTTAACTAGAGTCCTCTCAAACAGGCCGCTGGGATTTCAGGAGCCCCAGCAGACACCTTCCTCTCTGGTTAGGAGCCTGGATAAAGTGATTCAAAAAGTTTCATTCTTGGGACTCTCAGGGCTCTTTCTGCAAAATCCAAAAGCTTGCTGAAAGCCAGGCTTACTTCACTGCCTTTTCAATCAGTGTCCGGCAAACAGGACAGGCCTTATCAGGAAGTCAAGATCTGACTTATTAACTTATACCCGGTTTCCTTTTGATAACTTTTCTCTTCAAGGTCTGTCTGTGCACTTAGCAGATTGTTACATCCAAGGTGAGGTTTATCTTTAAGGAAACTAATACAAATTTCATTCCCTTCAACTGTCAGCTTCCTATTAGCTATTTACTACCCACACAACATTTGCTGTCGAGCTTTGCTAGTAAAAGAGGGACTAGTTAGCCTAGCTCATAGTTTTTCCTTTGAGATCATTATGAGATAATACCAAGTTACTAAGCTGCCTACCCAGTCAACCCGGAAAAGTAGGGGTAAAAAAACCCTACTAGCGTGGTTTTCCTTTTATTTATCCATGATCCATCCTCCTAGACCTATGTGACGTGATTATGCCTAATGTGACACAACCTCCTGTGCAAAAATAGATACAGACGGAACCCAAAGACTGAAGGGAGACAGGTGGGAGAAGAGGGCTATGTTTTCCGTATGCAGTTTACCACCTAAAATAGCCATGAGATATACAGGCACACACAAGAGGGCACTAGACTTAACTGACCTAGGTCCGAATCCAGCACCAAAGCCAGAGGTACCTCCAACAAGATCAGTTTTCCATCTCATGCCTGTTTCCTCATCTCAAAAATAGGTGTAATATTAGTATCTACTTGTGAGTACTAAGTAAGAATTAAATCAGACAATTCATGTAAAGTATTAGCACCGTAAATGCTTAATAAAGATTAGTTATTATTATATATGTTATATTATTATATTACATATATATAATATCGTCAATATTATCATATTATTAAGTGGTAAGAACCATTAATCAATGACTTGCCAAATTAGAAATCCAGAAATAGAGATAAAATTTCTGGTAAATTTGAAAAAATAGAGACAAACAACTTAAGGTCGAAAAAAAGAAGGAAGGATGAACATTGGGATGTGAGGCAAGCAAGCCTTTTTAAAAATGCAGTGTTTCATATATATGGAATCTAAAAAAAAAATGGTTCTGAAGAACCTAGGGGCAGGACAGGAATAAAGACCAGACGTAGAGAATGGACTTGTGGACACGGGGAGGGGGAAAGGGAAGCTGGGACGAAGTGAGAGAGTGGCATGGACATATATACACTACCAAACGTAAAATAGATAGCTAGTGGGAAGCAGCCGCATAGCACAGGGAGCTCAGCTCGGTGCTTTGTGACCACCTAGAGGGGTGGGATAGGGAGGGTGGGAGGGAGACGCAAGAGGGAGGGGATATGGGGATAAATGTATATGTATAGCTGATTCACTTTGTTATACAGCAGAAACTAACACAACATTGTAAAGCAATTATACTACAATAAAGATGTTAAAAAACAATACAGTGTTTATTTTGTTACAACATAACTCACTGTGTTTTAAAATTATAACCTGTTATGTAAAATTCTTTGGTAATATTTAGAGATTTGTCAGACCTCAGAAAATATTCAACAAAAAAAATTTTTTTTACCATTTTTGGGGTAAAAACCTGAAAGAAGTCCTGGATTGGGGTTGGGAGAAGAGGTGGAAATGAACCTTTATAGCAGAGTGGGTCCTAACAATTCTAATTAGGATTGGGGTTTGGAATAAACTAATCGTTCACAGTGCTCATAAAGTCTCCCAAAAGCCAAAGGCTGAATGGGGAACACAGCCAGAGGGACGGCAGGTCACTGGAGAAGCTAATGGCTTCCAGGAGAACAGAAACCAACCCATCCGGCAAGATCTTTGCATCTTTCTATGAAGTGAATCTCAATCCAGTCATCATTTCTCCACCTCTAGCCTTTCTTGCACCTCTGATAAAATAACAATATGGGGAGGGGGTAAGGAGGTGCACGTGGCCGGTAGAGGTAGGAAGGTGATCAGGAGAAGTTAACACTGGCGTCAGAAAGGTTGAAAATTGAACTCAGTCAGCAGCTTCATGAAGCTGCCAGAGGGCACATGGATAATGCTTCCTTGAAAGCAGTACTAAGGAAAGGTAAGAGAAAGCAAGGAATGCTCAGATCCATGGACTTAAAATCTGAGTATTACCTTCAAAACCAACCCAGTTATCTGGTCAACAAGTATTTGATGAATTCTTTCTGTGTATAAGGAACTGGGATTCCTTTTTTAAAATATAAGCTGTGACCCCTGTCCTCAAGAATATTTCAACCTGCAAGGGAGTATAGGATGTATCAAATCCAAAGCTCCTTTAGAGAAAAGCAGGCATTGGACAAATGTTTATTTAAAACAAATAGACTGCATAGATTTTCTTCAAAGTCGACTTCCTTTAAAACAGTTTGTTACTGGGCTTCCCTGGTGGCGCAGTGGTTGAGAATCTGCCTGCTAATGCAGGGGACACGGGTTCGAGCCCTGGTCTCGGAGGATCCCACATGCCGCGGAGCAACTAGGCCCGTGAGCCATAACTACTGAGCCTGCGCGTCTGGAGCCTGTGCTCCGCAACAAGAGAGGCCGCGATAGTGAGAGGCCCACGCACCGTGATGAAGAGTGGCCCCCTGCTTGCCACAACTAGAGAAAGCCCTCGCACAGAAACTCAGATCCAACACAGCAAAAAATAAATAAATAAAAATAAATTTTAAAAAAGAAACAGTTTGTTATTTACTCTGTGATGGGCTTCTTTCTGTGCACAGTGGCTATGTCTGGGGCAGATGTATAACTGTGTGCTGACAACAGGCAGTGTACACAGCCTGAACTGTTGGTTGGTGGGAAAACAAGGATGTAAAGAAAGGGGTAATCCTTCGACTATTTCTCTACCTACCTCATGGTCTTACTGCTTCTACACACACCCCATACATAAAACACATTACATATAACATATATAACACATTACCCACAATGTGAAAACATGTTATAAAATTTTGCTATAACCACAAAGGATTGCTTAGAACTGGTTCCTTCTCCCTTTATTCTGTGTATGTAAATGCACTATTACCTTTTTAGAAAAGAATCTTTTTGCTAATATAACACAAGGTACCTATCTTAAACTTTAACAAAGTTTTCAATGGGATAGTAAAGTGATTTGAAAAAATTACAAAGAATCATGTAGACCCTTTTTCACCAGATATATATGGTAACTGTCTTACTAGCCTGAAGAGCCTATACTAGACCCAGACTTTCTGCACTTGTTGACCTTGAGAATCTCCCTGAAGTTCCTCCTTTTTAATCTGGAAAGTTACAAACACAGGCTGGTCTGTCAGTATGGAACATGCACTACCACTAATATCAGTGACCACCATCTCCCAATCCCTCCATGTGTGTCAGGCACTGTGCACAGATCATCTTTACACAATCATCTCGTGCAACAGGTACGGTGCTAAGTAATAAACACAAGAGATATATTTAAAATAGTTCCCAATCATATACTGCCATTTTAAGCTAGTTTAAATGTATGTATTAGAAAGTTACACATACAAGAATATTTGGAAACTTTCCCGAATTTAGGCAAACACTAAAAGTACCTCCACAACTGTCTAGAACACTGGCCCAACTAGATTTTCTTTTCCATTCAATATTCTTTCACATTTGAAGGATGACTTATTATAAAACTAATTGTTTAAGAGCATATTCTAGCATTAACCCTTTCAGTTAAATAATGTCTATCTGAATAATTTTCTGTCTCAAATTCTGGTTGAAGCTAAAGTTACTCCCACTTGGTGAGGTTTGGTGATAAAAAGGTAGATAATCTAGGAGAAAGATAAAAAATCTTCAATCCATTGAAATCTATTGAAAGTATAGAGCCATACATATTAAAATAATCATCTAATAACTGAAAATTATTACTGTTATGATGGCAATTAAGTATCATTATTATGGCAAGCATTTGTGAGTACTCACTCTAGGTCAGACTAAATGATTTATATTCATTATCCTCTCATTTAAAATTCATATCACACCCATTTTACAGGTGAGGTAGATGAGTGGTGAAGTAATTTATCTAAAGTTAGACAGCTAGTAATGAGTACAGCTGGGATTTGTATAGGTCTAGAGACACCAAAGCCCATACTCTTTTTATTATGTTACAATGGCAACATTAAAAACCTCAACTGAGGGCTTCCCTGGTGGCGAAGTGGTTAAGAATCTGCCTGCCAATTCAGGGGACACGGGTTTGAGGCCTGGTCTGGGAAGATCCCACATGCCGTGGAGCGACTAAGCCTGTGCGCTGCAACTACTTAGCCTGCGCTCTACAGCCCGCGAGTCACAACTACTGAAGCCCGCATGCCTAGAGCCCATGCTCTGCAACAGGAGAAGCCACTGCAATGAGAAGCCCGCGCACCGCAACGCAAAGTAGCCCCCGCTTTCTGCAACTAGAGAAAGTCCACGCGAAACAACGAAGACCCAATGCAGCCAAAAATAAAATAAACAAATAAATTTTTAAAAAATAAAAATAAAAATCTCAACTGAAAACAAAATGCTACTGCAATTTGAACCCCTACTCATATCAAACTCATAACCCACCAAAATATCCCTCCAGCTCATTCAATCATTTCCTCACATCCACCCCTACCTACTCCCAAAAGATAGGTTTAGGAAGTTTCCTAAAGCTGCATCAAAAATAAAGAGAAATAAAAGTGATGTCAACACAAAATATAAATCCTTCAGCATCTTAAAAAAATAACTTTTCTATAAAATATAGTGCAATAACTAAGGGACGAGTATTAAAGAATAATGAAGGTGCGAAAAAATGCATTACTGTCAGCACTCTACCTGGGTACCAATGTGTTAGAGCATCTTAGTTGAAAACAAATCAACCTAAGTGCCTATTTTGGAAAACATTGCCTGTGCTGTATATACCAGTGTTAGGCGAAAGCAAGCCCAGAAATTAATTAAGAAATGAGTAAAACCACTCATTATGCTATGAGAGAAAGTACTTTGTAATAAACTTTCTCTCTACACTTAGAGTGAAATCTTCCTACAGATTGCCTTCCTTCATTTACATATCTGCGCAGGTCTATTCTTTTTTTTTTCCTTCCAAGCCCCTTTGCCCTTTCAATCATGAAGCATATTACTCCACTGTCAGTGCAAAGCAGTTCCTAACAACAGGGAACCCAGCTGGGATAGGAAGAGGGCAGCAGGCTCATGCATTAACATAATAATCCAACTGTGTTCCCATAGGCCCTTAGGGCAGACAGCATATTAGGTAGGCCTCCTGTGCAGACCCTGGTGGAAGCTGCCTGATCACCTGCCTATCAACCTGTGGCAGCCACAGCGGGCTCAATAGCACCAGCTCCTGCCAAGCAGTGGTGCCCAATTACCTTACTACAAAAGACAGAAATCCATTTTTCTATGTCTATTTAATGTACTCAATGCATTTCCTTATTTACGATTTGAATCTATGTTTCTGCATCGTTTCCAGGGGACTGACTTATGGCCTTTTAACTTTTGAAAGTCTAGTTGTCCAAAGGCCATATCACTGCAGTAGGCAGGAATGAGAATGAAAACCAAATTTCAAATACAAGAGGCCAGGTTGGTAAAGCTAACTGCTTGGTCATCAGTTGTCGAAAGATTCTTTCCTCATCAATACAGAGGACTAGAGGTGTGGGGAAGACCTGAAAGGCTGCCATCTCTATTTCCTCGAGGGGACAGAGTTGGGGGGAATCCTATCCCCATGTCTTCTCGAAATGTAGTTTTTCTTAATTCTAACCCAAGCATGTTTTGATTTAATGCTGCTCGGTTCCCGGAGTCTTTGATTTACTCTATGTGTGGTTTTCTTTCCAAGCCACAATATCTATCAAATAAGGAAAAGCCCAGGGGTATATTCCACTAAAAAGATATTATTTATACATTACACAAGATCACCCTTATCACGTCATAAACATATGTTTGAAATTATAGTTCACCTCAGTGAATTAAACACAGTAGTCTCATTTTTTGATGAAATTTCTCCTTAAAAAGGTTGCAAGGAAGGTGCATAATTTGACATTTAATTTAATACATGAAAAAGTACTTTTAGAAGCATTCCAAATAATGCTATTTAAAAGATCACGACACTACCAATTTGGCTAGAGAAGCATTTTCTACTGGTCAAGTATTTCTTAAAAAAGTTGAGTTTCCAGAAATGTTATGTTTTGGGTTTTTTAATGGCTATTTTAATAAAAAATGAATCCTCTAGTCAAACAAAAGTGCATTTATCTAACATTTCTATGAATTTTAAATGATACGGAACTAATACTATTGTTTAAGCCAACCAATCTGATGTGCTTTATGTGTATTCTAATAATTAAGTAAAAATTAAGTATCAAGGGTCATATCTGCACATGCCACGGATTTTCACTGTCAAGGTTACCTCTGTTACCTTAGCATGAACAGTGTGTGCATTACATTAACAGATGATGGTGACCATGCAGCAACTTGTCAGTTCTTTGATTACTTCCACACATACCAGACCAGGTTTTATATAATGTAAGTTCTCTCATCAGGAGGAAATCTGTTTGCTCTTTACCAAACAACCTAGGGAAAATTCAAATAAAAGAGAGGAAAAAAAAAACCTAACTTTTTTTTTTCCTCTTCTGTGAATAAATCGTGAGCTGTTTAACGGCCTCTAAACAATACGCTATAATATATTATACGTTGATGGGAGTGTAAATACAAAATACTAAACTCAATAATAAATATTAATGCTTATATATGTGTTAAACAGCAAAATTATACACATCCCCTCCTTGATCTTTTGGGGATTCCAGAGGCTCTTTATTCTTCATAAATTCTTATATTTTGACAAAATGTAATGCATCTTCCAAGTCATTAAGTACAGAAACTTGATTTTTGATTAAAAAACAATAAACTACAGCCATGTGGTGACAGAATAAATGGCAGCCTAGACTTTACCATTTTAATTCCTTCAAGGAGTATGTTTCTACTCTAGCATAAACAAAAGAAAAGCATTTATAGAAAATAGAAATCTAGCTATTCCATTAGTAAGAACTTGATTTTAACTTAAACAGCAAGTTATACAGCTAGAATAATTCAGCCTCTAAAGAATGGTAGAGAAGGCAATAAGGGACAGAATTGTAGTATCATTTCTAGCATGAGACATTCAATTTTGGATGAGGTTAAAAAAAAAAACAAAAACAAAAACCTAAGCATAAATGAAAGAAAGTGCTATTTCAAATTTAAGTGGGAATAAGTAGAAATAGAAAATAATGCAAAACAAACCATAATACACCAAAGTTTAAAATCTCCTTCCCCTCCTCCCTGCAGCCATTCCTTTAGGCTGTATGTTCCTATATTTGAAATACACCACATCTTCATTTTTATTCTACTAGAGTAGTCCCTTCCCAGCAGAGAATTACCTAGAAAGGACCCTCTTCTCCCCGTGGAAAACTACTTGATTCTTAAAGACTTTACCCAGTTCAATTTGATAGTGTAGATATGGCTTCAGAGACGGTTTGCAGCTAGTATATTCTGACATTTCTGCCAAGGATAAGATTAAGTATGAAATATCGAAATTACACGTTAAAATAGATGCCATTTTACTTTGTTTCTTCCTGAATAGCCCTTCAGCTGTTGAGGCACATACATTTTTCCCCAGGCAAAATCCCCAGGCTAAAATAACTAAGTCTCATATCTTCAGGAAACCCAGCTTCCCAAACATTATTCTTAGGTATCTGATTATCTATGGGCTGTAGTTTCATTTCATAGTGAATCATGTAAATCTTACTTGAAAAAGGAAAACTACTCCACTGTAAACATTTCTCTTCAGTCAACTGCTCATACTGGATATGACAATACATAATTTTCTACAACTTCTTAAAAACATTTTTTTTTATTTTAGTAATAGAGTTAGAAGTCACAAGGATTCAAGAACTGATCATTTGTATTCAAAACATAACTTTCCTGGGGCTTCCCTGGCGGCGCAGTGGTTAAGAATCTGCCTGCCAATGCAGGGGACACGGGTTCGAGGCCTGGTCTGAAAAGATCCCACATGCTGCGGAGCAACTAAGCCCGTGCGCCACAACTACTGAGCCTGCGCTCTAGAGCCCATGATCCACGACAAGAGGAGCCACCGCAATGAGAAGCCCGCACACCTCAAGGAAGAGTAGCCCCTGCTCAGCACAACCAGAGGAAGCCCACGTGCAGCAATGAAGACCCAACACAGCCAAAAATAAATAATTTTTTTTAATTAAAAAGAAAAAAAAACCATAACTTTCCTTCCAGGACTGCCCTCTCTAGCAGCATGCTACCCTACACTTGCCACTGGGGAAAGGACCTTCCCATTTGCTAAGATCTAATCCTATCACTTTGCAACCTCAGACTCTCAGGCAACTTAAAGTCAAAGACCACCGCTTTAAACAGTAAACAGATGTTCCAAGGCTATTACTCCAAACCTCAGGTGAGGATAAATACAACTTTAAATTAAAACTAAAGAAATTTAGCAAGCAAGTAAAAAGGTAAGTAAGTCAGGAGCTCTTAAGATCTTTCAGACCATCATAAATTAAAAAGAAAAGTTTAAGATTCTACCTTTAACCTCAAAGCTTTTAAAATTAAGAGGAATTAAAATGCATATTATCATCACATTCTAACAAAGCCAACTTGAGTTATATTGCAAGCATTTTTATTTAGCACATAATCCCATCACAAAAAGTTTATAGATTATTCCCTCCATGCCCACTCAAGTACTGAATCATTATGCATTAAGTTATTAAAAGAATTTTTTAATATAGGTCTTAATTGCCTGCTCTTAACAACTTAGTTCTTATTTCAAATCAGAACCCATCTTAGAAAGCTGTAGGCAGAATGCTGAAACAGAGTTAAGAAAAGTAAAAGATGAAGAAAAAGAGAAAATATGACAGCGTAGAGGAGAAGGTCATAAAAAAAGAAATCTATGAATGAGAAGATCAAGTGAATAGATAAAAAGCAGGAACTAGAAAACCCACACTCTTCACCTCCTCAAATTTGATAATATCTAATTTTTAAAAAACATAATTAAACACATCTCTGTACCCAGTGTTGTGGGAGAAATGCCCCACGAAGAGCTGATACACACAGCAATGGTTCATAAGTTATGGGAGGGGGAGAGGAGGCAAAGAAGGTGGGCAGGGAGTGAGATGAGTGCCCCAAATGTCAGTGGAGCAACCCAAGGTGAAGGCATTCACAGGTTCATGGTCAGCAACGTTGGTAACTTCTGAAAGATAAAAAGAGGGGTTACCTTTTTGTCTTCTCCGTAGCAAATCCCTATTTTACGTGTGTGTGTGTGTGTGTGTGTGTGTGTGTGTATACATGAGTCTGTGTGTCTTGCGGACGAGGGGAAAGAGGGAAACAAGAACAGCCTCCCCCGGGGGCTTCCCTGGTGGTGCAGTGGTTAAGAATCCGCCTGCCAATGCAGGGGACACAGGTTCAAGCCCTGGTCCGGGAAGATCCCACGTGCCGCGGAGCAGCTAAGCCCGTGCACCACAACTATTGAGCCTGTGCTCTAGAGACCTCAAGCCACAACTACTGAGCCCGCGTGCTACAACTACTGAAGCCCGTGTGCCTAGAGCCTGTGCTCCGCAACAAGAGAAGCCACTGCAATGAGAAGCCCGCGCACCGCAACGAAGAGTAGCTCCCATCCGCCACAACTAGAGAAAGCCCGCACGCAGCAATGAAGACCCAACGCAGCCAAAAATAATAAATAAATAAAAACAAATAAATTAAAAAAAAAAAGAACCGCCCCCTGGGCTACAAAGGGTGGAGTGCTACTTCTACCACTGGACCTCAGTCCTGGAACTATGACTCTCATTCCCTCAGATCAAATCTTGCCATATAACCAACTCCAAGGAACTGACTAATATTGTGGTACTGGGAGGTGTTTTGTTACTCTTGAATACTACTTGCTTAAAGTAAGCCATTAACTGGGGCTGAGAAATATTTACGATATAGTGGTCATAGCTGACAACTTGCGTTCAAAATAGGAAAACAGAGCTTCCTCTTCCCATAAGCGGCGAGGTGACCTCTGAAAATGGTTCACTATTCATGTGACCCAGAAAACCCCACAGAGTCATACAAGTCAAGAGGTTCAAATCTTTGTGTTCACTTTAAGAACACTCATGAAACCACCCAGGCCATGAAGGGTGTGCATATCTGAAAAGCCACCCAGTATGTGAAGGACGTCACTTTACAGAAGCAATGTGTGCCACGCTGTGGTTACAATGGTGGAGCTGGTAGGTGTGCCCGGGCCAGACAGGGGCTGGACGCAGGGTCGATGGCTCACAAAGAATGCTGAATTTTTACTGCACATGCTTAAAAAAGCAGAGAGTAATGCTGAACTACAGGGCCTAGAAGCAGATTCTCTGATCACTGAGCACATCCAGGTGAACACAGCCTCGGCACAGAACCTACAGACAACACGTGCATAAGCTTTCCCTGCCACGCTGAGCTGACCCTCACTGAAACACAGCAGGTTGTTCCTAAAGCAGAAGAAGAGGTTGCACAGGAGAAAAAGATATCCCAGAAGAAACTGAAAAAACAAAAACTTATGGCCTGGAAATAAATTCAGCATAAAGTAAATGCAAATAAATAAAAGAGGGGAAAAAAAAGACAAATAAGCAGCCTCTGGTGATAGCAAATGGTGTTCACAATGGTAGCCAGTGAGAGAAACACAGGTGGAAAGAGTGAAAACGCAGATCGCCCTTTGTCACGGAAGTAACAACAAATTCTGCTCTGAAAAAAAACAGTTTCCTCTCCAGTTCTTTGTGCAAGAAGCCAATATTTTATTCTTGCTTCCATACTTAAATCTAGAGACAAAGAGATCTATTAATCCTTATAAACTGCTCCTAGGAGCTTCCTTTTCCTCAAGGAGTTAACAGAAGCCTTGACCATCACACAAAGGAGATGAAATCTCTGCACTACATAGCAAACACATAGCTCCAATTAGGTATAAGGACATTTTTACAGCTTTTATGCCAAGTTTATATTACCAGATGTTAAAGAATGTGTGGTAGCACTTAAAAGCGCTAAAGCTGGCTAATCACGCTCTTGATAACAATGGTTTATGATTATATCTCAAGGAAAGCAGGAAGAAGGCATTTACATGATTTTGTTGTTACATCATAATATTGAACAGAAGCAAAAACAAGGGGCAAGGTCAACCCAAATCTTTTGTTCTCTCTTTTGATACTCTCATCTAGGGGCTAAGACATGGGAAGTTATCATTAGATTTTTCCTCGTGCCTTAGAATAAATTCAGCTAAAAGGCTTTAGAGCTTTAGGATGAAGACTAACTCTAAAAAGCAAATGTATTCATATTGTCCAAATCTGTATATGTCTAAACAATATAAAATTATACCTATAAAGCAAACAGGTAAAGGATGGCAAGAATTTTTAATTAGCATTTCATTATAATACCAATGTGAAAAGAAAGAGGTCAACTATTAATAAGGGACAGATTTCCCATCACTGGGATTTATTCTGAATTCATTTTAAGACCAGAAAGCTGTGATCTTAAAAATCTCCACTCTGAAAGGGTTAAAAGTTGAAATAACAGTACTTTAAGGATTGGGGCTTTAAGAACAGCTCTTTGTATGTAGAAACCATGTAGTTCCAGACTCTTAATTTGTAATTTTAACTTAGAACCATAATGCCCACTTATTTCATGAATAAATGATTACACACTGGATAGCGTATCTATTTTGGATAAGGATAAAGGCTTAGAGGTTTCAATCAAGCATGTGACTTCCTTTTCATTTCTCTATTTTGATACGTGCACTTCTCAAAATTCCACAAAAGAATACATATCAAAAAAGAAATATACTCACTAAAATTTAAGGTTACTCCAACAAAAGGGTTAATTAGAGAAACAAATTTTCTCAGACTGTTAATAATGGGAATGACACATACTATGTGCCCATAAGTAATTCTCAGGTATCTTTGATCTTCAGCCCCATGCGGTTTCTGTTGCCTACCGTAGCCTGGCCTCTGGGACTCTCTCAGAACCAGACATCTGGCTACTTTGTTGTTTTAGACTAATCTTCTCCCAGGAGAGCTCAAGAAATGACACCAGGCAAGGAGGGTCCTGGCAAGGGAAAAAACATTACAGTATTGGCAGATTTCTTTTCGAGTGGACGAGAGTATCAAAATTGTCTTCAAATTTCTACAGTGGTCTTAGGAGTGCTTCTGTTCTGTGGTTTTACTCCAGCATAATTTAAATAGGATGTATATATTATATCCTTAAGGCCCATCAATCAGCTTTAAGAACTCACCGAATGTTAATCATAGAATATTACAATGTGTAGGAGAAAGTTGTGAGGAAAAATACAAATCAGATTAATGCTTCACCCATCTGTTAGGGTTGGGTGATGACTGATAAAACAAAGATTTTAACTGTCAGCTGAAGGGTTACACCAAAACTGTGGGATAATGTCTAAGATTTGCAAATACAGTTGCATGCCTCTCATTATGCCAACCTCCTATCATGTTTCTACTTTTAACTGGGATTTTTTTTTTAAAGAATCTTAGCTGCCAATCTACCAGAAAGGTTCGATTAAAGTATACTTCTGTAATGTGCCTCTGAGGAAAGCAAGAGGGTGCAAGAAGTGATGTAAGCTTAAAAAAAAAAAGCCAAACAATTCAGTCAAGGACAAAATGTTATTTTTGAAATGACAAAGATTATCAATATTTTCCCCCCAAGTCAACAAATAATCATCAACATTTTAATTCCTTTTTAGGGATTATTGTTTAATCTCCGAAGTCTACACATTCTGAGAAAAAAAATAATTTACCATTTTTACACAAATAGAATATAAGCCAAGTGGGATAATGGCTTAATCTGTGAACTTCAATATTTTATCCTAAAATCACATTTTATCTATTTGCAATACATTCAGATAATATATGAGATCAAGTGTTATACTACATATGACATTTATGTTCTTATACAGGGTGACAGAAAACTCATGAGACTTGCTAAAATACCTGATGCATTCATCTCATACCTGTCAAAAGAAGTCCTTGTTTTGTTTCAATTTTTTTGTAATATTCAAAACACAACTATATAAAGACTTCTACCTTGTAGTGTACTTCATAAGTTAACGATTCTAATATCCTATTTTATCCTAACACTATCTACTCTGTTAACATCCATTATAATTACCACTAGAGACAAAAATTTTCAGAGGATGAACGTAAGAAATTTAAGCAATAACAATTTAAGCAATAACAATTCATTTATTATCAAGTAAAGCAAAAGAATTATGTTAGTGTGAAATAAGCCCCTCACAAAAAGACAAATATTGTATGATTCCACTTACATGAGGTTTCTAGAGCAGTCTAATGTACAGAGACAAAATAAGAAAGTTGGTTGCTGAGGGCTGGGGGCAGGGAGAAATGGAGAGCTATTGTTTAATGCGGATGGAGTTTTACTTCGGGAAGATGAAAAAGTTCTGCGTGGTAATGATTACACAGCAATGTAATTAATGCCAATGAACTGTATACTTAAAAATAATTAAAAAGGTAAATTTTATGTTATGTTTGTATATTTTACAACAATTTTTAAAAGAATTATGTTAGATATATAATAATATGAAAACTCAAAGATAATGAAAATTTGGAGGTCTTTTATTTTGAATGTCTTTCCTTGACCAAAGATACATAAATGAGAAGCATCCGCAATCATGTTTTAATTTATATACTCTTATCACCATCACTCAAGAAATGAAAAAACAAAACAAAACAAAAGCCCTAAATCAATTTCAGAGCACATTAGCAGAATAGATTCCAAAAAACGTATTTCCAAAATTTCCCCTAGATGTCTAGAGTTTGGGACCTCACATTAGGAATACTGCTGCTAAGTAACAAAACTATTTCTCAATATTAATCTGCATTTCCAGAATTAAAAGAGGTAGAAAATTCAAGACAACCAATGAGATTTTTTTACAATACTGTGAACTATTAAGATATAATGGACCCAGGAATTAATCCGGCTCTCCAAGTGCCTTCCAAATATCATATTATTTTAAATTATATTCAGGGTAGTTCCAGTGCTAAGCTTACTTTATTCTATTCTATTATTTGAAAATTATACAAATATATTTTATATTAATTGTGATTAAGTTTAACTACATACACACACTAAAAAAGAAACTCCAAATAACAGTAGCTTATACAAGAGAGAAATTCACTTCTCTTTCACGTGAAGGAAGTCCAGAGGTAGGCAATCCAGGGCTGGAATGGCAGCTCCACAGACAAAAGGACCCAGAATCCTATTCTTGCTGCTCTGCTACCATTAGCAGGTCAAATCATTAGCATGGACGAAGTTTTCTCCTCAAGTTCTAGTCATCAAGTCAACATTCCAGTAAGCAGAGAGGAAGGAAAAATGAAGGCTGTACCACCTACTTTTAAAGAGATGTCTTGGATGTTAATATACAATATTTTCACTTACATTTCACTGGCCAGAACTTAGTTACGTGGCCACTAGAACACCAAGAAGTCTAGTAAATACAGTATTTAGGTGGCAGTGTGCCCACCTGGAAGTTTGGGTTCTGCTCTAAAGACGAAGGGAAAAGGAAATTAGAAAGCAACCAGAGGTGTCTGACACATATATTAACCAGAATACTCACTTAAATACAACTACTATTGTAGGTAAATAAACAAGTCGTAACAAAGGGAAAACAAATTCATTAACTATTACTGGTATCTGAAGAGTATAATTCATATAAAAGAATGAGAATTATCAACAAATCACCATGATGAAAAAAGGAAATTTGAAATCAGTTTTCAATTTGAGAAAATATCAATAATATCCAATTAAAGAGACAGGGAATCAATTCATTTCCTTGCAACACAGTGAATTTCATTTATTTCCTTAAAAATGAATAGAGTACTTACTAAATAAATGAATCAGGCAGATTCTCCCAATGAGTTAATATTGTGTGTTGGCTTAGACCGAGTCAACGTAGAGATGAAAACATAACTTCAGGTCTGGATTGAAGACAGTGTTTTTCCATCACCCCACCCCCATCCCTTGCCACCACTGAGGAAAAAAATGTTGGAAAAGAAGCAAAAGAGTGAAAATCAGAAAAACTAAACCAATTCCCCTTAAGGCACATCTTCCAGATCAAATGGAGAATTATTTGTACAGAATCATGGAGGAGGGAGTTTAAGAAGATTATATGATTTGACTCTGACTAGAGATTTTAGAGAGTTCCAGTTATAGCCCAAATTCCTCTCATTTGGCTATTGGTCTCCGTGCCTTCTGCAACATCCATATAAAGCTGCAATGATTCATTCTGAGAAGCCTCTGGAAGCAGCACTTTAAAAAGTGGCTGCCAAGGAGAAAGGCCCGAAGGTGCATGACAGCAGCAGCACGACAGCAGCGGCAAGCACAACAGGGTCACACATTCTAAAGGAAGCTTCCTAATACCTTGGTGCTGAGGGCGGAATGCTTCAGAGTCCCACGGACCCTGAAAACACCTGCTACACACAGAGCTGGTGTGCAGGGCAATCCCCTGTCCCAGGAGACCTTCAAAGACGATCCCTGCCGGAGCAGACTGACCGACCCTAACAGCTTTTGGAAGAGTATGTAGGGCCAGGAAAGTAGATACTTTTGTCCTTACAAGGCCAAGTTCAGGATTTGGAAACCTGAGTGGATGCCCCACTCTGGGCTGAAAAACAGTTACGCCCAGAGCTTCCAAGAGACCACACGATGGCGAGATGACCACGAGGGCAGTGACAACAACAAAGGCGCCAGAGGACCATGCAGGAACCTATTGAAGGGTCTACTTGGGTTAAGACCTAGTTAGTGGAGGAACTAAAATTCACCAGCAAACAGAGGGAGAAACAGTGATGGAAGAAAAAGAGGAGAAGGACAGGAAAGAGAAAGGGAGAAGCTCAGATGATAGAGGCATAGATTTTTAAAATATAAATATAAAAAATGAATAAGCTTTAAAAAATCAAGTAGACTATCATAGCATCCTCTCTTCCCAGGCTTATGAGGCAAAAAGAAGTATGTGAAGCAACTTAGGCAAGTAAGAGAGATAATAAATACTAAATGTTTTTTCAGGTATCATGATAAAACTAGTCTTATCAACCAAGGTGAAAAATACCACATTTAACTTCTAACCCCCAAAGTAATAACACAACATTCAATAAGACATTCAATACTCAACTAGAAACTACAGGCCATTCAGATAAGCTGTCAAGAGAGCAATAATTAATTTATGAACAATTAGCTACATCCAATAGACTTTCCAATCAACAAAATTTTTAAAAGCCAGTCATCTATAGCAATAACGTAATTATATAATGTTTTGTAATTTGCAAAGCATGTACACATTATGTTAATTTAATCATTTAACAAGCTAACACTAAACAATGTGTATCTGTTGCTGGGAGATATTTTATATAACTTAATCTATGGTGTGGATTTAGGGGGGAAAGTGGGTATGTACTTATAGGGTTTCTAACATTGTAATTAATTTTTTCTATTTAAATAGCTTTTAAAGAAAAAGCATGTACATGGTATCTTATAGTTTCAGATACTGGAATAACATTTGCTAGAAAGGGATATATTTGCTGCTGTGTTTCTGGGTGGAACTGGCTTCCTGGTGGTAGAGTGTGGGTCTGTGGTACCAAAACAAATTCAAGACAAAAGGCCTCCCATGTTTGAGGCGTAGAAGGAAACCTCGGCTTTGCTTTTCACCTTTTCATCCTGCAGGGAATGGAAGTTGCTGAGATATACGTGAAAAATCTCCCTGTGATTAGGGCAGTGGTGAGTTTCTCTTTTAACCCTGCAACGGCCGTGAAGCAGGGCACACAGGCTTGACCTCCCTGTACCACCGACCTACCCACACCACCCAAGCGTTTGGTTATTCCATTCAGATTTGGTACCTGTGTGGCACAGCAAAGCAGTAACTCTGCCACTAGCTCACTAAGTATAAAGGAAGCAACATTTGCAGTCAAATTGTCAGCCACAATGCAATTGCTTCTTTGGTCAGTCTGCACTCCGGCTCTCACATGCAGGTCAGGTATGTTGCATTGATCAGGCCACTGGGACAGGATTTGTGAGCAGTAGCCCTTCCATCAGACTCATCCATTCTCTTGGATCTTCCAACCAGTGTATTATCTTAACCCTAAGGGGGAGGCCTTTCAAAAAGATACCCTAAGCACTAGGAGAGAATTTGAAAGCCTATCACTTCCAAGAACCAACTTGCCAACCAGGACCTGTGGGCCCAGCTCAAGCTCTAGGGACCTCCCCTGCCCCCTCCTGACTTACTCCACTAGCTCACTCACACGCACCTGCTGTTAACGCTCCCAGTTCTCCCCATTTCATTACCAAACTCTGTGAAAGCATACGACATCGCATTCTCTTTGTACTCCACCTCCCCACGCCTCAAAATACTAGCTCGGTGCTCTGTAAATTGCAAATGCTCGCTAATGTGTTTTAATTTAATTGTACACTGACATTCATCTCTCGGAAAAAAATTCAAGCCATCCACCTTTAATGAGAAGCCAACACAAGATCTAGGTGTTCCTTCTTATGTGACTGATTTCTAGAGTGTTGCTGGTTTTGCTGAAGATATTGCATAATTGGATGAAAGGTCCTGGAGAAGGAGTCTATGCTTCCCAGCTGTGTGACTTTAGTCACCTCACCTCTAAATCCTAATTTGACCAACTACAAAAATCAGGATAACATAATACCAGTCCTATCTACTTCATATAACTGTTGGGAGGTTAGAAAAAGAAAATACAGGTAAAAGCATTTCATAAGATATGCAAAATAAATATATTTATCACAATAGGAGATGTTCTGATTAAGGGTACAAAAACAGTCTCTCCTGTGGAAGGAAAAAAGAAGTACTGGCATATGTTTTAATTCTATATACAGTTGACCCTTGAACAACAAGGGTTTGAACTGCCCATGTCCACGTATATGCAGATTTTTTTTTCAGTAGTAAACACTACAGTTTTTACTGTACTACAGTACTAGACAATCAGTGGTTGGTTGAAGCTGTGGATGTGTATATGGTGTTGAATCCATGGATACGGAGGAACCAAGGGTATGGGGTCTGACTATAAATTACACATGGATTTCAACTGTGAGGAGGGTTGGCACCCCTAACCCCTACGCTGTTCAAGGGTCAACTGTATACTGAAACTTCCATACAGAAATCACTATTTATTTTAAATAATGGAAAGAAATTTTACCTTATCATTCATGCAAAAAAATATATTTTAAGTATCTACTAATACCTTTAATGTCAAAATCATTTTTCCCACGTGAGATATTTACTAGACTAGTTAATTTAAGAGCATCCAAAATTTACAAGGGAAGAAAATAGACTAAAAGGTCCCATTCAGCTACTAAAACGTCTGTGTATGTTTTTCATCACTTAATAGGTTTGAAAATGCAAGATCAACCCTATAGAAGTCTTTTATTCCCTTCCAGGCCAGATCAACCATATAAAAATCTTTCATTCCCTTCCAAGCACTAGAAATCTTGTATTTCCTTCTAGGCATTATGCCAGCCATTTTGGAGACTGCCACCATGTAAGTGGCTATGACTGCTGATGCTTAGACAAAGCAGAACAGGTGGGCTTCCCTGGTGGCACAGTGGTTAAGAGTCTGCCTGCCGATGCAGGGGATACGGGTTCGTGCCCGCCCGGGAGGATCCCACATGCCGCGGAGCGGCTGGGCCCGTGAGCCATGGCCGCTGAGCCTGCGCGTCCGGAGCCTGTGCTCCGCAACAGTAAAGGCCACAACAGTGAGAGGCCCGTGTACCGCAAAAAAAAAAAAAAAAAAAAGCAGAACAGGTGTGAATAACGGAGAAAAGTAGAAATGTTACAAGAGACAGCCAATTATGTATCCTGATTTTTTACAAAAATTTATGATATTTCTATAAAAGTTTATTTAACATACAACAAAGTACAACTAGATATCAGATATTACTTTAATAAGACATTTAAATGAAGACGCTGATAGGGCTAGATTTAAAGTCCTTCAAGAATATTAATCTATTCAAATATATTTACTGTGGCCCCAGTACATGCCAAATGCCACAACAGACACAGAGGACACAACTGTGAATAAGAAATACACATTTCTGTCATCTCATGACGACAGTGAGATACACAGGCATTTACAATACTCTGTGCTATACGTGCCTTGATGGGGTCAGTACCACAGAGCCCTGGTAGAGAGATGGGAAAGCGTCCTCAAGGGAGGCTTGCAGTCAAGTGGGAAAGTCAATACCTGTACAACTTCTTAGTGTTTTACCTAACTCCATTTTTTTTTTTTTTTTTTTTTGCTAACTACTGGCTTTTTGGTCTACTCTTAGATCAACGCTTATTTTTCTTACCTAAGTAGTTCAGGCACTAAGCCACGTGTAGATGGAGAGCCTTTAGTACCATGGGTCCTATCTACCTCCAGTGTTAACTCAGAGTCTAGTATTGAAGGGGAGACTAGGAGCACAGGCATTGAAAGAGAAGCGCCTGGGTTTACATCCTTGCTCTTTTGCACTACATAACCCTGCACAAGTTTCTTAATCTCTTTTTGCGTCAGTGTTCTCATCTATAAAATGGAGATAATAATAATAATAGTACCTAGCTCAAAAGGTTGTTAAAAGGCTTAAAGGAGTTAATCTATAATATAAAGCACTGAGAACAAGGATTGACACATATCGTGAGCTATAAACGCACTGGGATGTTATTATTTTGATGGCAAGACCTTACTGTGATCGCAGTTATCTCTTGCTGTGTGGGTCAGCAGCTAAATAAATCAACTTAGGGCAGAGGAATTGCCCAAAGTTAAGAATGCTCCCCGGAATTGTGCGTTGTTGCCGTCCTGTGTCATTCCATTGTCCTGCTGTGCCCTTATTTTCTTTTCCAGGTCAGAAAGTGGGAAAGCGTAGAAAAACGTTAGCAGTTCTTCACATGTCTAAGAGGCTTTGTAAAACCTGAGGTCAAGCTTCTTCCATCCAGTAAAAGGCTCCTTTAATTAAACAAACAAGCTTCTAACTCAATTAACTTCTTTCCTCTTTCTATATTGACAATGAATTTATAATGAATTGCGCCTGAAGTTGTAAAACTTCATCAACCACAGGCAAATTGTTTCTTGAAGTAGGTTCGTTTTTTTACCCTCAGAAGTATTTCAAACACAACTTGAAAATAAAATTTTTTTCAAGAGAGCTACATAATCCTCCAACAAAAATTTCATTTTTGGTTATCCATAAAAAGATAACGATATCAAACCAACAGAATTCATGTGTCTCCTTATAAACTACTTCAGCATAGTAGATCTGTTTTAATTTTAATGCCAGCTTCCATTTTTCATATGAAAATGTGACTATGTATCTCACATTTAACAGCAAGTGTGCAAGCACACAGCAAAATAATTGGTAATTAAAACTATCTGGGAACTGGAAACATCAAACGTTGGAGGAACTAAAAGAATAACGCATGTCAGCAACTCCATTGCATAAATGCAATGAGTGTCCACGATGGCTTATTTTGACAAGGACTTAACATAAACTCAAACAAGAATTAAGGCATATCAGTCCCCGCTGTCCTTGACAAGGAGGGCCACAAAAGTTGAAAAGCATTTTTCACAGGCTAACTCATTATGCACTTTAAAAAAAGATTAGTACGTATAAGTATATGAATACACTTTACCTCACACAGTTTCTCAGACTGGTTTTCAGAATTAAAGTACCATGATCTCCCTATCTGAAAAACTATACCATTGTCAAACATGAACTTAATGTAACTGTAATAAGACTGGAAGTTTGCAATAACACTGTCTCTGAGTCCAGATCTAAAAGACTGTTTAATGAGAGACACTATGGAGCATAAACTCTGAAAATTTCCCATAAATAAGCGCTCTTAATGGGATCTAAAATGTACGTACATCAATGAGAAAATATGTCTAATCTAGATAGAACATTGTTCAATTCTATCCCACTTTATTCTGGTACAGTAAATACAAAAAGATACTTGAAGGAGAGATTGAGAACATATACTTATGAAAATTAGTGCAGTGTAAGTGACCTCACATTGTTCTGAACAACTCTGCTGGGACCATCGCGTGACTAAGAGTCATACAAAGCTAGAGTCATTCTCTAGCTTCCCCAATCCTTTGCCATTTTTATTATGGATACTCTAGTACTGCATTAAAGGGATACAAAGAAAAGCAGTTCCTGCCAAGAAAAGTCAAAAATTGATTAAAGAGCCTAATACATGCAAAAGTATCTGATTAAAGGTACAAAAACAGTCTCTCCTGTGGAAGGAAAAAAAAGATTAATATTTCTGCCTGGGCATCTGCAAGGCTTCTTACGAGGGAAATGATTATTTGAGCTGGGTCTTTGACTGATGGGCAGGACTTCCACCAGCAGATACTGGAAGATGAGGAGGTCTCTGTTACAGAGCAGACTGGTCAAGTGAACTGATCACAAGCAGCAGAAGACTTTCTCAGAAACACAAAGTTCTCACACTGGTCTGAGGGCCAACACCAAAGGAACTGTCTGCAAGTAACAGGAGGCCAGGAATCTCCTTGAGAATAGACAAAAGGCTAGAAATTCTGTCCAGAGGATCAGAGGAGCTGACTCAGGAGGAAATACAGGTGGCACGTTTCCACTACAGTTTAGGGTTGTGTTTTTCAAACTGTAGTTCCCAAAACCAACTAGTAAATTGGCATTTATTTTACAAAATGAAAGAAAGTAAAGTAAAAGGAAGGGAAGGAAAGGAGAAAGGTGGAGGAGGAGGGGGAAGGGAAGAAGACAAGAGAGGAGAGGAGAGAGTGAATTACACATAGAGTACCTTTTCAGTTTCTAGCTGTGGATTGTGTTTTTTTTAAAAAAATGGAAATCACTCATTTAAAGGGCCCTTCAGGTCTAATCTTGGCACTTGATTAGAATGCAGCTCAGTCTCACTCAATATATTCAGACCATTAGTTTGGGTCTAAGTGTTCTTGGTCATGAATAATTGACTTAAAAAATCTTACTGCACTAAGCAAGATGTTCTCATTAGATACTTAGAAGACACAGTCTGATGTCTTCATAAAGCAAGTAAAGTTTAAAAGAGTCATTTCCAAAGTTCATAGCCATGCAGTAAAGATTATGCTTGTTTCCTTTAGACTGACAGATGCTAAGCATCTTCATATGAAAGATACATGGATAATGTAATGCTCTGTTATGAAGCGGATAATCTCATAGGGAGACGAAATTGAGAAAGCATAAAGATCTACAATTAACACAATAAAGTAGATCATATTTCACCAAGAAGTAAACAGCTTAAAATGACAGATTACCTCCTCTCATTTATATAAGTCCTTATATATTTTTTCCCAAAGTATATTCAGCTAAAACAACCCTGCCTACATACAACTGATTAAAAAGCTGAAAAAGAGAATACCCAAGATCACAGAGCTAGTTAGCGATGGGGCCAAGAGAAGAAACTAAGTCTTCTCAGGTTTAATTTATTAGTATTACCATAATTCCATGGTTTAACAAATTATTGAGAATAATCTCCTTTTTCAATAGTAACAACTTTACAAACACATACAAATATATATGTAACTAGCATGTAATCAATGCACAGATAAGCCAAAGAACCTAAAAAAGGTGCTTGCCCAGAATTTGGAAATGAAGGTATAAATACTCAAATTCTCTATAACGAGATACAACAAATGTGAACATTAATCAAATAAGATTAAGAAAAAAGTGATGAGTGTGTTGTTGTTTAGACTAGTGTTTCCTCAAAATCACTGATGGACCCAGGGTACCTCCCTAGAAAAGGAAGTTTGATTATTAAAATGTAACTAATAGAAATAAACCAAATTATTGAAAAATGTTTTATGTTAGTCATAATATATGCAGACAATCTGAAATTGAAAAAGAATTAGATAACAAATGTCCAATCTTTACGAAGAATTGTTCAAAGGACACATGGTACCTGATTGTTTCTGTGGTCTGTTTGTTTGTTAGTTACAATGGAACCCGGGGTGGTTTTCCAGGCATTAGAGTTTAGAGGAAACATCCTGCAGGTCTGTTCAGTCCTCTTTATCTGGTTCTAAATTCCCAAAGCAATCTTTCCGTAAGTAACTTGACTTCCCGTGCCCTTTAGTTCCCAGAGGGGGTAATCTCAGATATCTGACATGAATATTCCATGTTATGGTAAGAAATATTTATACAAAAATGTTGAGGATCTATAATAAAAACTAATAAACTGGGATTACCCAGTTTGTTAAATTTATTTAGACACCTGCCATCTTGTAAACTTATTTAAACACCAAACTTCTTATATTGCAATTTACTGTTTATGCTTTATATCACTTACTCAACTGAAAATTCTATGAAGGTACGATATATAGGAAGCTATAGTAAGTACTCAACATATATTTTTGAATGAATGAATGAACAGAGTAAATGAATAGACTTAGATCAAACTTTGAGGAAGCAATGATAATGACTCAGAAAACTAGGTGATTTCATCAGTGACAAACCTCTACAATGAGGATGACGCTGATGCTTGCTTGATACGTGCCCTCACAATTTATAAGTACTTCTGCATATGATTTCATGAGATCCTTGTAAGCAATTTTATGAAATAAGGATGCAAAGACTATTGATCCTCAGATGAGAAAACCAAGGCTCAGAAAGGTCCAGGGCTTACCTGGTGACCACTCAGACCACTAGGTGAGTGATGGCAAAAGCAGGAATCAAACACCAGCTTTCATTTCCTGGCAAGTGTATCCTTTGCTAAAAGGTCAGGTGGCCTAGCAGCTCAGGTGTGATGCTGCACCCAGCACGTTAAGCTGGTGTTGTTTAAATACTTCTCACCCAAGATCAGGACTTGTCCTTATGTCTGAGGCAGAGTTGGACCCAAAGGTGGGGGTCAAATGACTTCAGCTGTAGAAAGAAGGACTCAGAAACAGGAATCTGGCGATGTTGAACAAGGTGTTTCAAGATCAAGTCCCTGGAAGATACTCCCATTCAGATGGGAAAGGAGCCAGGTAAGAAGAAAAGGAGTGATGAGAAACATAGGAAGAGAATTAGGAGAGAAGAGGGTCAGAGAAGCAAAAGGAAGTTGGAAGCAAGTAGGCGTGGTGTCACAGGTCGAAGTCAGGTCATGAAGGATGAGAACGGGACACTGGATTTGGTGAACAGACATCACTGCCGGCCACCAGGACCCATTTGGTTGGAGTGGTAGAAATAGAAGACAATTTGAGAGGCTTTAAGGGGTTAAATGAGAGAATTCTAAGTTACACACAAAAATCTTGGGAAATCTAGGTATGTTTCAAGCCCGTTTTATAATAGCTTCAAACAAACCCAGTCAACTCTTCTGAGGGCTCCTAAGAATGCTAACCCAAAGCAGATAATGAGACTAAAGTCCAAAGGTAGAAACGGAAGACTAGTAGGCATATGGAATTTCTAGCTGCTATTACTTCCTTTCTTTCATCTGTCAAAGAGGAAAAACTGGAGCTTCCCTGGTGGCACAGTGGTTGAGAGTCCACCTGCTGATGCAGGGGACACGGGTTCGTGCCCCAGTCTGGGAAGATCCCACATGCTGCGGAGCGGCTGGGCCCGTGAGCCATGGCCGCTGAGCCTGCGTGTCCAGAGCCTGTGCTCTGCAACGGGAGAGGCCACAACAGTGAGAGGCAAAAAAAAAAAGAGGAAAATCTGTTACCATTTCTCTGAGAGCACAGGAGGCTGGAGGGTAGAAAGTACACATAGGCCAGCTTGCAAGCGGGCTCAACACTGACAGGCTTTTCAGGCTGTACAAGATTGCTCCAGGAGGCCAGTAAACTCCCACTGCAAGCAAAAGCAGTGACCAAGCCCATTTAACAGGAGAGAGATGCAAGGTACACAAAAGTCCAGGGATGGCTGAAGCTGAGACAGTGACTGACAGATCAGATTTCCTTCTCACTTCAAGTCCTCTCTCTGCTGATCAGATCTACTCTAAATGCCTTTATAAATGTTTCAGTGAATCTTATCTTCATGCATTGGATTAGCAAGATCAACTCCCCACTGATAATGCAAAATAACCCTGAAATGTTTCATGCCTTGCTGATCAGCCAGAAATTGAACTTTCCGTCTTCATTTGGACGGTGACGATCTTGATCTTTCACCTCTAGCAAAAATCTTCTCATAGCTATAATTTTAAAGTTCGTAATGAGTGCTTCATTTGCTTTCCAAGCAGATAGAACACCTTTTTTAAATACACTCAGCCTGCCATGACCTTCGTCAATGACTTAAAGAGTTCACCACATGTAATCATTTTCTTTGCTCGGGAGACATTCTTAAGTTTTCTTTGAAGAGATTTGGGCAATAACTCCATCGATGAAATTAAGCACACGTGCGCACACGTGCGCGCGCACACACACACACACACACACACACACACATTTTCAACTTGTCACCTTTCTACCATACCTGAAATCAAAACTTTTCCTTAAAATGTACTTGGAATTCTGCATGACTACCAAAGGGTTCTAAAATCCTTCAGCCTGTTAACTAAAACACAATAAAAACGTCAGCTAAATCTGTTTACACTAAAAGCAACACACCATCTTAACTCTAGGCTAAGCAAGAGGACAGCTTAATGCCTACAGGAAGCAACTACAGTCCACATGCCCAGATGGAACTTCGGGCTGCCCTACACAGCTGGATGAGACTGAACTCACTTGGGGTACATTTTGGTTTTTTTCTACACTAAGAAAAAAAACAATGATTTTAATGATATGGGCCAATGTAAAGCCATTCTACTCTGTTTTGCCTACTTTTGTGAGGTTTTTAATATGAAATAGAGGTTTTGAGTAGTGTAACATGACACTGAATGTAGGCTTCTTGAAGGCAGGCCCCAGATCTTACTCTCCTTTTTTATTCCCTATGGTAAAAGGCAGTGTCTACATAAAGTGGGTGCTAAACTACTGTTGACTAGTACATTCTATTTCTAAAGCTGGATGGCGGGCACAGTGGTGTCTATTATTATGCTTTAAAATGGATATATGTGTGTTTTTTGTAGATATGATATTTCATAATTTTTAAAAAGAGGGAGAATCCTGAGGCCTACCCACTACACATTCTAATTCAACAGGTCTAAAGTGGAGATAAGGGATTTTTTTTTTCTAATCACCCCAGGTAACGCAGATGTGGGCAATCTATAGAATTCACTTTGAGAAAAAAAACAACAAAAAAATAAATAAACAGACCAATATAAATAACATGCCTGTTATCAGTACACTGCTATTAGTGGTGAAGGTGTTTTACTTTCCTGGTTCAAATTATCAGGCTCAGACTTAAACACAGAGAACATAGTATTTAGCATAAAATATTACCCTCAGATGTGCCTGGAAATTCCTTCCTAACTTGCTCTGATTTTCCTCTATTATAATTCTTAATGCTTTTGCTTTCCTTTTCTTTTTTCCTTCAGATATTTGAAGACAGAAATCCTTAATTACATTTCTCTCCTACTTAGTTTATTGCCCAGACTCACAAAATCTTACAAAGTTATACAGCTTTGCAACTTTACTTGGAAATTAAGACCTCATATTTACTTCATATTTTGAGGAAGGGTTTTTAGCTGAATCCTTCCATATCTCAGTTTGCAAAAAAAGAAATAGAGGTAAAAGGAGATAGTGCATCTTTTCCCAAACCCTACCTCTCTTGCTTTTTCATTAAACAACAGTATAAGTGTCAAATGAAATAAAAATACCTCTATAACAACAACACAAAAACCACATGATATCTTCTCTCCAAACTTAGGGAAATAATTTTCCAGTTTTTTTTTTTTTTAAGAAATGCCTTGGGCTTCCCTGGTGGCGCAGTGGTTGAGAGTCCGCCTGCCGATGCAGGGAACGCGGGTTCGTGCCCCGGTCCGGGAAGATCCCACATGCTGTGGAGCGGCTGGGCCTGTGAGCCTGCGCGTCCGAGCCTGCGCGTCTGGAGCCTGTGCTCCGCAACGGGAGAGGCCACAACAGTGAGAGGCCCGCGTACAGCAAAAAAAAGAAAGGCCTTTTATAAAAGAAATCCCTGTGGTAGTTACTATAAGGCAGAAGTTACTTGAATTTAAGCACAATGATTTTCTTAGCAAATCTCATAAAGTTTAAAACCTATGTAAGGCTTTTGGAAAAAAAATCATGTCTTTTACCACCTAACATTACATTTGGAACAGAACTGTATACAGTTTTAAACAAAAAATATGTGTTTATACTATGTCTCCCATGTTAGAATAAAAAACATTTTGACCTATCTTCTTTTTTATACTTGGCAATGTAATTAGGACAGACACACACACACACACACACACACACACACACACACTACCATTATTGCCACCAATCAGACCATGTCAACATCATACACTACAATCCTGCAGGTTTGAAAAATTGCATTTAAAACACTGGAATGAATAAATAACAATCACAAAAACAAACCTAACCAAGTTTCCAATACTTAATTGAAAGTAGTTTAAAATTTTAAAGCCACGAAATAAGACTGCCAGTCAGCTATACCCTCCAACAGTCTCACTTTAATACCTAAAGGATATGCTGGCATTCCAGTGTACACGCATTGTTATGCACATGCATTGAGTTCCCTCTGCTCCTAAAAATGATTATAAATTTTAATTGGCTCACTGAAACAAAAACAATCTAAGTTATAAAAACAGAAATTGTTTTTGAACTTTAACAAAAAGTAAAAAGGCTATTCTCACCAAAGTACAAGATGTGAGTTTAAGGGACGCAATAACTTTCAATCCATGACAAAAACCTTTCAGTAAGCAACAGTTTTATGGAAAAAAGCATTTACAATGAGAGGTATATAAGTAACAGAGAAAAAAAAAATCCCTTCTAAGTTATACAACAACTTTACAAAATAAAATGAAGAGAATCATTTCAAGTGACACTATTGTATCTGCATATGTCCCCAAAATCATTAAATACAAATATGCTACACAGTCGCACATTTTAACATACGAGAGCATATGCTAAACATGTGTACAGGTATTAAAAGATGTATATATCAGTGTTTGAGAGCATAAACTCAATGTCAATAAGTTTAATAACACAAAATCTGGAAAGAAAAAAGTTTTCTTACATGTATAAACACTGCAAAGAATGGTCAGCTGAAAAGAACAGTGTAACATGGAAATGTGCCCCAGTAATTTTCCCCCCATGCTAAAATCCATGTGGGTACATAGCCGCTGTATGTGAGACAGAGCAGACAACCACGGTGAAGTAGAATCGAAACCTTCACCTAATGGCACCTGACACTGCACTCAGCTTTTGGATCTTTTCATTTACATGCACGAAAAAATTTATTTTCTATCCTTAGCTTTTTCCGATATATGATACAAAAGATTAATCTTCCCTTACATTTATTTCAACAAAAGCCTATATTCGGTTACCTTATAACAGTATTTTAGAAAACCATGAAACTTAAAATTATCTAGTATTTTTACCTACAGATCATTTTCTTCCATAATCTGACATAAATATAAAATAGTCTATTCACTGCACATCGGAAGACATGACCAAAATGGACTTTGAAAGCTTCATTTCTGAAGCTCAATGTTCAATATTTATGAAAAATTGTGTCTTATTCCCCAGGACTTCAAAAACGCTTGACAGGGCTTCCCTGGTGGCACAGTGGTTAAGAATCCACCTGCCAATGCAGGGGACACAGGTTCAAGCCCTAGTGCGGGAAGATCCCACCTGCTGCGGAGCAACTAAGTCCCTGTGCCACAACTACTGAGCCTGCACTCTAGAGCCTGCGAGCCACAACTACTGAGTGTGCGTGCCTAGAGCCTGTGCTCTGCAACAAGAGAAGCCACCACAATGAGAAGCCTGCGCACCACAACAAAGAGTAGCCCCCTCTCGCTGCAACTAAAGAAAGCCAGCACGCAGCAACAAAGACCCAACGCAGCCAAAAATAAAAATAAATAAATAAATAATTTTTTTAAATGACAATCATGAAGCTGCACAATATAAACATTTAAAGAACTAGACCAATGATACTAGAAAACAAAGGAGATGTTCATAAATTCAGCATTATTAACATGCAACATTAATGTAAATGATTTAAATATCCACTGGGGAATGAACATGTAGATACAATTTCAAATGTTATACGTTGATGTCAAGAAAATGAGTGAACTTTGAACTTCTGCCAAAAGTCATTTGAGAAAGAAAAGTTTTTTAAGGGAATCACATTAGAAAGAAAGAGATAAATGACACCTTTAAACCAATTACCATTAGTCTCAGATATACCACAGGAGACCCTTTGCTCAAATTCTTTCAAGGCAATAGAAAGATAATCATAGCAGGTGCTAATCCAAGACTCCAGTAACTTCTCTACCTCACTAATTATGTGGCAACTGAAAGAATTACTTGGCATACTGAAATGCTGGTTAAATCCATCTATCTGCCAATTCCATTCCTACACCGAGAAGTTAAATGTGGCTTAGAGAAAACACACATCCATGATGCCTGGCTTCACTTTAAATGCATGGCTTGGTTTCAGCTGGGTCCTTGGTGCTGCCTGGCAATGCTACCATCTTCTCCAGTTGACTCACTCTCCCCATCTACATGGCAATTCCGCATTTTCTTCTCTCATCTCGAACATTAATAGCACTTACCCCCATCACCACTCTCTGCTGCTGAGAAAAAAATGAAAGCCACCAGAAAAAACTCCCAAGTGTACCCCTTCTACCCATCTACATGGATCTATAGCCAAGCACCCTGCCTTCCCTCTTGTTATTATGAACAAATGGTCCAAGCTCCTACTGAAGCTCATACAACCCAATACCATTGTCTCCCACTTGATCAAATAAACTACTCCAGCACTCTCTCTTAAATCCACAGCTTGCTCTCTGCTGTATGATTTTCATCATGATACAAATACACTGTCCTTTCTGCATTAAAAAAAATATCTTGAGCCCACAACCCTCTCTAAACATAGTCCCATTTCTCTATTCTCTTTTATCACAAAGGACCTCATAACAATGGTCTAGACTTCCTGTCTCTAATTCTTCTCTTCCTGTTTTCCTTGAACCCACTCTACAAGCTTTTGCCCCTACGCTCCACCAAAACCACCCTGGTCAAGGTTACCAGTAACCTCCACATACCTTAATTCAATGGTCAACTCTCGGAATTCATCTTACACAACTCACATTAGCAGAATTTGATACCGCTCATCATACCCTCCTCCTTCAAACGCCTTCTTCACCTGGCTTCGAGGATACCATGCTCTCTTGTTTTTTCTTCAGTCTCACTAATTATACTCTCTGTTGCCTTTGCTGGTTATTCCTCATTGTCCTGACCTCTTAAAGTTGGAGGGTTCCCGGACTCAGTCCTTGAACCTCTGCTCTTTTCTATTTATGCTCTCTCCCTAAGGAATCTCAACCTCAATCTTGGCTTTTAATACAGTTTATTCACTGATGACTCCCTAATTTATGTCTCCAGGTTTAGGCCACCCCTCACCTCTCAACCCCTGTAACTCTAATTGCTCACTGACATTTTCGTTTGGATATGTAATAGGCATCTTGACACATCAAAAAAATAAGCTCTTGATCTTTACCATATGGCTGACATCACAAGTGTTCATCAACGTCCAGCTCCCCTCCCCTTCAGGGCACAGGAATGACAACCCATGATAAGACCACATGACTTGTTCTGGCCAATGTAATGTGAGCAGAAGTGCCATATGTCATCTCCAGCCTGGACATGATAAGCCCATTGTGATTCTCCAATCTCTCTCCTTCCGTGCTGTGGCAACTGAAAATGTTTTGTGTTCCATCCAGATGGTGTACTTCAAGACGTGGAGCCAACCAGGCTTCCTTAGTGATGGCAAAGACCTTCCCACTGACCAACATGGAACAGGTACCATTAACAAGAAATAAACTTATATGCTTAACAAGCCATTGAGATTTTGGAGTTCTTAGTTATCACAGTATAGCCTTGCCTACCCAGACTAAATACCCCCCCAAAAGCAGCTCTCACGTAGTGGTCTTTTCTATCTCAGCAAACTCCATCCTTTTAGCTGCTCAGTCAAAAACCCTGAAGTCATTCTTGACCCCTTTCTTTCTCTCATACCCCACATCCAATTCATCAGCATACCCTGCACCTTCAAAATACATACAGAATCCAACCACCCTTTACTTTTTCCACTACCACTCTGCTCTTCAAAAGACACTGATAAGAACATGAAAAGACAAACACAAACTGGGAGAAAACACTTTAAAAGCATATAGATAAAATGAAGGGCTTGTATCCAGAATATATAAAACTCTCCAAGCTCATCAATAAGAAAACAAAACACCCAATTTTTTAAAAAACAAAATTTTAATAGACATTTCCCCAAGAAAGGCATAGATAGCAAATAAACACATGGAAAGATAAGAATGCTCACCACTATTAGTCACTGGAAAATGCAAATTAAATTAAAACCGCAATGAGATACAACTACATACATATTAGAATGGCTAAAATTAAAAAGAATGACAATACCAAGTATTGATGAGACGTAGAACACAGCAATTCTCATATATTGCTATTTAAAATGTAAAATGATACAACCACTTTGGAAAATATTTTGGCAATTTCTAAAAAGTTAAACATACACTGGTGGTAAAAGAAGAGTGTTTATATATTGACAGATATGGTCCACTCCAGAAGTTGTTTATAGATGACTTATATTTATTGGTGATTCTTCCCTTGGCTGAAAGGTGCTAAAACATACACCTATTAGATGATCCAGCCATTCCACTCCTAAGTATTCTCAAAAGAAAGAAAGTATATGTCCACTTAAAGATTTGTACACAAATGTTCATAGCCCAAAAGTGGAAACTACCCAAATGTCCATCACCAAGTGAATGGATAGTCAAATTGTGGCATATTCATACAAAAGACTACTATTCAGCAATAAAAAGGACTGAATTACTAATACACACAATATAGATGAATCTCAAAATAATTATGCTGAGTAAGAGAAGAAAAGGAAAAGAAAAGGAGTACACACTGTGTGATTCCGTTACAGTACGTCCCCTACATACAAACGAGTTCCATTCCAAGAGCGCATTCGTAAGTCCATTTGTTTGTAAGTCCAACAAAGTTAGCCTAGGTACCCAACTAACACAATCAGCTATATAGTACTGTACTGTGATAGGTTTATGATACTTTTCACACAAATAGTACATAAAAAACAAACACAAAAAATAAAGAAAACATTTCTAATTTACACTACAGTACCTTGAAAAGTACAATAGTACAGTACAACAGCTGGCATACGGGGGTGGCATCGAGTAAACGGGCAAGAAGAGTTACTGACTGGAGGAGGGAGAGGAGGTGGGAGAGGATAGAGCTGTCAGCGATAGGAGACGGAGAGCAAGGTGCAATTTCACTCATGCCTGACATCGATGGAACACACGTTCGCATCTTTGAAAGTTCGCAACTTGAAGGTTCGTATGTAGGGGACTTACTGTATATAAAACTCTAGAAAATGCAAACATCTATAGTAACAGAAAACAGATCAGAGGTTTCCTGGGGAAGACGACAGGAGGGAGGGATTACACAGCGGTACAAGGAAACTTTTGGGGGTGATGAACACGTTCACTATCTCAATTGTGTTGATGATTTCCCAATGCATACATATGTCAAAATGTTAAATTGTTTTAATTTGTTCAGTTTATTGTATGTCGATGATACTTCAATTAACTTTTTTTTTAAAGGAATATAGCAGGTACTGAATAAAGTAAATAAAGATGAAAACAGATGCAAAGAAAGCAAAATCCTAAGAACGAATTGCAGTGGGAACATTTATATCCTCCCTCATTCTATAGTATTCTTTTCTGAATGATAAAATATTAGTGGAAAAGGAGGAATAAGCTACTACAAAGCAGAGTCCCTCAGTATAAAGTCGTAGGGTCTTTCAGCCAAGAAAAACCACCTATAAGTAGCTCCCGAAATGGACAACTGCCACCCCAATATACAAGCACTCTTCTTTGGCCACAGTTTCCTAGTAGTTGAATAATTTCTTTGAATTCATCTTAGAAACCTGGCCTAATTTCTCCTTTTTTATATCATCTTCATTTGCCATTAAACTTATATTGACCCTTTTCCCATGAATTAATTTGCTACAAATTTTTTAAGAACTAAGGAATGGCCATGGCAGGTGTCCTCAGTTGATGAGTCTTGGATGTAAAAGTTCCTTGCCTTGGACTCACTGTCTTCTGTCTCCTCATTTCCCACTGAGGTAGAAAAATCACCATCTCTATTTCATTCACCTCCCTTGCTCTTCTCTTTGAAATCCTAAATTTCATTCATTATTGTCAATTTTAGCATCATCCTAAACATGAATTCACCCACTTCTTTCATATGCTGCTATGGTTATATGTTTTCTGTGACATGACTCCATCATAGAATAGAATAGAATAGAATAGAATAGAATAGAATAGAATAAAATAAAATATAAAATAAGAGCATAGCACCCACTTATGTTTAAACAAGTTAGCCCTGTGACTTACCTCATTTCCACCAACTGCCTTGGTTAAAATCACTGCAGAAGACACAGGGGGAGGCATGCAACCTACTGTCTGCAACCTGAAAAAGAAAAAAATAAGCAACTATAAGTAGGCTTTTGTTATCAATTATAAATAGTTTTCACTACATTCATTCTAAAATAGCAAAGCTGAGTAAATGAAAATAGGAGAATGTTTACTGATGCACATGCCCTTTTGAGTTTAGACAATTCTATATGAGGCAACATGGCTTAATAGAAGCTCTCACTCCATTCCACAGACTTGGGTGATTTTATTTTTTAAATTATTTAAGGTCTTATACAATTCAAAAAACAGTCAGGTTATGGTGAGTGTAGTCATTGCAAGATAACCAAAATGGTTAATCATTTGGCAAGTGTATATAGTCAGTTATTTTCAGGTATCTTTTCCTTACATTTTTTATAGGAAGGTTTTTGGCAAAAATAAAACTTTAAAACCTCTTGCAGATTCTTTTCCACATAACAGCAATTCTCAAACTTTCATCTCATAAAAGACATTTTCATGCTGTTGTAATATCATTATAAAAATAGGCATGACACAATCATGTACTTCTTAGATTCAGACCCTATAGTAAATTCTAGTGTCTATTCTAAATTTGGTTTTTATTAAACTATGTGTATACTCCCAAGATCGTGACAAGAATTCTATTCTCTTAGTTTAGAATAGAAGACACATTGCATGACAAGCAAATGAAATTATGAGTAGTAAATCCAAGTATTAAAGATAAAAAACATTCCTCAGCATTCATACAGAATATATATTCTGGGGACAAAGCCCAACTAAAGTGGAAAGTTTATACAAGGAATCAAGTACACAGAGTATCTGACTAATATTTTGAATGTAGGATCACAGGTCATTTTTATTCACTTTTGTAATAATATATTGTCTAATCTTTATGCAATGAATTTATATTGGCTCTGAAGTAAGAAAAAATAAAAAGTTTTCATTAATTTTTGACTGAAAACTTAAGAAAAAACCTTATAGGGAACTTCCAGTTCAATTCACTTTAACATGGTCTTCTTTTAAGGTCTGTTTTCCCAAGTGATGCTGAAGTAGTCTGTCTGATTAAGAATTCCCAATCTCTGAGCCTTCCTTGTAATCATTACCATCAACATCACTAATATTACTGAGATTTTACCATCTGTAGTAGATACTGTTCTAGACACTTTACTCATTTATCCCTCACAAGTATTTAAGATAAATACTATTATTATTCTCATTTTTACAAAAGCTGAAGTTAAGACAGGAGTTAAATATATGACCAAACTCACAAAATCACCTATCTTGGGTTAAACTTTTATTCTGTAATCCAGGGCCAAAGCCTTACCAAGGCCACCCCTCCAGGCTCTCTGCCTTCTGGCTTCTCTACCACCAATACAAGGAACAGGTCCTCTCAGGTATTTTCAATCGAACTTTTTCAAACTTTCCCTCTCATCTGGCCTCTTCCCCTCTATGTACAAAGAAGGAGAGTTCTCCGTATCTTAAAAAAAAATCTCTAAGATATATACTGAATACATATACTTTCTACAGGTAGGACACTACACAAGGGTATAAAAAAAAGTATAAGACATCATTCCTGCCTTCAAGGAGGCAGAATATTCAACACACAAATGTAGATAACTAACCTCAAAATTAGTACTGTTGCCTCCTCAGGATGTAATAATACTTTTTCCACTGTGGCTCACTGTTGTGCTCTACCTCCAAGACCCCAAAGCTCATTCCCTCTTTACTCCCCTGGAATCTGACTTATGCCCCTTCTAGTAAAAGCAGTAACCTTATAAGTAACCAGCAATCTCCCAATCACCAAATCCAACATCCTTTTCCCTGTATTCATTCTCCTTTCCTCCTTGCTTCTCAAAGCACTCTATTCTCTTGGTTGCCATAGTACAGTATCATTCTAATTTATCTCCTGTCTTTTAAACCAGCCCATTCAAGTATTTTCCTGTCTTCTGCTCAATCTTATTTGCAAATCTGAATCTATATGAATACTTACAAATTTCTATTGCTAACCCTAACCTCCATTCCCAAATCCGTAGCTGTCTATGACTGCCACCATAAACAAAACATGTCTAATGTTGAATTTATGTATATTCTAAGAAATCAATTTTGCCTCTCAATTAACCTATTTCTTCCAATGGGACAGCTTTTTTCCTAATGATCCAGTCTGAAACTTTGGAGTTAAGTGGAGCTCCACTCACTCTTCACAAACCAAACAATCGCCACAACCAACTTTCCATTCTTTTCCATGACTACTGTCATCATCCCCCTTCAGATGCTTTTCGCCCAAGTCTGGACATTTCTAAATGCCTACTCAGTGCTCTCTCTACCTTCACTCTTTCCCTTTAACACAGCAAGGTAAGGAGTGTGCGCTCAGAATACATTTATCTCAGTGATTTAAACAGGACCTTGATGTAGAAGTCGGCAATTCCCTCCAGTTAACATACTAAGTGTGTACTCTCAAATTGGGAGGGGAAGGGAGAAAAAGTGAGTGAGGAAGAGCTTTCTCTAAGTGAGGTAGACTAAGTTTGTACTCCGTTAAGTTTAATATCCTGAGCTGAGAATTGTATGCTTTTTTTTTATTTAGCATACTGTGATTACAAACTCTACTCTGCTCTGCTTATATACCCAGGACAATACTATCAGACAATCTTCTTTAATGACCATTTTCTAGCATGTTGTTCTCTTGTTTAGCACATTTAAGAACGCTGCATCATCTACAGATTCAAACTCAAACTCCTCAGCCCAGTAGTTCCAGTCTTGCAACTTGGCCTTAAGGAAGCTTTTTATCTTTGTCTCCCACTAATGCCTCATGTTTGAATTCTCTTCTTTAGGAGTACACAACCCTTGCTGCACCTCTTCCCCTTTAACTGATTACACCACTTATCTAACAAATCATATGCTGCCCCATTTTATTGGTTACTGTTTTATATATCTGTATATATATCCTACATATCCAACTAAATTGGAAGTTCCCTGAATACAATGAAAATGAGTTAATATCTTCCAATTTCTTGAGTGCTCTCTACAGGGCAGATAGTTGGTAAATACTGGTTCTCTATATGCATCATACCTTGTTGCTCTAAAATGATGTCATCACATTTATGTAGCATTTTATGCTTTCTGGTGAAATTTTATGTTCATTCTCTCAAACTCGACCTGGCCAAAACAGCACTCTTGATTTCCTGCTCTCGTCCCAACCTATTTCTCCCCCAGCTAAGAAAATGATGCCGCCAATCGGCCAGTGGCTCATACCCCGAATCCAGACTCCTCCCTGTCCTCTCTCCACAACCTATCCACCCATGGATACTGAGAGCTCTAATTTTAAAATATATCCTCCATACATCCATTTCTTTCTTCTGAGCTGCTCCCTCATCACACTAGCCTCCAAGCTGGTCTCCTAGTTTTCTCTCAGGCTCTTCTACTATCTATTCTTCATACAGGAACTAGAAGAATCATTTGCAAACATAAATCAGAACCATATTACTCTCTCATTTAAATCCCTCCTGTAGCTTCCTGCAGCACTCGAAATAAAAACTGAATGCTTTACAAGCCTACAAGGCTCTGCATGACCAGGATCCTATCCATCTTTTCAACCCCAAGTCACATTATTTGTCCTCTATATCATCAGGCTTTGGCCATCATTGTCACTTTCCTGACCCTAGAAGACACCAGGCTTGTTCCAGTCCTTAAACATTTTGTTTCCTTTACCTTGAACATTCTGCCCCCAGAACTCTGCAGTCTAAATTGATCACCAGCCTGTCCTCTCAACCATTCATATCACACAGTTTTACTTCAGATCACTTATCTCTATCTTGATCATCTATTTACTTATTTATTGACAATCACACCTAGAGTGTCCTTGACGTGCAAAACTAACTTGCCAATTTTGTTCACTGCTGTTTCTCTAATACCTATGATAATTCCTGGCATATAGAAGGAGCTGAATAAATGACTTGAATAAATGAATGAATAAGTGATCTCAATTGATATCCCCACAGCATTACTAAGCAGGCAATAAAAGTATGATTATCCTCACTTTCTACAAAGGGAAATTGAGGTTCAAGACTATTCAATGACTTTCCTAAAAGTCACATAGCAACTTAGGGGCAAGGTCAGACTGCAATCTTTAGGCTTTAAGTTCAGCGTTATAGTTGTTATACCATGATGCTAAAATGTGGTTAGTTTTAAACCACTTCAAATAATTTTTAAAAATCATTAAATCCTTTTAACAAACATGGCAACATTTTTAATGGGAGAAAAGATTCTAATAAAAATCTATTGCTCTATTTACAACAGTCAGGACATGGAAACAACCTAAGTGTCCATAGACAGATGAATGGATAAAGAAGATGTGGCACATACATACAATGGAATATTACTCAGCCATAAAAAAGAAACAAATTGAATTATTTGTAGTGAGGTGGATGGACCTAGAGACTGTCATATAGAGTGAAGTAAGTCAGAAAGAGAAAAACAAATACCGTACACTAACACATACATATGGAATTGAAAAAAAATGGTTCTGAAGAACCTAGGGGCAGGAGAGGAATAAAGATGCAGACGTAGGGAATGGACTTGAGGACACGGGGAGGGGGAAGGGTAAGCTGGGACGAAGTGAGAGAATGGCATGGACATATATACACTACCAAATGTAAAACAGCTAGCTAGTGGGAAGCAGCCACATAGCACAGGGAGATTAGCTCGGTGTTTTGTGACCACCTAGAGAGGTGAGATAGGGAGGGTGGGAGGGAAACGCAAGAGGTAGGAGATATGGGGATATATGTATACGTATAGCTGATTCACTTTGCTTTACAGCAGAAACTAACACACCATTGTAAAGCAATTATACTCCAATAAAGATGTTAAAAATAAATTAAAAAATAACATGAAAAAATCTATTGCTAATTCAATTATCCTATCAAACATAAAACAGAACAAGGGAAAAAGTAAATGTTTGTCCCCTCTATATATTTTTCTTTCCTATGCATTTTAAAAACACATATTATAGTCAGCCAGTATCTGTATACATTTGGTAAGATATAGAACACAAAAGTTAAAGCACCCAATTGACAGCCTACATTACACACATGCACACAGACCTTACATCCTGTAGTGCCTTCCAATTTTCTCCCAACAGAAAATTGTCTCTCCTAGAACCTTATCATTTAGCAAGAGTGTATATTTTAAGATTCTTGTTATAAGATTCTTTAATGCAGTTCCTTAGTGAAACACTATCACTTTAAAGAATAATAATAATGTTAAAAGTGTTTTTATTTCCTTATATGACACATAAGCCCTTTTGTGTACAGTTGCCACAGAAATAATAATGTTACTAAAGATACCCCATTAAAAGTGGACACTTCAAAATATTTAAACATACCCTTTTAAAAGCCACTCATTGATGGGTGTGATTGACAAAAGCTGAAGAAGAAGCCATATTGCTGCTGGGAAGAATGCAAGTGTAAAGATCTGAATAAAAAGATGTAGTTTTATATGCACCAAAGCACTTGTCAGCTCCTGTGAATATGAAGGACACAAAATAACAAAGGTAAGAAAACTATTTCTGAAGACTGCTACCAAAACAACATCATATGAATTAGGTTTTTTTTAAATTGAGATATAATTGACATATAACATTATATTAATTTTAGGTATACAACATGAAGATTCATTGTGTATACTGCAAAATGATCACCACAATAAGTCTAGTTAATATCCATCAATGTGGAGTTATTTCAGAGCTAAAACTTTTACCTATAAGCATATGCATAAGAGACAGACTTTAAGGGAAAAAAAAGTTGTTCATCATAATTATAAAGTATTTTTCTATAAAATTTCTGAAGCATTCTAATTTCTTTCAAATACAGTATACCCCAACAATTCAGATTTGTAAAAGTCTGGAACAGGACTAAGCTAACTACCTTTACACTAGTATAGATTTCAGAATTGTTGACACTGCAGACAAACATGTATGTTTAACTATTTAAAACAAAATCTTGTTTAAAAATTTTGGCAGGACCTAGAACTTTAATTAAATTTGATAATTAACCTCTACTCATTACACCAGACCTAGCAAGGACTCGATTTGGCAAGATGTTACTAAATCTACACACAAATCCTAATTTTTAAAAATGTTTTCCCAACAATATTCTACATTTCAAAAGGGCTTTTTTCCCCAAAATCTACTCACTAGATTTCTTTATTAACATTTACTGAATAGTAGCTCTGTGCCATGCTCTGAGCTTGCCACTTTATGTATGTTATCTCATTTAATCCTGACAACAACCCAGTTAGGAAGATATTATTATCCCTATTGTACTGATGAGGAAATTGAGATCGAGAGTGAAGCCCAGAATCAAACCCATTTCTGGCATTCTATCAAACCCACTCACTCCTGCTTCTCCCACCATGTCACACCGCTGCCCCAGGAGAGAAAAGATTTGCATGAATCATGACACACCAGGCACATATTGTAAGTCTCACAGCTAAAAAGGGATACTCGGTAAACTTTGGGATTTCAATATGTACAAACCAACAAGCGTTTACATTTGAATTTCTTTGAGTTATGTGGTTATTCAGCAAAAATAAAACAAATTCAGAAAGTAGTAGAATATAAAACATGCAGGCAGTCATTAAACACATTCAAAGTTGCCAGAGATTCACTGGTTTATAAACATAGCACTGTCATGTTCCCCACCTCCCTTAGTTCAAGTAAGTCATGAACTAGCCTCAGAGACATTAGCCAAAGTTCATGGTGTAATAAACAGTAGGTTAATGCAAACTCATTCACTGGTCACCACTTTCTGCAATCTGTCTCATCAGTTCCCACCATTAATCTCCCTTCATGTTACACAGCAGTTCCAGTTTAATCACAATACGTCCCTAATGGCATCTATGGAACTTCTGGAAATCTGGGTCTAATGCAGGACAACTGGGAAACACTGTGCAAACTGGAAGCCACACTGGGTCCACGGATCTGAGCTAACATAAAAGGAGTCATCTTTACAATGAACCCGAAATTGCACCCCAGAGAAAACTTGAGCACCAGCAGTTCCAAGAATTCTCAGCAGTCTTGAAACCAAATCTCACGCAAATACACTCAGAGGCATTCTTAAATACCAAATGAATATCAGTAGGTTTTTTATTTTCAAAAAATGAAAATAAAATGATTAGCCAGAAGGCAGTAACAAAGACATTTGCATACACTTCTCATAGGAATATAAAACGCTGTAACTTTTCTGAAAAGTAATTTGGGAGAATATCTCAAGGACTATAATAGGATTCATACTCTTGGACCCCAAAATTTTATGTCTAGGCATTTCTCCTGAGGATATAAAAAGTGGTTACAAGCATTTATATATAGAATTGGTTGATAGTCACAGCATTATCTATTACAGTAAAATCTGGAAACAACTTATATGTCCAAAAGTGAGGAAATAACTAAATAACTTAAGGTAGCAACAGAGTGTTCAGAGCTATTAGAAACTATGTTAAAACTGTGTAGACAAGGATGTAGAAGTTCAGGGTCTTGCCCTACTTAACCAACAGGTGTCTCACTGGCACAGCCTACGTAGACCAACCTAGCAACTCATTCCTTCAGGCGGCAAACACTTACCCAGCACCTGCCTCCTTTCTAGGTACTTGGACTATCTCTCACAACTCAAACTTCACATATCATCTGACCCAGCAATCCTACTTAGAGGAATTAATCCTTCATACATATTCCCAAATGTAGGAAATGACGTATTTTTAGGTTATCCTTTGCAGAATGTTTATAATAGCGAAACCCCATAAGTTACCTAAATGCCATTCAAGAGAAGATGAGGAAAATATATCAAGACACATTCAAAAATGGAATATTTTTCAGCATCCAAAAAGAAACAGGGAGTTTTTTATGTGTTGATATGAAAAAACCTCCAAAATATGTGTTTTGAGTAAAATAAGGTAAGGTGGCAAACGGTATAAAACACCCCAGTTTGACAGGGGCGGGGGGTGATACACATATGTATGTTTTGCATAGAATACCTCCAGAAAGATACACAGAAACTGTTAACATTGGTTGTCTCCAGAGACGAGAACTGAATATTTAGTAGGGGGGTAAAAAGAAGACTTCTCATCGTATATACTTTTGTACCTTTTGATTTATGTTCATAAAAGTAAATAAAATATAAATTATCTTATTTTCAAATATGAAGAAAAAATAAATGAAATATATTACATGGAAAATTACTATTATACACTGTCATGTATTAAAAATAAAATTGTATGTGTGTATGTATGTGTATATTTATGCAAGTATGTGTATATATATATACACATATATACATATACACAATTTTTTAAGTATTTTATTTTTAAAGTAGTCTCTATATAAAAAATGCGTTTAGGGAAAAAAGGGCTAAACTACACACAACTGTTAACAGCAGTTATTTTTATTCTTTCTAATCTTTCTACATGGGGAAAGACTACTTTTGTAATCATGAAAAAAGTTATAAAAAGTAAAATGTAGTTAGAAAACACTAGTTGATCTGAAAAATGACAGTAGAAACAACTGATATTGTATCAAAATAATGGAACAGTAAAGAACCCAGCAAAATGAATCACAAGGGGCCACTATGTTGGGTCCTCAGGGGCTTCTTAACAACAGGGAAATAACAGACATGAAGTGTTTCCAAGAAAGATTTTCAAGACTGTCACAAAAACCCAGTATTCTATATCTTCTATACCTTCTTCATACAACCTTAAAGATAAAATAAGCTTGCACTGGAAAAGAAAAAGCAAGTAAACACTATAAAATTCAAAATACTATTATTCCATACATATCCATGCAGAATTGAGGGCCACATACTCAAATAAATACCATCATGAATAACTGAAGAGTTGATACCACATGACATCTTATTTATTCACATGTAATACAGGTCGAATCCCATTAAAATAAACTTAAGGAGATACTCCACATACCAGGGCCTCACTGACAGCATCAAGAATCGCTTGAAATCAGAGGCTCTGACTGGGACTTAGAAATATTTTCATTACGTACCAATTTCCCTCCTAACCCTTATTTGACCTTTATTGGATTTGCTTTCGGAGAGTCAGCCTCATAGCTCTGGGCTGGAAACAAGCGGCAAGAACCTCAATTTTAGAATTTGCTGTATTTATTTCTAAGCTGATGGGATTTTTCAAAAATGATCTGTTTAGGAAAATAAAGGAAAGCCGGTATATTCTGGCCTAGTGGGGACCCTTTTCACGCCCTGAGTTTCCTGTTCATCTTTGCTTCTGTCCCGAGGCAAGTACAAGTGCACAAGGTGGCAGTGCCTTGTGGCCACAGGTGCTAAACAGGTACTTGTTTAAATGAGATTGGTCTTGTCACAGCCTCTTAAGTAACAAATCCTCTGAAACTGTAGATTTGAAGTTCGCTAAATATGAAATATATTTCGAATGTGACCTTATTTCATGTCACTACAACAAAATTTCAGAAACCACTTCAACAGGTATGTCACAAACTAGAAATCAACAGTCATAAAACCGAAGACTTAGCATTAAATCTTTTCAGCATGAAGTATTAACACAGTCCTTTATAACTTTAATAAATGAACAAAACAAATTCTAGAATACACATCATTACATCAATGTATAAGTAATACTACATGAAATGTTCACTATAAATCAAACTTGAGTGGGGCCGATGTAAATGCTTTCAAATAAACGCAAGTTAATTATAACCTACCGTCTCCTGTGCGCAAAAATGCACTGTTCCAGGACCTAACAGGATATAAAAATAGTAGTCCCAGCTGAAATTAGTTTGTAAACTAGAAAACAAATTGTTACAATCTTGTTATTGAAACAAGATTGTTAACTAGGAAACAAATAACAAGAAGTTCACTACCTCCTAACTTACAACTGTTTGGTTGCCCGGGAAATTAACAGGGCTTAGAGATGGTTTAACATTACAGAATGACGCAATCTAGGGCATCTTAAGTTAAACGGATCTTGAAAATGACTTAATGTTGTATTAGCTTGAAAAGGGCCTTTAATATGGAAGAAGTGGCTTTGATGGCTATTTAGATGCCACAATAAAGCACAGGATCAAGGCATTTCAGCGTTAGATCCCAATTAGCTGGATGATTCTGAAGGTTTCCTAGGTGCTTACAGAAGAATTCGGTCCTTAGAGAAATGCTGGTAAGTATGACCTTCTTCCTTCTTCAACTCCTGCATCCCGCAAAGTTGGCTGCTTGACAGAAGAGCATTAAGCAAGAAGCTAAAGGAGTGAGAGAATCAAATCTTGCCAGATTTCCCATGGCATAAAGAACAGCCGTAGCCATTAAGCAGCCACCAGGGGACGTAGTTAGAGCAACGTCCCAAGTAGGGGACTTGGGTAAGGCAGCTGCTCCACAAAGAGCATCAGCAAAGGCCAGCAGGAAGACCTCCAGGGAAGCTCAGTCCAGCACCACAGGAGTGGCAGCTATCCTTCTGTATCACTGGGTCCCACATTTGAGAACCAGTAGGAGAACTCAGGCGTTGACAGAAAAAGCCTGTGCCCCCTTAAGCACTAATCGTAGTCCCTTATTGCAATATAATTTCCAAAAACTAGAATTCAACATATTTAGGAAATCCTGTTCTATGTCAGTTTTCAAAAGAGCAAGTAATTAGTGAGAATATTTCAAATTCTTGAGACAAAGTTTCTCAGACACTACACGGGGATCCCATTTACATCAAAAATGTCCCATTGATAAGATTTATACCAACCTGACAACTACAGAATACATAAATTTAGTAAAACCATGCTTTTTCCACGTCACTACTAGGATGGTCAAAGAAGAAGGTAACTAAATTGGGTCTTCATTCAAAGCACACTTCAAAGAAAATAAACTTAAAATAAATAAAGGCAAGACATAATGCTGAAACAAATTGTACAGCCATTTCTAAAAAAACCCAAAATCCTGACATAGTAAGATTTCCCTATCTACATAAGAATAAGCATCTTAGAATGACAACTTTAGAAACTCAATGTAATTTCTTCAAAAGTAAATAGGTATTTTCTCCTCTTTTTTTCTTCTACTACAATTCAAAAGAGAATCACAAATTCTACTCATTCCTCTCTTGGATGTAAAAATGCCTGGATTTGTTTAATTCTATAAGAATCCCATATTTAGTGACACCTAGATCAGTAAATAACATTACCTGTGTGTCTTCATAATAGATGGTGGCTTAGTATGAAAAATTCCAGAATTTCTCTTAAAACATTTATTAATATGTAACAGATATACCAGCAAAGAATATACTTTTAAAAAAATTAGTTAAAAATTATAACATAACAAGCATCACTTGAGCAGCATAAGTCCTGGAAGCAAAAGATGATCCACAAGTTATGGAAACCTAACTAAACATCAATAACTCCAGTGCGCCTCAGTGCCACTAGAGTGACCACCACAATCTGAGGAAGACCTGAAGTAGATGTTTCAGTCCAGTTGTTGTACTGAAAACATAACCACTATAAACACACCCTTATTCTCCATGCCACCCAGCTATGCAGTATCTATAATATATAGGTACAAAACGCAAGTCCTTTGCTGCAGTCCAAGTTCTCTTCTGTGATAGTGAAGCTTCAGACTGTACCTACACACGGCTTTACAAAAGGAATCTGAAATTTCAAAAGAGTAAGCATGAATTAAATTTTTCTCCCTGCTTCTCATGTGCCCCATAGTTGACAGTACCTCCGTATTTAATGATAATCCACTGTTAAAGAATATTGTTGCGACAGCAATGTAGGAGACAGTTATTTCTGGCATCAGTGGTCCTAAAGAGAGAGAAATGAGTCACTGTTAGATAGGCATTTCCTGTAGATAACTTGACATGAAAGGAGAATCCATTGGAGAATAAACGGTACTTTAAATCTCGGTGTCGCCGCTAGTATACTAATGTCCTGACAGAGTTAAGTGTTTGCTGTGATGCAGCCTAACTCCAGAGGATTTTCCAGATAGGCGAAGACCACGGTTGTCCAGTGCAGCACAGTATCCTCAGAGCAGAAAAATGAAAATAAATGCTGCTCTCACACGAGAGAGCAAATAGGCCGCATCCTTCCATATTAGTTCCTCTAATTTTATCTGCCATAGTAAATGTCAGCCCTGCCGACATTTTGATTTCTGAATTCTAGCCACCAGAGTAAGTTCTGGGGAAAAAAAATTTCTGTTGTTTTAAGCCACCCAGTTTGTGGTAATTTATTGTGGCAGCGCTAAGAAATGAACACACTCCCTCAAGCCAAACAACAGGACCACATCATGGTTCCTCCATTGCCTGTAACCCTCCACCATTCCAATAGATACTGCTCAGCAAATAAGACCAAGCTGGGGAAAAATCACCACTCAGTCAGTCAACAAATATTCACTGAGCAACCACAAGGCTACATTTTAGGCATTTGTAGCACATCAGTGAATAAAAGAAACAAAGAGCTCCTCAAACACTGCAATACCTAAGTGTCCTCAACAGATGAATGGATAAAGAAGATGTGGCACATATATACAATGGAGTATTACTCAGCCATAAAAAGAAACGAAACTGAGTTATTTGTAGTGAGGTGGATGGACCTAGAGTCTGTCATACAGAGTGAAGTAAGTCAGAAGGAGAAAAACAAATGCCGTATGCTAACACATATAAGAAAAAAAATCTAAGGAAAAAAAAAAAAAGGTCATGAAGAACCTAGGGGTAAGATGGGAATAAAGACATAGACCTACTAGAGCATGGACTTGAGGATATGGGGAGGGGGAAGGGTACGCTGGGACAAAGTGAGAGAGTGGCATGGACATATATATACACTACCAAACGTAAAATAGATAGCTAGTGGGAAGCAGCCGCATAGCACAGGGAGATCAGCTCGGTGCTTTGTGACCACCTAGAGGGGTGGGATAGGGAGGGTGGGAGGGAGGGAGACGCAAGAGGGAAGAGATATGGGAACATATGTATACGTATAACTGATACACTTTGTTATAAAGCAGAAACTAACACACCATTGTAAAGCAATTATACTCCAATAAAGATGTTAAAAAAAATGATAATCAAGTTTGGGGATCTTGAGTTCTATAGTGGAGACTATAGTTCATAATACCATTTTATATACAGTAGATCTTAAATGTTCTTATTATAACAACAACAAAAAACATGGTAATTATGTGAGGTGAAGAATGTGTTAACTAACTTGATTGTGGTAATCATTTTGTATATCTAAAATCATCACATTGTACACCTTAAACTTATTCAATGTTATATGTTAATTATATCTCAATAAAGCCGGAAAAAAGAAAAAAAAAATACACTGCCATACATTCTTTTAGATACCTGGCATTTACTCAAATCATTTTGCTATGATCTGAGAAAAGGCAGCAAAAGGGAGAAAGTAGGGGAAGAGGCATTACACTTCAGGGCAGTGAAAGTGGTTCAAAAACTTAAAAAGAAGTACATTTTTCCCCCCATACTTGTGAGTGAATCTGTCTCAGCTGCTCACACTTCAAAATAATATTTCCTCGAAAGCTGAGGAAGGTGATTCAGGAGCAGGTTTGAATGTCAAGGAATCTGGCTTGTTTTAGTAAATGCCTTCCAGGAATTTTTAATATCCTGTTTGTTTTTTTTCATACTCATATCCTTTTTCTTTTCCTCCAACCCCTTGCTTTTTGTGAGACCCGTTTTTGTCAACTGTGCTGCCATCCACAGTGGTACCCCAGATTCTCTCTATAGGGTGGGTTATAGTTAGCAGTATATTTGCAAGCAAGAGCTAGGTGATGCGTCCAAAGATTCATCTCCATAGCAAGCACACGGCATTGACTTAGACCACATGTTTCTTTGGAGCAGCTAAAGCATCTACCTTAGTTAGCCAACAACTGGATTTTTTAAGAAGGTAACTCTTCCTACACTCCATGCACATATATATATAAATACACATGGTAGCTCTTAACTAACTGGCATAATTCAGTGGAATGATTCCTTACTTTGAATGTCTTAAATCCTAGAGACAGGGTATACTGTTTATTTTTATATTGTTTTTTGTATTAGATGCACATCCAAATAACTAATCCATGAAAGGACCTGGTGAGGCTCTTCCAGGGCTACCTACAATGTACCTTTTTAAAAGGGAAGGAGGAATTAATTCTTATCTGGGGAAACCTAAGGCCCCTTTGAGACAGCTGCTAATGGATCGCCCACGGTGTGAATGCAGAACTAGAAGCAGGCAGGGCTGAAATAAAAAACTAGTAAATATTTGCACAGAGGTGAGAGTTGAAACTACGCTATGAAATGGTATGTGGCCCCTCTCCAAGGTAATGATTATATCCTCCAAGTCATGAAAATAACCAGATTCAGATCTTGGGAAGGCTACAAAGCGCAAAGTGGAAATATAAGTTTTAACTCTTCCTTAAACCAAAGCAAAAAAAAAAATGTTTATCAGTGAAAATGGAATGGAGTAGCAACATCAAAAGAAAAATTGGCCGTAAAAAATGAAGAAATTTTGGGACTTCAAACCCACGCTTTTTAATGTGGGAGTGGAGTGTGGGGAAAGAAGACGAGCTGGAATGTTTAGGAATGCAAGGAACTATTACCGTTTCATCAAATCTACTTATCTAGTAAATTTCACTCCTAAACCTAATCTAAGGTATTCATGCTAATATTCTTAAGTTTATACAGTAGCATGTTTCTGGTTATGTTTTCTTAATGCAAAAATGAAACAATTTCCTTTTTAGGATTTATGTCTTAATTAATGGCAAAAATTTCAGTTAAGATGCAGGTAGAAATGAGATGCTTAATCTGTACTTCCAAAGAAGTAAGCCTTTCTCTTGGAGAATGAATGGCACAGTGTTGAACTCTGGTAAACTCTAAGATGTGCATAGCTCAGGGCTCCCCTGTGTGGAAATGAAACAAGAGTATCTACACTTCAGGATCTACAATTTACATCTCCTGTGGCTCTTTACTTTCAACCTTGTATATATTTTAAAATGAAATGTAACTGAGTAAAAAGAACAGGGAACTAAAAATTAAATTTTCCATGCTAGTACCTGTTACACTTTTTCCCATATGGAAAGTCATTCAACTTCTCTCACTTCAGAGTTCCCACCTCTATAAATTTCCTGCCATATATAACTCACTCACTGGCTATAAAGATTGTTTTTTAAGGGAGGGCAGAGCAAAGGTGTGATCCTTTAAGTGTAGAAGTCTTACACTTCAAAATAGAGTCATTAAGGTATTGATCCAGGTAAAGGTGAAGTGAGCATTTATTAAGTTGAAAACAATCAAAACTTTCTACTGAAGAGAAAAGAATGTCTAGAAAACTGTTCGACTGAAAATTGTTCAGTCAATGTGAGTGCATTAACAATGCACACGCATTCTAGTGTACAGACCCCAAAATGGAACTTCTGACTAAAAGTGACAAGCAAAAAGAGATGCTTTAGGTCATTCTGTAGAGCAGAAGAGGACAGACCACTTTCAGGCACCATTACTCTCCTTGTTCCTAGATTTTTGTTGTTTTAACTGATGGGGTCAAAGTGTTATTTGGTACTATTAGGAAGTTTGTTTTTATTGAAGAAGTTTTACAGGTGGGAAGGTCAACTGAAGTACCAAGAACTTAGCCTGACAGCTTATATAAGACAGCTTATATAAGCTTATATAAGAAATCCCAAACAATTGTTTGTTTAACTGTTGTTTTTAGAAACAGTAACTTTTACACTTGGACAGATCTCAAAAAATCACATGAATACACAGTTGTCTAATATTACCCGATTCTGCGCAGCTTCTTTTGGCCTAAAACTCAGGGCATGGAAACCATCTTTATTACAGAGAGCCTTTCTTTATAATGGTTATTCATTTTTAGTGATTTTTGCCAAGAATATTTGGATGGATGTTGCAACTGGTATGAAATAAGGGGGAATCCTGGTCCCCAGTCAGTCCTTCCTCTTCCCTAAGCTAGCTAACCTGACCTAGGGTGAGTCACCTGACCTGAGGTCTCAGTATCTTCAGCATGTTAGCTGAAAATAAAGTTCCCTCAGCTCTTAACAGTCTCCTCTTTTATAATTAAACAAACGAACTCTCCTAGATTAATGGCATAAGGACTAGTGAAAGTGGGAAACAATATTTCTAAGATACAATAATTCCCAAAACTTCAAGAAGCAGAGTCTGAGGGAACAAATCAGATTACAGAATCCATCTCACACAGGCCACTGTGGGGAAGCCCTAGGGAAATGATTCAGCAATCAACAGCTCTCCTTCCCACTGAGCAGCCCAGGAATAGAAGAGAAAAGGAATTTTACCAAACCTAGTCTCTGCAGGTCTCAACTTAAAGATCACACATCACCTGTGATTTCACCTTAACACTGAGCAAATCAGAGATCTAACCCTAGAAGCTATAAAGTCTGCAAGTGAAGCTAGTGAAATCTACATTCCAGATCACCACAAAGACGCTCTCTAACATTCTTACTACCTGGCTAGCTGCAGGGACAGGGAACTCATTGGACAGTACCTAAATACCAACCTTCACAAGTTTCCCCAAAGCTCACAGAGAAACTATGTCAAATGAGAAACTGGTATCTTCAGCAGGGTAACCCCAAACAGCTTTACTCTCACAGTTACCCACCCTCCACATTTTGTACTAAGTTGAACATAGAAGAACATAAAATAAACCAAAAAGTTTGAATCCCCACTACCTTTGTCCAAAAAATTCCTTTTAAATGTTCTCTGAAGCTACCTCTAAATGGAGGTATTGAGGGTAGAGGGTAGAAGGAACCACTGTTCTCCTGACAGATCATTTCATTCAATTCCATCATGTTTGAACAAAAAGGTTCAAATAACTTCAAATATCCTCCTGACAGCTTCCTAGCATAAAGATTGTGTGTGCTCACTTCGGTTCTTATCTGTCCTTGCATGAGTAAAACCTGTCAATAAGTGTGAAAACTGCTAAACAAGGTCAAACAGACAATGAACTGAAGAAATTCAATTAATGTTTATGAAAAGTGGGACATGATTGTCTAAGGGTAGGAGGAGGGGGTCGGGGGGCATGAAAAGCTAACGGTATTTCCAGTCGTTTCCACCAATGCCCATCCACACATGACAAGGATCCCACAATTCAGAGATCTGGGTGTGATTTTTAGCCCACCTACATTTCCTTGCCAAAATACACACTACACATGGTCTAACATGGATGGATCTGTTAGACTGCTAAAGGTAGCAATTGAGTCCCGGCAGCACACGGAAGCAGTTGAATGCAACGTGTCAGTCGGTTTGAGAGTTTGTGGAGCGGCAGGAACTGCAGCAAATCATCACCCTCCAACATGTGGGCCAACAAATCTGAGTTGGAAGAGGAATGGGTGTCTCTTTTTCTTTCCCCACTCCTTTTTTTTTTTTTTAACATGGGGGAGGGGAGTGTCGGAAACAGACAAGGTAATGGTGTCCACTCCAAGATAGATAAGGAACTCCTGGCAACCTAGCGTCCCTTGGGATAGGATGCTACTTTGAAGGCAAATAAGTTTCATTCTCGGTAACCTCACTCCTTGACACTAAGGATACTCATTGATTGTTCGCGGAAAAGGCAACCTGCGTTCAAATTCCCTCGCCCCGTTCCTAATTATGAATCCTCTCTGGGGCTGGCAAATTAAAAAACCAGCAAGAGGGCCAAAAGACACCTTGGACTGGTCAGTGCCCCTAAGAGAGGCAGACACTCCCCAATTCCGGTCTCCTCTCCTTCCCAAGACTCGCAAATTAGTTCTGAAGTGGGAATCGCAGTGGAGCATATGCAGAGGTGCAGCACTTACCCCCATTCACCCCTATGGACGGCTCCAGCTTTGCTCCGGCGATCGCCAATACTATTCCAATCATGAACCATTCTTTCCTCATTCTCTCCAGTAGCCTCATGTTTGTTAGGGTGGGTGGGTTTTGTTTATTTGTTTGGCTTTTTTTCTTTTTAAGCTGCTATCGCTTAATCCCCGGGGCGTCTCCACACTTTCCACGGTCCCACCTGACATGCAGCAGAGCAAGTCAAATTGCTACTTGTAAATTAAAGACCGGGGGGTTGCTCCCGCTGCTTTGACGAGGGCTGCGAGTAGTAGTATCCAGTGACAGGAGAGTCTCACTGAGCGCCGCCATCATTACCGTGTGCCTACTAATAGACGCGCACAAGCCACCGCGGCTCCGGCTGCGCCTCCCAGCCCTCTGAAGCGGACGTTTGGGCCAGGCCGACCTGCGCAAGCGATCGAGGAAGGGAAGCTGGCCGCCGAGTAGGGCTGACAGACTGGCCACCGTCAAGACCTGTGGAACCTTAGGAATGACAGGGGCGGGGAGTGGCGTGAGGCGCCACAGCCTCCTAGCTCTATCAAGGGTCCGGCTCCAACAAACCTTTAGACACAGCCCCCCGCGCCCCTGGAATACATCCATGGAGAGACTCTTTTTGGCTTCGCCTTGAGCCTGCGGTAAAGGCTAGCGTGCGCTTGGGGCAGGGATTTCTCTGTCGGCAGCTGCGGCGGCGGGGTACAGGTTTTTTTGGTGGCGAGCTTCTTCGAAGCATTACGACGCTTCCTCGACGCCGGCGTTGACGTGTACGCAGGGGGGGAAGGGGAGGCCGCTCTCGGTCTCCTAGTCCCGGCCGGAGCCTCCGGAGTTAGCCATGCTCATACCCCGGCGCGGGAAAGCGGCACCTCAGTGCGGGTAGCTTTAGCCCCGGAAATGCGTTGAGAACTGAACACCGAGCCGACGCCCACATACGTAGCAGCGTTGCAGCCCGGGAGGGTGGGCGGTCCCCCAGGTCGGTCATCCGCGGGTGGGCGCCGGGCCCCGACCCCCTTCGCCATCACCAGCCCCAGAGTGGGGACTGCAGAGGTTCAGCCCCCTACCGGGAAGCGGGGACCACATCTTCCTTTGGGGATGGTGGGTGAGTGCTTGAGCTCCCTCCCTACCTCCCAACGAAGCTGACGGGGGGGGGGGGGGGGGGCGGCGAAGTGGGAGTCTGTGCTGGCGAGTCTGAAGCGTGCACGCTTTCGCTTGACCCTCAGAACTTGCCCCACCCAAGCAGCAGGGCAACTGTGGGAAGATCAGGATACCCAAGGCAAAAGTGGTGAGGGACCAGGAAGAGGCAGGACTCCTGTCTTCCGTTGCCCCACGTGCTAGATCCTATCCGTCCCCATTTCTCCCTTGAAGTGTTTTCTGCCAACCAGTGACATTGATAGTTTCATGAATGGACTTCCTACCCACAGACCCTGCAGGAACATCAACTCTTTCCATTTTGCACCCAAATAAATAAATCAGGCAAATGTTGTGTTACAGTTTACTAAGAACTCAGATCTATTTACAGCAGAATCAAACTCATGGAAATGATTTTTGTTTTGGTGGTTACTTAAAGGGAAAGAATACAGTGCACTGTGAATTCTGTATTAGTTTCCTGCGGATACTGTAACAGATACCTAAAACTGGAGGCCTTTAGAATAATGGAAATTTAGTCTCTCATAGTTCTGGAAGCCAGAAATCCACAATCAACGTGTTGGCAAGGCCACACTAACCCTGGAGGCTCTAAGGAGAGAATCCTTCCTTGTCTCTTACAGCTTCTGGTGGTTGTTGGCATAACTTGGCTTCCTTGGCTTATGGCCACGCCACTCCAGACTTTGCATCTGTCTTCACATTGCCCCCTGCTCTTCTGTGTGTCTCCTATAAAAACATTTGTCATCAGATTTAGGACCCAACCCGATAATCCAGAATGATCTCATTTTAAGATCCTTAACCATATCTGCAAATATCCTTTTACCAAATTAGGTAACTGTACTTTGTTGAATGGTGTCCCCCAAATGTTCATGTCAATCCAGAACCTCAGAATGTGACCTTATTTGGAAATGGAGTCTTGCCCATGTAATTGGTTAAGATGAGCTCATACTGTGTTAAGATGGGTTTAAATCCAATGACTCATGTTCTTATAAGAAGGTCACGTGAAGACACACAAAAGAGACATGAAGAAGAGATCATGTGAAGATGGAAGCAGAGATTGGAGTGATGTGTCTGCAAGCCAAGGAATGCCAAGGGTTCCACTTTGGAACCAACCACCAGAAGCTGGAAAGTTGTGGGAGTGGGGCAACCGGAAGCTGTGGTAAAGGATTTAGATTTTATTAAACACTGTAGGAAGCCACTGAAGGAATTAAAACTAGCTAGTGGAGTCATGTCCAGTTTTGCTGGAGAGATTACTTTAGAGGCAGTCTCTGAACAAATGGTTCAGAAAGAAGTGACTAAGTCAGCGGAGCCGGAAAAGGTAATTAGTATAAGAACTTTTAAGCAGGAAGAATCAAAAATAAATGACCAGGGCTTCCCTGGTGGCGCAGTGGTTGAAAGTCCGCCTGCTGATGCAGGGGACACAGGTTCGTGCCCCGGTCCGGGAAGATCCCACATGCCACGGAGCGGCTGGGCCTGTGAGCCATGGCCGCTGAGCCTGCGCGTCCAGAGCCTGTGCTCTGCAAGGGGGAGGCCACAACGGTGAGAGGCCCGCGTACCGCAAAATAAATAAATAAATAAATAAACAAACAAATAACCAGTTGCCTATAGGGGAGTGGTGACAACGGTGAGAGGCCCGCGTACAACAAAATAAATAAGTAAATAAATAAATAACCAATTGCCTATAGGGGAGTGGCGAAACAGTCTAAAATGACTCCCAGAGTATGTCTGTCAGACAGATGCTCGTGCCAGTCACTCAGCCAGGGAAACTTTATATAGTAGATTTGGGGAGGAGATTATAAATTCAGTTTATATCTTGTGTTCAAGGCCATTGGAGCATACAAATAGAGATGTCCAAAGGGGGTAGAATGGATGTTTGAGTTCATGAGTACAGAGTTACTGTAGGTCTGGGATTCTTCAACAATAGATTATGGAAATCATAGGCATTAATATAGCAAATATTTACTTTTATACTTTGTCACATTGGTTACTCAATCTCTGAATATAGTTCACTTACTTATAATATTTATGAATGTTTACTATGTGCTAAGAATAGGAGTACACCTTGTGATTGAACCTGTTCCATCAGGCTATTGAAAAGATTCAGTGGGATGTACATTGTATGTACATTGCTTTGCATGGAAAAAATGCTCAGTTATTCATTTATTCCACAAATACTTATTGAGCTCCTACTTTGTGCTAGACGTTATTCTGTAAAAACGGGGGTTACAAGGAAAAGTGAGAGACAAGGTGTCAGCTTTCCTTGTGTGTTCCAATGATGACATAAAAATGAAAATTAACAAGTAGTGATAACTGCCACCATGAAAATAAAACAGGTCGCTTGAGAAAGTAACAAGGAGGCTACTTTGAGTGGTCAGGGAAGGCCTTTCTGAAGGATGCAATTTAAGCAGAGACCCAAATGATGTGGGAACATTCATGATGCTGACATCTGAGAGATCAGCACCTCAGGCAGAGGGAGAACTGGTGAACAACCTTTGTAAATGCCCTAAGGTGGAAATGATCTTGACATGTGTTTTAAGTTTCCTTTTGCTGCTGTAACAAATTAACTCAGTGGCTTAAAACAACATAAATTTATTATCTTACAGTTCAGGGGCTCAGAAGTTCAAAATGGCTCTCACTGGGCTAAAAATCAATGTGTCCACAAGTCTGCATTCCTCTCTGGGTTTCTAGAGGAGAATCTTTCCTCTTCCTGCTGCTAGGGGCTCCCTTCATCTTCAAAGTCCACAACTGCCTATCCAGTCTTTCTCATGAAGAATCATTCTGGCACCGTCTCCTCCCTCCTTCACTTACAGAGACCCTTCTGATTCCAGTGTGCATACCCAGATAATCCAAGGTGATGTTCCTGTTTAGTTTAATCCTTAATTTAATCACAATAACGAGGTCACAGGTTCTGAGGATTAGCATGTGGTCATCTTTAGGGGCCATTATTCTACCTACTACAGCATGTTAAAGGAAGGAAGGCCAAAGGACTGGAATAGGGCTTCCCTGGTGGCGCAGTGGTTGAGAGTCCACCTGCCAATGCAGGGGACACGGGTTCGTGCCCCGGTCCGGGAAGATCCCACATGCCGCGGAGCGGCTGGGCCCGCGAGCCATGGCCACTGAGCCTGCACATCCAGAGCCTGTGCTCCACAATGGGAGAGGCCACAACAGTGAGAGGCCCGTGCACCGCAAAAAAAAAAAAAAAAAAAAAAAAAGGACTGGAATACAGTGTTCTGGGGAGCCAGAGGAAGCAGGACCAGAGCCTTCAGATCATGTAGGTATTTGTAGACCAGGTAATAAGATTTTATTTAAGTGTGGTGGGAAGCTATAGGAAATTTTCAAGCAAGGAAAAATCGTTCTTAGGTCACTCTGGCTGCTGTGTGGAGGAGGAATTTTAAAGAAGATGGAAAAGGAGATACTAGGCTTTTAGAGTACTTCAAAGAAGAGATCCTGCTGGCCTGTGCTGGAGGGGCAGTGGTAATGGGGAAGAGAAAAGACAATCATTTCCAGTTATGTCACAGAGGCAGAGACAGCATTTGCTGTTGGACTGGATTTAGATGAGTTAGGGAAAGGAATCAGGGATTTATTATTTATTTAGCTAAACCTAAGGTTTAGCTAAATCCACTATTTATTTGGGTGAACCTTGCTATCAATTTACAAAGATGAAAGAGGGAAGAGCAGATTTAGTGAGGAAAATCAAGATTTATTTTGAGATAGTTTTGAGGGGCCTGTTAGAATTTCAGGTGGAGGGAATTCCCTGGCAGTCCAGTTGTTAGGACTCAGCCCTCTCACTGCTGGGGCCCTGGGTTCGATCCCTGGTCGGGAACTAAAATTCTATAAGCCACGTGGCATGGCCAGAAAAAAAAAAAGAAAAGGAAAGAAATTCAGGTGGAGGGAGACCAGGCAGTTGACCAAACAGTTCACAGAGGGAGATCAAAGCTAGAGAGAAAAATTTAGGAGTCATAGGCATGAGTGGTCTTTAAAGCCATGCGATTGGATAAGATTACCCAAAGAGACAGTGTGAACAGAAAAAAGTTTAAATAAAGGACTCTAAGTCAACTACCACCAACTAGAAATCTCACCCTCTTTCCAGAAATATGGCCCCACTCGACTCAAAGATCTTCAGTGGCTTCATATATCCCACAGAATAAAAGTTTAATAAAAAGGCACCTGGCAATGCACAGAAACAATTTAGATGGTAGTGTCCGGTTCAATAATCAACCCACGTAATTTATCACTGTTGAATAATTTGTGAAAATTATATAGGGTGTGGTGATATTTTATATTTTTCTTTTGAGAAGTTAAGTCATTTGTATTCTTTTTAATGAAGTAATTACAAATTAAGTAATTATGAAGTAATTACAAATTAAATGAAAAATCCATAAGGACATAATCTTCAACATGTCATATAATCTTCCAACAAATGAATATTTAAGAGCAACTGTTTTGATCAGAGAATACTTTTACACTAGTGAATATTGTTAGCTCCAAAATGTTACCATGAGAGGAAATGCTGACTTATTTTCCTGTACAGTATTCTAAATATAGCAAAGATAGAGATATATAGTGGCCGCGCCAATTACAGCAGAAAACTACCAATACGTGCATAGTTTGAAAATATATCGTAGCTAGCTAGCTAATTTCCAAAATAAATATCTGGTAGTCCACTTCTCTGAGCATTGCTAAAGTGCTTTATGGAGATAGAGTATTATTTTCTTCTTTGCTATTGGCTCTCCCTGGAACAATTCACAGACTAATATTAAACAGTTATGAAAACCAACTCAAATATAGGAGGCCATGCTTTACATTAGACGAGAAGTATAACCACTTCGGTTTTTCCTGCACAGGAATTTAGGCACTTAGCTCCTATTGTATTTGTGTTCATGAGAGTTATGCATGTAGATTCCCTCAATTTAAATGTGTTCCTGCCCTCTTCACATAGATAGGGAGTGGGTTTGTCAGGTGGAGATGTAATGCTACTTTCTTTAACCCATAGTGGGTGAAGTGTCTCTTTGCAGAAGACCTTCTGCTCCTGTGGTTTGTGGGAACTATCTAATAGTTTCTCAGTCTCTTAAGTGGAAATCTGTCTCAGGAAATTAAGGACAGAGAGGAGAGTCAACAGCCATGGATGATAACCTATGGGGAGGCCCAGTAAATAATGGAGGGAAATGCAGCCCAAAAGAGAGCGATCATTTAAGGCTATTAGATGACAAATCCACTTCAATGCAGTTATTATACCTGTAAATATAGAAAAATGATAATGTTGACAACTCTTCATCACACAATCTGGGTCATTAATAAATGGTGAAGGATAGAAAGAGTAAAAGAAATAAAGCTGAGACTTCCCTGGTGGTGCGGTGGTTAAGAATCCACCTGCCAATGCAGGGGACATGGGTTCGAGCCCTGGGCAAGGAAGATCCCACATGCCGCGGAGCAACTAAGCCTATGTGCCACAACTATTGAGCCTACGCTTTAGGGCTCATGTGCCACAATTACTGAACCCACGTGCCTCGAGCCCATGCTCCGCAACAAAGAGAAGCCACTGCAATGAGAAGCCCGTGCACCGCAACGAAGAAGAGCCCCGCTGGCCTCAACTAGAGAAAGCCTGCACGCAGCAATGAAGACCCAACACAGCCAAGAAATAAATAAATAAATTTATTTATTAAAAAAAAAAGAAAGAGCAGAGATCTAAAAGAAATTCAGAGAGCCTTAAGTCTCTATGACGTGGAGACCTGTGTGTATTACACTAGTTTCATGGAGCTCCCCAAAGCTGCACGTTTCATAGACTTGATTAATATAAAGGCTGTGTATGTAACTAGAATGGGTGCTAGGACCCATTCTTAGTGGCAAAACTCCTGATTCTAGCTGGGCACATGGCCACCAAATAAAGATTACAGCTTCCTTTGCAGCTAGTAAATGGGCATGAGACTGAATTCCAGGAATAGAATGTGATTGGAAGTACCTGATTTCTAGGATGATTCTTATAGGAAGGCAACGTTCACTTCTTTATACCCTTCTTGCTGGCTATAATGCAGATGTAAAGGCTAAAATCCCAGCAGCCAGCTTCCACCAAGACTGGCAGAGCAGCAAGACAGGGGGTGCGTCTAGACTAACTTCCAGATTGTATGTGTGTAAGTGAGAAACAAACTTCTATTGTGGTCATTACTATTATTGTGAGTTTTCTGTTGCTTATAGCCAAGGCTAATTTTAATTAATATGCCATACATTTTTGAAAACTTGAAAAGTAAGCAGTGATGTCCTGACCTTTTTTGAGTGATCAAAAAAGTGAATTGCTAACCCTAATGCCTAATTGCTTACTTTTAACTCATGCAATCTTTTGAGTGTACACATAGTAGAAACTGAATCATCAGTGATAAATTAATTTTGGGGGTTTGTTTTGGCTTTATTTTTCTACATAATTTATCGTGAGGTTATCAATGTCAGATAAAATATTGATTTTCATCACCTGCTTCTGTTCATCTGTTCTGATCCAGTTCCTCATTTTTCCTTCTAAAACATTGCATGCCACACTTGAGATAATGAAGAATTTCTGAACACCACAGCTAAGAACCTGGACATTCATCTGTAGCTACCTATATGCTCCTTACATGCAGCTGTGGTCCTAGTGATTTTTTCACAGCTGTCCTTTATGACAAGTCCTTGGAAAACATTTATCCCAATGACCTTCATGCATCTTCAAAACTCAGGCTTTTTTGCACCTTGAAGGCTCTCCTGCTGCCTGGCTGATGGTGCCTCATACACCTTCCTTCCTTGGCAGCTTTGCAGAAAAGCAATAGATTATTAAGTAGGAAACTAAGACTGGAGTTTGCTGTTGTGATTGGCCTACCTGTCTTGGTGGATCCAATTTGTGCATACTATTTGGAGGAAGAAAAAGTTTGACCTAGGGGCCAGAAGCTGTATCTGAAGACACTTTAAAGCCACACTGGCCAGGCATCTATAAATATTATTTTTGAATACACTGCATCACCTAGCATCATTTGTGAGGCTGGCTCATGATCTCTTAAGTGGCCTGTGTACTGCTATTGAAACTCTTGGACAGTGAGGAGGAAAACAGGTGCCACTACCATTCTCCAAGGAAAGTGTCACTTTTTTCTTCTACTGGAAGGGCTGTGGCAATTGTGTTTCCCTAGAAACAAAGGATTGAATAACTGGACCAATAGCATTTCCTAATTTGTCCAGTTGATCAAAGCTCTTAAATTCACATCTCCAAATACTAGTCTAGTATTTCCCTTACACCAACAGTGAGCAAACTAAAGCCCACCCCTTGCATTTTGTTTTGTTTGTTTTTTGTAAATAAAACAAATCCTGAGGTTATAAATAAAGTTTATTGAAACCTGGCCACAGCTCTGCCTGTCTGTTTGGTATTCTCTATGGCCGTTTTACCTACAAAGTAGAATTGAGTAGTTGCGCAATGATCTCCTTACCCAGCAAAGCCAAAAATATTTATTATCTGGCCTGTTCCAGACGTTCGTCTCTGTAAAAAATATTTGCTGCCCTCTCCCTCCCCAGACAGCACTGCCTTAGATAAGAAAAACTTAAGGTTCTTAAGTTTCCTCTTTGACTTTTAAGTCCCTCCTATGCTAAGATAACTCCCCACCTCTGTCTCCTTCTGGGTGCAAATGACATGATTTGCTAGGGCATGAGTAGAAATTTATTGTCAAGTCTCACTGTCAAGTTTGCCTGCAACACTTCCCTGCAACACTTGACCTGAAGCCAAAGTTGGTATCTATACAACTTAGTACTTGCATCTGGAAAGTTATGTCCTTGGGTAGCCAGAGGATGTCATGACATAATTTTTGTTCCTTTCTGGAATGCAGAAAAAAATGCATGGAAATGAAACCAACAAATGATTAAGGAAAGAAACAGAAAAAGGATTCAGCTGACAATATATGGCTGAGGGAAAGAAGTAAAGATAGGACAGTTGAAAAATAGCATAGAAGAAAAGCAGTGCAAGAAGGTGTATTAAGGTAGGCACAAATAATTCTGATAAGGCAAAGAGACTTTCCTGGTCAAGTCATTCATTTCTGGTTGAAAGTTATTCACATGTTTCTTCCATGTGTTGCAGGAAGGGGACCCCTTCCAGGGCCCGAGAGTGAGCTCTTGTCTAACACTTGGAAATGAACTGTCCGAGGAGACACACGTGCTGACAAAGCAAGAGACTTTGTCAGGAAGAGGTGCCCGGGTGGAGAGCAGCAGAGTAAGGAAACCCAGGAGGACTGCTCTGCCTTGTGGTTTTAGGTCTCAGGTTTAATGGTAATGGGGTTAGTTTCCAGGTTGTCTCTGCCAAATCACTTTGACTCAGGGTCCTTCCCAGTGGCACACGCATCTCTTAGCCAAGATGGATTCCAGCAAGAAGGATTCTGGGAGGTTGGTAGGAGATATGGACTGGCATCTCCTCTCTCCTTTTGACCTTTCCTGAATTCTTCTGGTTGGTGGTAGCTTGTTAGTTCCACGTTCCTTACCAGGAGCTCCTGTTGTAAGGTAACTCATGCAAGTGGTTACTATCAGCTTGGCCAGGCTGGGTGGTTTCGGTCAGTGGTTCCCCTAACACATGAGTGCTTACCCAAAAAAGATCAACCCTATTTGGATGTGTCACCATTTTCCTGGGATTTTAGAAAGTTAAAACTGAAGGTAAAACTGATACCAAGCAGGACCCTGTGGGGCTCCTGGGCACAAAAGCCTTTCTGTGTCCCTCATTTCTTGATTATACGAAATAGGCTTCATTCAGCCTCGGTGACCTTCCCTGAATTCCAATGAGCAAGTTCAAACAGTTGCTAATCAAGGAAGGGAGGAGATGCTGAGTCAGGGGAGGAACAGTTAAAAGAAACAATAGTGCAGCCTTGGGGCAGCGTCCTGGTTCCCCCTCAAGGATACACATAACAATATCTTTGAGCTGTTTTGCAGATGCTGAAACGCCCACCAGGTGGGAGAGGTTAATGGTTAATGAAGGTATACTGTCCACAAGCACACAGACCCCAGACCAGTTGGATCCAGAAGGTTGATGATGCTGACTCCCACTTCCCACCAACCAATCAGAAGAATGTCCATGAGCTGACCACACCCTCTTTGAACCATTACTATAAAACTCCTCACTACCCCCTCCAGGTTGGGACACACAGTTTTAAGGGCATTAGCCCGCTGTGGCCCCCATGGCAAAGCAACAAATCTATTCTTTTCTGCTTCACCCAAAACTCTGTCTCTGAGATTTAGTTTGGTGTCGGGGTACAGAAGTCAGATTGGGCTTCAAAACTGAAAGTAAATTTTAAAAGTAAAAATAATTCTAGTCCAACATGCTGATTATACCAACAAGAACCAATTGTACCCCTGCTGAAAATCACAGCATGGTGACAGAGCTGGGACAAGCCATTAGAGCCCTCAATCACTCTGTGCTTTCTCTCATATACACTACAGTAGGACATAGACCCTCCCAGAAAGCTATTTTAATGGTGAAAATTATTAGACACAGAATTCAGTTTGGGGAAAGAAAGTTCAAAAGCTTTGGAGATTCAGAGTTGCCTTAAACAATTGGAAGGTAAGCCTTTAGAAGTTCCTCTGAAAGATAAAGTCAATTCCTAATGTACCTGTGCTAGCTGCAAAATGAATGTAATGTAACAGTACTTTGATAACCCAAATATATCTTCAGATTAAGAATAGAGAAGGGGAAAACTCCACTAATATTTTTCCTCTTTCCTCATGTGGTAAACAAATTAATAAAACAATTTTGAGTATTTTAATTACTGTAACTTTTTGATGTATTTCCCTGAACTGTGTGCTATCTTCCTTTTACCATCTACTTCCAGTAATTAAAATTCCTTATCATTTCTTTATTTCCACATTCTTTTTTTAAAAAAAAATTATTTATTTATTTAGGCTGTGCCACGTCTTAGTTGCAACACGCAGGATCTTCGTCGCGGCATGCATGCAGGATCTAGTTCCCCGACCAGGGATTGAACCCAGGCCGCTGCATTGGGAGCTCGGAGTCTTACCCACTGGACCACCAGGCAAGTCCCTATTTCCACATTCTTAAATGCCTGAGCTTATATTTTCCTTAAAGTGATCTCAATCACTGTATTCCCATAGTCCTTTATGGAACAGTGTTAGAGAGTATTGAGTGTTTTAGAGATAGAGGTGAGAATAAAAAGGTAAGCCATGCTACTAGATATTTAGGAATATTAATTAGGTCGTAATAATACTTAAATGCTTCTTTGTGGTGGCAATAGCACATCTTCCTTACAAGTTCTCTTCTTTGTCTTACCTTGAGTGGCGGGTGATATTTGTTGCGTCTCCTCTTCAGCTGGCTGCCAGCTGCATTGTCTCAGTGGCTTTCAAAAGGAGACTGATGGACCTAATCCGTAAATACTGACTGGAAGCCAGAGTAAGGCAAGAGGCTCTGTTTATTGGCCATTAGTCATCAATAAATAATAGCAGTGTTAAACAGTAAACACAGAGCTCTGAGAATATCATTAACATTACTTACAAAATAAATGTTTCTGTGATATATCAGTGTGTGGCAGTCAAATCCCCCGAGGGCTCTAGGACTGAATTTGTCATCTGCTGTGTTTTAAACTGAAATATCTTTTTAGAAAGCTCTTTCTGGTTCTCTGCTCTGATTGACTTGTAAGAAGACTGGGATTTTCTCAATAAGATCTTCATTTCTTCTGGTTATGTGTCATGTCTTTATTGGGTTGACTTCATGAAGAGCTGGGAATATCTGACAAATATTTGGGGTCCCTATACTTGAGATATATGTTATACGAAGCATGCCTAACCCCACTGACTACCTAGCCCAAGGAAGCAAAGTATAAACCTTGGGGCTTTAAGAAATAACTAACCACAAGCAAGATATTGTAAATCTTTTCTTGTATTGCTTTCTAGAAGAACATGGGGGAAAGCAATAACAAAGTACTTTGTAAACAGTCTGTTTCTCCCCACCCCCTTTTCCTTGAAATCATATGCCTCCTCACTTGGTACCACATTGCAAACAGCTGGAGTCTATCACTCGTCATGGTATTATTCCCACTTGTTGAATGTCCTAAAACCAAACACTCTAAAAGCAATAAAGAAGGAAAGAGTAAACATGTTCTAAATGATTCCATTTTCATGCTTTATGACTTTCTCATGATCATTTTAGTCATCTACCTGAAGATTTATTTTGAAGGCTAAGTGGTGATTACACAGATGAATCGCCCATTTGAAATGCCTTACTTTAAAACACAAGAATGAGAGAGTGAAAACCTGGAGCCTTCAAACTCCACATCCACCATTTGAGTAAATTACCTGACCACAGTTATAGGTCTGTTCCTTCATTGACAGAACAGAGTCGGCAAGGAGCAAGGTTGCTATCTGGCACATGTGAGTTCTCAAAAATCACAGGGAAGACATGATTTTGTTGTTACTTTTAAAAATTGCATAAAAATCTCATGCTATCTCAACTGAGAGGCATGTGACCCTTTTATTCCCCAGTGAAACTTGTTATGGTTAATAATACTTACTTCACAAGGTTGTCATGACAGATATAGATAAATCACCTAGCAGTAGAGTTAATGGTCAATAAATGTTCATTCTTTTCCCCTTGTGTTTTGTCTTTCTTCCCATTCTGTTTTAATATTTATTTATTTAGTTTATTATTTATTTTGGCTGCACCTGGTCTTAGTTTCAGTGTGCAGGATCTTTAGTTGTGGCATGCCTGCAGGATGGGAACACGGAGTCCTACCCACTGGACCACCAGGGAAGTCCCTCTTTCTTCCCGTTCTTAAAAAGGAGAAAAGTCAGCAGTGATCCTAAACATGAATATTTGTGGAATGGACTTAAAAACAGAATAAGAGGAAAGTCTCAGACTTTTTAATGATAAACGTAAAATGATAGCAAGACGTATAATGCCTTTCTAATGCTTTTTGCACAGGGAAAATATCATACGATTTCCCTCATTTTGAAAACACAGACAAAGAAGCATCAAAATGTTAATACCTTCCCTAAGGTAATACCGTACCTAAGATCAGATACAAAGAGAATTGTCAAAATCTCCAAATTGAAATTCTAAAACCAAATACATTATTTTTAAGATATTATTTGGTGTATTGTATCTGTGTCAGCAACCAGTAGTGAAATCACTAGTTAATTTTAGGTTGTGTTTTTCTTCTGTGCTTTTTTGTTTCTTTCTTTTTTTTTTTGCCGTGTCACGCGGCCTTTGAGATCCTAGTTCCCCGACCAGGGATCGAACCCAGTCCCCAGAAATGAAATCGCTGAGTCCTAACCACTGGATCAGCAGGGAATTCCCTCTTCTGTGCATTTTTAAATGGATATCTCATTACAGGTTTAGATGAGGAAGGCAACAGGGCCTCAGGAGACCCAGAGTGGAGAGAAAGAATGAGGCTGTAAGCGAGCAAGTACAGGTGCAACTGCCATGGCTGTCATTGTGGAGAAGCTATTTCGTCTCAGTAGTTGATATCATTCTCCTCTGCCTCTTACTGAACTTCCTGTGTTTCTGTAGCTGAGTCTGTGAAACTTTATTCTCTGCTACTTTAGAGCCAGGCCCCACTTGCATAGCTGCCTGGGGTCTCTCCCACGACTGCACTCTTCAAGACTGGTTCTCTTCCTAGTCTCCCTATTGCATTTGCTGGCGTGGCCCTCTGTCAACTTACACGTGCTTCACTGCTGCCAGGTTATTGCCCTCTGCACACAGGATGCTAACTGTGTGATCTCTGCTAGTCATAGGACACCCGTTGCTTGATAGAGTAGAAAACTCATCAATGCCCTGTGACAGTGTTAGAACATCCCCCAGAATGCTATAAGTGGGTGACATACAGTGTCTGCATACGAAGATCTCTAAATATGTTCCAGGACGTGGCCTCATTCTCAGACCATGGCCACCTGAGGGATGAGAATTTTGCTCCTGTCTCCAGGTTGAAGGTTTTCCAGAGAGTCACTTTGATCTAGTTTCAGAGGGTCCCCGATGGGATAGCTTTAATGTACCCCTATAGCTTGGATCCTGCTGCAGTATCCTCAAGATGTCCCTAATCATAGTTTTCTTGAGATAGACATCCTTGGAGGTTCTAAGACCAAGCCATGCTTCCAGATGTTCATGGATCACAGAGAACACCGGACCAGGCCACTGCCTTTCGATGCTTCCAAATAGCAGAGCAGGACGAACTGTACAAACGATCCACGTGAACATTTAGCCTTATTTGCAGTAAGGACCCAGAGAGGCGATCAGCCTGCTGCTACTTGGCAAAGTGCACTTCAATTTCAAGCTGATGTGTTTACTTTCCAAGGCTGAAATTGTTGTCAGCAATTTTTATTTTAAGTAGAAGTTGCAGTCACTGATCTTTTAGAATACGTCATATTTACAAAGGTGCATTTTATAAGACTATCCTGATGTGCTGTATGAATATCATTTCATTTATCTTTATCACACCTCTGTGAGGGAGAGTAGCCCATATCATCCTTCCCATCATCACCAGGCTTAGTGTTCAAATGAAAGCACACAAAGGCTTTCTAGAGAGCAGCACAGAGCTCACAGTGGACCCAAGAGTAGGCCGGTTAGGGTTGTATATGAATTTCAGCCTCCGGCAAAAGGCTGGGGGCATAATTCTATCAACCCAAGAAAATAAGACTTTCTTAAGTGTCCTTAAGGGCAGAAGAAAGGGGTCTCACTACAAAATGTGCCTGTTGTGTTGAAGACACTTCTTTTTTGATTTCTTGTTGCTCTGGTTCTCCAGTTACCAGTTATTATTATCACTATAGAAAAAGAGTGGCAGGGAGGCACGGAGCCAACTGGACCGTGAGCCTGTGAAACTGTTGCAGGAAAGAAAGTGGGGTGCGAGAGGATGACCACGTCCCGGGTCTCAGGCAAGTCCCTGGATGGCTGCCAGGTGTGGGTTCTTGGTTTTGTGCAGGAAAGAATTCAAGAGTGGGCCACAGTAAAGCGAAAGAAGGTTTATTCAGGGAAATACACACTCCATAGACAGAGTGTGGGCCATCTCAGAAGGCGAGAGGCCCCGCGATACAGGATTGTCAGGTTTTATAGCGGTGGGTAATTTCATAGGCTAATGAGTGGGATGATTTTTCCAACAAATTGGGGGAAGGGGTGGAGATTTCCAGGAATTGGGCTACCGCCCTCTTTGGCCTTTTATGGTGGGCCTTGGAACTGTCATGGCGCCGGTGGGTGTGTCATTTAGATGCTAATGTATTAACAACAAGCATAAGGAGGCTCAAGGTCTAGTGGAAGTCGACTCATCCACCATCTTGGACCTAATTGGTTCTAAACAGTTTATATTGTGTCCTCAACAGCTGTGTCATTCTTTTAAAGGTTGTGCCCTGCCCCCTTCCTGTCTTAAAATGTTGGTCCTGTTATTTGAAATACTCACCTGTCTCTAGATCAGAGACCAACATTTTTATTCGGCATCACTTACAAGTAATTAGAATAGTCCATTAAACATATCCTAAGAACCTTTTATTTCCAAGGATTAAATGAGTCTGATTTGACTGTTTAGTAGAGGTCTTGATAACTGTACAGAGTATTGACCAAAAAAGTTGGGAAGGGTGAAGGTAGTAGAAATTTATCTCTTTCTTTTACTCAGAAGTAAGGAAAAGAGTATTTATTGAGTATCTACATTGTACCAGTAGCTCTTTTAGATGAGCTCATTTATGCACGGAATTTTCAGTTATAATTACCATGCTATCTGCCAAGAAACCACGGCTCAGAAAAAATAGGTGACTTACTCAAGGTCACACAGCTAGTGAAAGTAAACTACAGAGTCTGGATTCAACCCAGACCTTTCTAATTCTTTTTTTTATAATTAAATTTATTTTTATTTATATTATTTAGTTTTGGCTGCATTGGGTCTTTGTTGCTGCTCACGGGTTTTCTCTAGTTGTGGTGAGCGGGGCCTACTCTTCATTGCAGTGCACGGGCTTCTCATTGCAGTGGCTCCTCTTGTTGTGGAGCACGGGCTCTAGGTGCATGGGCTTCAGTAGTTGTGGCACACGGGCTCAGTAGCTGTGGCTCACAGGCTCTAGAGCGCAGCCTTAGTAGTTGTGGCACACGGGCTTAGTTGCTCCGCGGCATGTGGGATCTTCCCGGACCAGGGCTTGAACCCATGTCCCCTGCATTGGCAGGCAGATTCTTAACCACTCTGCCACCAGGGAGGTCCCCAGATCTTTCTAATTCTTAAACTCCAGTCAAGAGCTGCTTGGGGATTGTCCTTATATGCTAATGTGAAGTTACTCAAGAATATAGCAGAAATACTCTTACCAAGAATTAATTGTATTTGTTCCCAAACCAGCCTTGTACTTGTTATTTGAATTATGTTATTTAATTAAATAATTAATTAATAACATCCTTCTGGACTAATAAAATAAAAATACAAAACAAAGAGGTTTACGTTTCTATGAAGACTAACTAGAATGCTTTGGAAATACAAACCGAGCAAGACCCTCTGGGCCCTTTTGGGTACAACAGTGATGGGGCAGGGTCCTGGTTCCTCCTTAGTGAATATACATAACAATCTGATGTGTGTCTCTGAGTTTTTCTACAGGAACTAAGGCCCCCACCCAGGTGGAGGATGACAACTTCAGGCTGAGCACAAGCACATGGACCCCAGACTGGTGGAAACCAGAAGGATGATTCCTGGAACACTGCCCTGTTGCCTCACTACCAACCAATCAGAGGAAGGTCTCACACCCTCCAGCCCTTCCCCCCAGATCTTGCCTATAAAAACTCTTCCCCAAAACCCCCTTGGGGTTTTTGAGCACAAGACACCCCTTCTCCTTGTATGGTCCTTGCAATAAACCTTCTCTGCTCCAAACTCTGACGTTTCGGTTTGTTTGACCTCAATGTGTGTTGGGCACACACTTAGGTTCAGCAACACTCTGTATTCTGGATTTCTTCCTGTTTTTATAGATGTGGTTCATCTTCTTTTCCCACAGTAGCTTTGCTCTTCTGCACAATTTCTACTCACTCTTCAGGACTCACTTTAGGTGTCTCCTCCTCTATGAAGTACTGCTGTTGCCCCTGGGACAGAAAGTGAGGTCTGCCTCCTATTGTGTCTCCAACCTCCATATACCTAGCCTCTGATACGGGGAACACCATGTGCAAAGAAGCCAAGGAGAATTTGCCAACAATAGATGGAAAAGATCAAAGGTCACTGTGCTCTTGGGGGATCAGGTGTGCTGGACCAGTGTCTAAGCAGCTGTGGACTTGAGGAGAGCAAAACAGGAAAAAAAACCCAGCTGTGGGACCCATCCTCCCTGCCTGAGCCATCCCCTGTGGGGATTTTTTTTTTGGTTGCACTGCGTGGCTTGTGGGATCTTATTTCCCTGACCAGAGATCAAACCATGGTCCCTATAGTTGACTCTCAGAGCCCTAACCACTGGACCACCAGGGAATTCTTGCTCTGTGGGGGATTATCCCATAAATGCTGAGAATCAGTTTCTTTCGTTCTCTTTTTATTTTGGCCGCACTGTGCACTGTATGTTTTCAGGATCTTAGTTCCCCGACCAGGGATGGAACCCAGGTCCCTTGCATTGGAAGCACAGAGTCCTAACCACTGACTGCAAGGGAATTCTCTAGAATCAGTTTTAATCTTGTGCTTTTTATCAGAATCTTCTCTTTATTCATACTGAATATCACCTTATTTTTTTGTATTTATATTAATCTGCCCAGTTAAATTATCAAGGGGAAATACCAAAAGATTTACAATTTCCCAGCAGCCTGACCTTGCCTTTTGGCCTTCTACAAGAACTATAAATTCAGTCTGGCAGCAAAGTGAATTCTCAAGTTTTTCTTATGCTTATACCATCTCTAAGACCAATGTAAACTTGAAATTGGTTATTCTTAGTGTCTGGCATTTATTCCATGAAGGTGGAGCATATTGGGAAATTATCACTAAATTTAATTTTTCTCATTCTAAAACTATTTACATAGATATCAGCTGTTGTTAAGAGGCTCCATTTTTCTATTCTTAAAATTGCACCAAGTAAACATTATATTCACATATAGTTGTATGCAGTAGTTTACAGTTATGGAAACCACATGAATTCATTCACTTCTCATAGTGGCATAGACAGAGCAGGTATTATTTCCTCATTTTATTTAAAGGAAACTCAGGGTTGTTTGAGGACTCTGCCCAGGGTTAGCATCGGTTCAAAAACAAACAAACAAATCAAGTTATCTGGTTCCTGAGAAGAGCTGGTGCATAGGCAGTTGCAAGCATTCTTTTTTTCTAAGGAGGAAATGTATTGGATATAGTATTTTAAGCTTGGTAAAACCATTTTTCAAGTGTTAAAATCTATCGATAATACCAAGGAATAGAAAATATGGGCTCAAAATTAATTCTTCCTTGACTTCTTCATCATGACCTTGTATATAAGAACCATGGTTTTATTAACCAGACATCTCTATCATTAGCTTATAAGAAGTCTGGTTTACCTCTTCAGCCATCTAAGACAACTTACGTATAGAATTAAATATTTACGAAAAATGAAATGTAAAGGTTTGTCTGATTCCTATAATTCTGAAAGCAGCATATCTACATTTTTAAATACCACAGAAGGAAATCAGGACAGTGTTTACATTTGTTACTATTTTTATGGCAATTAGTAAAACTAGGTGGAAAAAAAAGAACCTAAGATTTTAGTGACTAAAAAGTAAGCTCCAAGGAAGCAGGAACTTTGTTCACTGGCACATTCCAAAGGCCTTGAACAGGGCTGGAATATAGTAAGTGCTTAATAAATATTTGTTGAGTTCATAAATGAACAAACATAGGAAATAGACAAAGTCGAGGCTCGCAACCTTACGTCATTGGAGAAATAAAAAGAATTAATGTATTCAGCAAATATTGACTGAATGCCTAAGAAGTTCTAGACAGATTCAGAGGCTCTGGACTAGAACCACCATGCCCCTATGGCTGCGCAGGGGGAGGTGAAGCCGTATCCAGCCTCTGTACCCCGACACCAAATTAAATCTTGGTGACAGAGTTTGGGTGAAGTAGAAAAGAATAGCTTTATTGCTTTGCCAGGCAAAGGGGGCTACAGCGGGCTAATACCCCCAAAACTGTGTGTCCCAACCTGGAGGGAGTAGTGAGAAGTTTTATAGTAATGGTTCAAAGAAGGTGTGCTCAGCTAGTGGACATTCTTCTGATTGGTTGGTGGTAAGTGGGAGTCAGCATCATCAACCTTCTAGGGGTCAACCCCAACTGGTCTGGGGTCTATGTGCCTGTGGGCAGCATACCATTAACTTCTCCCACCTGGTGGGCGTTTCAGTATCTGCAAAACAGCTCAAAGATATTGTTATGTGTATCCTTGAGGGGGAACCAGGATGCTGCCCCAAGGCTGCACTATTGTTTCTTTTAACTGTTCTTCCCTTGTCTCTGCATCCCCACCCTTCCCTAATGAGCAACTGTTTGAACCCACCCATTGGAACTCAGGGAATGTCATGGAGGCTGAATGAAGTCTATCTCCTGTCATCAAGAAATGAGGGACACAGAAAGGCTTTTGTGCCCAGGAGCCCCACAGGGTCTTGCTGGATATCAGAGGTATTCTGATTTAGCCTGAGTGACCAGGGAAGGAGGAGCTGCCCTTTGGGATCTGAATGAAATGAAAGAGCCAGCCATGCAAAAATAGTATGACCTACCTGTTGTTGCAGCATTAAATTAGATGATGCATAGAAAGCACTTATCTCAGTGATCAGCAACTGGTAGTGATGAGGTTCAGGACACAACACCCCAAAATGTGATCCCTCGGCTTACTGAATATTTCAAGCTGAAGGAATATGAGAAATGGCAGGTGAAGGAAGGACTTTCTGACTTCCCCTGAGGCAGGTCACAAAACCCTCATATGAGAGGTGCCTCCCTTAGAAAGGAACATCCTTATCTCCAAAAACGGAGGGACACCAAGAGAACCACCCCCCTTTTTGTGGTCTTATCACATTTTCCCACTACTCTCCTCTCTTCATCAAACCTGGCATGAAAACATTCAGGTTTAACTGCTTCTTCAGGTCTTATTTCCTTATGAAATCTCCAGTGTCCTGTAAAACCTACGTTGAATAAACTTGTGTGCCTTTCTCTTGCTAATCTTTTGGGACAGGGACCCAAGTCGAGAACTTAGAAGGGCAGAGGAAAAAGATAGTTTTCCTCTCTTATAGTAGATATTATTGTTATTTCTATAGATGGCAACCAAGATATTTATTCACCCTGTTCAAAACCGAGACAAGTCCATGGTGCTATGATACATAGGTATCTCTAGATGGCTTTTGCAAACCTTGGGCTTGCGTGCTCCAAATCCTTGGAAGGAACGAGGACTTAACTCCTGCCCCCAGAGGATCAGGATCTGCTATACATTCTGACTTTATATATCAAAACCCAACATTTCAAATCCTGCATACCCCAATGTGGCAGATATTCTAGTTGGTTTTAATGACCCTTGAACAGGATTAGGCTCTGCAAACGGTCTGCTTTTTGTACTTGGACCATAACATATCAGCATAATATAAATCCTTGATGCAATGTTAAAGATTTGCCAAATCAAAATATTTTTTACTGGTTATCTGGAGCATATATGATGCCTTATATTTGAAAACATAATATTAATTTTTGGCCTTTCGAAAGCCTGTTTATATATTCTGTATTTTACAGATTTGAAAAGTTTTTTCTTAAATTGAACATTAAAATTGATACTGGTAATTCTTTACACTTCTTTCCATCTCATTATACAAGTAAAGTATGCTATATTATAGTCAACCGGACAAAAAAATTTAAGGAAGAAACTAAAAATCATCTGAGATAACCACTATTAAAACTTTAGTAACCATCCTTTAACATACCTCTTCAGACTAATATATGCAGACTTATATATAAAATGTTGAGAGAATTCCCTGGGAGTCCAGTGGTTAGGACTCTGCGCTTCCACTGTGTGTGTGTGTAGGGGCCTGGGTTTGATCCCTGGTTGGGGAACTAAGATCCCACAAGCCACACTGTGCAGCCAAAATAAATTAAATTAAATTTTGAAAAAATAGGATCATATTATGCACGTATTTTATTAAGAATATTCTTTAAAGCATTTCATTAAGTTCTTTATGTCTTTCCTCTTCCTCTCTTATCCATCCCTCCTCACCATTCCTATAAAAAATGTTAGAAAACTGTTTTTCTCACTTGAACACACAGTGTGAAAAATCTCTCCAATCAACTAATACAGACCTAACACGTTTTCTTTAGTGAATGCATCCCATTTCATGGTATGAATGAACGCCAGTTTATTTATCTATATCTCTAGTGATGAGCACTCCTTTTATAGTCCTGTTTTTTACCCCAATGAACAAAGCTACAGTAAAAATATTTCACATGCACCCTTATGGGCTGGTAGATTAGTTTTTACGGTATTGCTAGGAGAGGGGGTGTATGTACGGTCATCTTAGTAGAGATGTCCAGAATTGCATTCTCAAAAGATGTTAACAGTTTACATTTCCCCTTTTGTTTTATCCAGTGTTTATTTTTAGTGTTTATATGCATATAGGCATACATAATTGGGGGTAATTACTATAGACATGACTTCCTTAGTGATGCTAGAAAAATTCAATGATTATTCAAGTTTCACCAGGCTCATTGATCCTTTCACCTGTATTTTAAAAGTAAGTGAGGGACTTCCCTGGTGGTCTGGTGGTTAAGACTCTGTGCTTCCACTGCAGGGGGCACGGATTCAGTCCCTGGGTAGGGAACTAGAATCCCGAATGCTGCATGGCATGGCCAAAAAAAAAGTAAGTGAAACAGGCCTTCAATAACCATTTTTCTGAAGCTCTGACAAGTAACAAAATAGAGCTCTAACCGCCAACAGTTCTGAAAACCACAGTGGGATGTTATTCACTCATTCCACCAGTTCATTCGTTCATTTATTTATTTATTTATTTATGTTGGCTGTGTTGGGTCTTCGTTGCTGCGCACAGGCTTTCTCTAGTTGTGGCGAGCAGGGGCTTCTCATTGCGGTGGCTTCTCTTGCTGCGGAGCTCGGGTTTAGGCGCGCAGGCTTCAGTAGTTGTGCCACGTGGGCTCGGTAGTTGCAGCACACGGGCTTAGTTGCTCCACGGCATGTGGGACCTTCCCGGACCAGGGCTCAAACCCATGTCCCTTGTATTGGCAGGCGAATTCTTAACCACTGTGCCACCAGGGAAGTACCTCCACCGGTTCTTGAAGTTAAGAATGCTCTCTGCATCCCATTTAGCAGAGGAAAACAGCTCCATTTTGCCCATTGCTTTCTGATTTTCATCCTGCTGCTATGCTATTTGCTTCTAGCACCTGAAAGCACTATAAAAATGCATTTTAAATCATTGACTAGAATTTCTCTGCTCTGATTTGCATTACAAACTTTTTTAAAAAAAGACAATTTAGAGGTATGAATCGCAGCATCTTGGTAGCATTCTAATTTTTTAAGTGCTAGAAAAAAAAAATTAAGATCACCCATCTAAGAAATGTAATGCCATTTAACGAACCATTGTACTGATACAGGATGAATTATTTATAACCTAATTATTATAATTAGAATTAACGCACCAAACACATTCAGGCTCGGGTTTCACAACAATGTTCTGATTGATTTTCTGAAATACACAATCACTGGCATGTATTTGCACAGGTGGAAATCAGTGTCTCATCGGTGGTCCTTCCAGGTATAACAGTCTGTTAACCTGACTCTTATGCTAAGCTCTGAACTGTAAACTGAAAAAGGGCAAAAGGCTATTCATCATCAAACACCATATTTTCAGTCACCTCTTCAAGTAGGAAAAATTTAGTTGCCTTCTACTGTAATCACAGAAAAAAAATGTCTAAAGATGCCCTATTATTTTTTTAATATTTTAATTTTCTTGGATTTAATTGATTTACAATGTTGTGCTAGTTTCAGGTGTATAGCAAAGTGATCCAGTTATACATATACATATATTCATTATTTTTTAGATTGTTTTCTCATATAGGTTATCACAGAATATTGGATAGAGTTCCCTATGCTATACAGTAGGTCCTTGTTGGTTAAAAGATGCCTTCTTTTTAAAAGCTTACTATTATGATTATTTGATCCACATCGTAAATAGCTATTCATCTCCAAGTATGATAGAAAAACAATCTCAGAATATAAATGAAGCCCAGACTTTTTTAAAAAAAATCATCTGTCCAGTAGCTGTTTATAAACAGCTGGGCGAGCCCCAAATGAAACGCCCAGCAATAATCACTGCATACACGCCAGTCCCCAGTGAGCTGTGTATTAATGTCTGGCTGGTAATTTAACGGCACCTCTAGGCATAAACAAAGGTTTATTAAAATAGTAAGTAAAATATTCCTGAACACTGGATCACTTTTTAAATTTTCCTCTGCTTTTGAAAATTAAGGAAGCCTATACTGTGATGCTAAAAGACACTGATTGAATCCATACTTGGTGTCCTTTTATTTAGGTTGTATTTAACATAGCCCAAAGCAAATAATCTACCTATGCTTATGTTAAAGTTTTTTTTATTTCTGGGAGAAAAACCATAATGGGAAAGAATAGAGTCCCTTTCTTCAGGTTCGCTTCTTCAATCTACCTCTTAGTTTTACTTCCACTTTCTCCCTGCACAGTTTCTACCCTCTTCTCCATGGCAAAATCCCTGAAAGCTTTTTTTTTTCTTAATGAAAGCAAATTAATCTTACAGAATCTACCTCATGAATCCATCCTGGATCAGCAGCTTTGGAGTTCTCATGGTCTCCTTATAACAATGGTATCCACATGGCTTCTGGTGGGTCATAGATCAGAATAATTCTTCGTTTTTCAAACTAATAGTTAGGGTTAGGGTTAGGATTATTAAACTTAGTTTTTCAAACTAATAGTTTTTCAAACTCTTTTCCTTTTTTCAAAGGAAAATAGTCTAAGGCTATCGCCAGCATCATTGTGCATTTCTTTGTAGACTCCCAGCAGGTAGAATACACTGATATCTTGAGAATATTGACTTCAGAGAATGTGGTTATAATTTCTTCTCTGGATATGTTACATCACTGTACTCATAGCTTAGGGTCTTTCAGCTTAAAGAAACATCAAAACTGTACCTAATGGTATGATCTGTCCCACCCTCTTCTACAAGTGACAATACAACTCTTTTCTTTTTAAAATTATTTATTTATTTATTTTTGGCTGCGTTGGGTCTTCTTTGCTGCACGTGGGCTTTCTCTAGTTGCAGAGACCGGGGGCTACTGTTCATTGTGGTGCGCGGGCTTCTCATTGCGGTGGCTTCTCTTGTTGCGGAGCACGGGCTCTAGGTGCGTCGCTTCAGTAGTTGTGGCTCGCGGACTCTAGAGCACAGGCTCAGTTGTTGTGGCACACGGGCTTAGTTGCTCCGCGGCATGTGGGACCTTCCCGGACCAGGGCTTGAACCTGCGTCCCCTGCATTGGCAGGCGGTTTCTTAACCACTGAGCCACCAGGGAAGCCTAATACAACTTTTTCTGAAGAGACTAGAAGCTCATAATTCTTAACTTTCTCTTAGATCTCTCTCTCTCTCTCTCTTTCTCTCTCCCTATCCAGAAGTTAACCTAATATAATAAAACACTGATTTGTAAAAGTTTGTCACTAAATCTTTTCATGTAGATTTTACCTTACACTACGAAATTCTATTGCTACTGGTACTTTACCAATAGATAGTGCTCAGTATACATCTGGTTGACTTTTCAATAACCAAAAAAGATATTTAATGATGATATTTAATGAAACTTGATACACATTTTTTAAATGATAGAAGTTGGTAGTGACCTGTGTCAGAAGTTTATTTTGCCCGCACGTATAGTTACAGGTAGCAATTTTAGCTATGCATCCATACCAAATCACTTAGAGTAACTTTCATGAGATAGTTTTAGCAGTAATGACTAGTTTAGGTACAGTTTTCTGACCTAAGAATATATTTAAGGACCTCTGGGGGATATCTTCCTTCAGTCCTTTGAGTTACGCGGGCCTCACACTGTTGTGGCCTCTCCCATTGCGGAGCACAGACTCCGGACGCGCAGGCTCAGCGGCCATGGCTCACGGGCCCAGCCGCTCCGCGGCATGTGGGATCTTCCTGGACCGGGACACGAACCCGCGTCCCCTGCATCGACAGGCGGACTCTCAACCACTGCGCCATCAGGGAAGCCCTTGAGTTAATATTTTAATCTAAAATCTGTTTTATATAATGTCTCCCAAAGCAGACATTGTTTTCCTTCATCAAAAAGGATAATTTTCCAGTCTTCATCCAGAAAACGTAGGGGTTTTTTTGTTTGTTTTTTCTTTTTGGCCACTCCCTGTAGCTTGCAGAATAGTTCCACTGCAGGGGGCAGGGATCATACCCCTGCCCCCTGCAGTGGAAGCACAGAGTCTTAACCATTGGACTGCCAGGGAAGTTCCCAGAAAACTAGCTTAAAATTATAATCATGGGGGTTAGGAGGGAAGGGATAGACTGAGAGTTTGGGATTAGCAAATGCAAACGATTATATATATGTATAACTGAATCACTTTGCTGTACACCAGAAACTAACACAACATTGTAAAATCAACTATACTTCAATAAAATAAATTTTAAAACATTACAATCATGGGCACAATCTATTATGTTGAGTAAAACTTATTTGAGTGATTTATTTCCCCTCCAAAAATGTATACTTATTCTTTATATCTTTCAACAATGCAGCGTGTGGGCAAAACAGTGTCACTTTATGAGCTCTGTCCACAGGTTTTAGTAAAAATAATTGCTTTACCAATAAAAAGAATGACAGGAAGTTAAGAAATAAAGGACAGGCTGGTCTCAAAAAGAAGAAAATTGCCCTAACGTGAGGATAGAGTTTAATTAGGGAAGCTCTGTGGTGCCCCATCTCATAAAACTCATTTTATTAAATTTATGTCCCATATTTTTGCCAGACTATATTGCTTTCTGCCCTTAAAATCCAGGCATGAGGATATGAAATTATTTTCCTACTCAGTCACTGGCTTCAGGGGACAGGGTTCTGATTTCACCAGGGTCTTTGGTCCTCTTGCCCTTTTGTATCTTATTCAAAAATTTCAGCAAATTTGACCTCTGAGAAGGTACAATTTCCTGTTAGCCTTATAGTTTGTCTTTTCTGTTTGCATATCTGGACACTGCTCAGAAGTAGAAAGTCTTAAAGCTGAGCTTGGCGGTCAGCGCCAATATCAAGTGGAGTTTTGCTGCCATCGTATTTCACAACTCAGCCAGTTTCCTTACTTAGGACTTGGCATCTGAATCCTATTCTTTTTACGGTCCATTTTGGAGTGACATGTTTGTGTAGTTCTCCACATAATCCACTCTTGAGTATTATCTGTTTAGTTCTGCAAAATGTCTTTGTCTCCAACATTGAGCCATGCACTTGAAGGGGAAAAAACCCATGCATTTCAGAAGTCTTGGTTACTGGGGAAGGTGGGGAGGGGTGCTGTCTACACTGCTAACATCCAGACAGGTGCTCAGCTCCCCAGTTCTTCATTGGTAGTGACCCAGTCAGACCAGAACATTCTTTTGTCGAATTTGGTCCTATTTGAGAAAAGATTCCCAATTTCTACTTGAATTGTATTTCACAGATTCACTTGATAGCTAGCTGCTTGGAATGCACTGTCCAATGAAAACAGTGTTAAAAATCAGAGGCCGAAATGCAAACACAGGTGTTTGGGAACGGGCAAGAGTGAAGGAGGCAGGGTGGAATGTGCATGATTTATAAAGATTTCAGTGAAACAGAAAATACTGGACAAAAGCCCTGACCTTTGTTCCCTGTCAAATGCTGAGAGACAGGCAGATAGCCCTGAGCCCCTCTTGGCCTCATGAGGAGACTCCGCTCTGACAGAACAACAGAGGGTCACTCATGACTGGTTTGCATAACTGGGTGATGATTGGGAGAGAGGAGGTGAAAAGGTAGGATCAGAGGTTGGGTTCTGACTCATTTTAGTGGTAAATTAGGGCAGAAATGATGGTCCTGTGTGAACTTCCAACACAGCTCTCTTACCCTGTCTGGGGACACTGCAGGGAGATGGTTCCCTATTCCTTTTATAGAAATACAGAAAGAAATGAGCAAGGTTTATGAATAAAGCAGCTTTAACCAGAGAATTTTCAGACATAACACATTTTCTTTCCTTGTGATCTATCTTCTGAAAAGAAGCACACAGATTTTGATCTACCTTGCTTACAGTAATCACAGTGCATTAATCTTACTACCTGTAAGAAGAGTCACTATACAGTTATGTTAGGGGGTCTGAGGCCTTATAAAATGTCTATAAAATGCTATGTAATAAATACTAACATTCATATGGAAAATAGTAGAAAAATAATTTTATAATATTAGTCAAAATGCAGTTATGTTAGGGGGTCTGAGGCCTTATAAAATATCTATAAACTGCTATGTAATAAATACTAACATTCATATGGAAAATAGTAGAAAAATAATTTTATAATTTAGTCAAAATGCACAGAAAACAGTGAAAACTTAAAGAAAACACCTCAGGGAATTCCCTGGCAGTCCAGTGGTTAGGACTCCATGTTTTCACTACCGTGGCACGGGTTCAATCCCTGGTTGGGGAACTAAGATACTGCAAGCTGCTCTGAGCAGAAAAAAAAAGGAAAAAGAAAACACCTCAGATGCTAGAACTTGAGGAACAGTAGGTTTAATGTGGATGAAATATTGGGGAGAAACGTGAGGAAATTCTGAAAGTGACTACGTTTAATTTCAAAAGTTATGAAATTGTTCTTAATACAAGAGTTGCCTAGCACTGTCAGGGCAAGGATGGCAAACACATGGACTTCAGGTCAAAGCCCAGAGTCAAACTAACATTAGGATGAACTGACCAGCTTTCAACAAAACTGGGAGCCTAGCTCCAAAAACTGTATTTTTTTACATTTTCTGAACTAACATTATTGCATTATAGATTAACATTTAAAATTGCTGTAATAATACTATGTGAATGTAAAGCTACTGGCTTTGCAAAGGGATGTTTGTGAATTTTTTTTCTCTAGTGTATAATAGTGTTGAATTGATTAAAAATATCCCAGAATTAATGTTCCCTTTTGTCACTGTTTAAAAACGTTGTAAATCACTTGTATCTATGCCTTTGGGTCTCTAAAGTATTGTGGAATTTTCAAGTGTCTATATCTGATTGTCTAAAAATAATATTCACAATTTAGCTGATAAATAAATGTTACTCCCCTAAAAATAACTTTAAAAATTAAAAAAAGAGGTATATTGAGAGGTGTGCTATTTAACCTTTTAAAATTGGAATTTGAATAGTTTGGGGAGGGGCAGACACACTCTACCACCCCTGTATTTCTACTCCTAGTTGCTTCACACGTTTATAGTGTACTGGGGTCCTGAGGTGAATTTTTTGGCCCTAGATTATGTTACTCTGGAACTCAGAAATGTTAAGAAAAGCAGTGAAAAACAGAAGACCAGGAGGGGAGAGATGGAAATGCAAGGGTTAGAGAAAGATAAAAGGAGATTTGCATGGCAAATAATTATTTGGTTCCTTTCCTGCACTGAGCACTGTTCAAAACACTAGGTAAGAAAAAATAAATAAAACAAAGTCCCTACTCTCCTGGAGTTTATATTCTAGTGGGAAGAAATATAAAACAAATATCAGTACTGTCAGTGGAGATAAGAAACATGAAGAAAAATGAAGCAAAATAAGAGCTATAAGTCCTGGTGGGGATAAAGAAAGATGCTAATATGTGTAGTGGTCAGGGAAGGACTTTTTGACCAAGTTACACTTTTTAAAAAATTTATTTCGTTGTGCTGGGTCTTAGTTGCGGCAGGCAGGCTCCTTAGTTGCGGCATTAGAACTCTTAGTTGTGGCATGCCTGTGGGATCTAGTGCCCTGACCAGGGATCGAACCTGGGCCCCCTCCATTGGGAGCGTGGAGTCTTAACCACTGCACCACCAGGGAAGTCCCTTGACAAGATTACATTTGAGCAGAGACTTAAAGCATGTAAAGGAATGGCATTCTAGGCAGAGAAATGGGAAGTGCAAAGGTCCTGAGGCCAGAGCATGGGCAGTGAGTTAGAGGAGAAAGGAGACCATGCTGGGGGCAGAAAGCATGAGTGGGGAAGTGATAAGACACGTGGCAGTGGGCCAGATGATGTAGGGCACAGCTGTTAGGCTGCACCCCAAAGGCCTACAAGGCCTATACTTGCCCAGCTTCAGGACTGAAGAAAGAGCCTGGAGTCAGCGACAGAGACATCAACAGTTTAATGCACGGAGGATCTTACACATCTGAAATAAGGTCCTGGAGCGACACCCCACCATGTGGGGCAGGACACGGCAGCAGTCTTGGCTCCAGGGGATGGGGAAGTTACCAGTTAAAGGGGGAACTGATGTCAGATTAGCTCATTGGTTACCAGGGAAACTAGCAGAGGGGCACGCTCACACAGCCCCTTTGATAAGCTCTGGTGGTGGAGATATTCTGATCTAAAGGTTAGAATAATCACTAGCTGGCTTGGGCAAGTATGTATCAACAGGAAGTCAGTCATTGAAGTAGCGTGTAGCTGAAGCAGGCACTGGTCAAGCAGGGGATGTACAGAGAGCAAGAGAACAGTCATCTTGGGTGGCCTGACCATACAACAGCCATCCCAAGACCTTTGGCATTTCCTCTGAAAGAGATGAGAATTTTGATCAGAGTAATGATAAGATCTTGCATGAATTTCAGAAGGATCTGGTTGTTGTGTTGAAAACAGAGTCAAGGGCAGAAGTTAGTAAAACAGTTAAGAGTCTCTTGCAGTACTAATTATGGGTCAGGAGGGTAATAATGGTAGGGATGCGGAGAAGTGGTCTTTTTAATCTTTGACGGTAGAACAAATAGGATTTGTTGGTGGATTAGATGCAGAGTATGAGCAAAAAAACAACGGAGTCAAGGTTCACTCTACTTTTGTGTATGTTAAAAATGTCCATAACAAAAGTGAAAAAAGAGTCAAGGATGACTCAAGATGTTGGGCTCAAGAAACTAAGAGAATCAAGTTTCCATCTACTGTTATGAGCAAAACCAGGGAGAGGCACACATTTGAGAGGGTGGGATCATGGGTCCAGTTTGTGATATGTTATTTTTGAGATGTCTGTTTAGACTTCCATGTGATGATACCAAGATGGAAGTTGATTATTTGAGTCTAGAATTCAAAGGGGGAAGTGTGAGCTACAGATAGAAATTTTAAGTTATATACAGCTAGTTGGCATTTAAACTTAGAGGACTGAGTGAGATCATGTGAAGAGTGAATGACAAAGAAGAGGTCTGGGGAGGAATACTTTGGCACTCTCAAGTTTGGAGTCTGGAATATGAGGAGGAACCAGCAAGAATATGACAAGAGGAGTGACCAGAGAAATAGGAAGATAAAGAGACAAGCAAAGAGAACATTTTAAGAGGAAGTGATGGACTGACGCAAATGCTACTGATAATGCAGACGATGAGAACTGGGAAAAAAACATTAGCTTGGCAACATGGGAATCACTGTTAATCTTTGAGAGCTAGGGCTTGCAAGTGGAATTGGCTCAGGAAATATTAGAAGAAAGGCAGACAGCAAACGGAGTTCACCGTGTGGAAGACTTTTGCTATGAAGGGGAGCAGAGAAATGAGGTGGTATCTGGAGGTGCACGTGTGATCAAGGTTAGGTTTTCTTTTTAAAGATGAAAGAGATCTAGTTAGAGAGGGAGATATCAACAACGCAGAGAAGACACGCAACTGCGGGAAGGATGCTCTTGAGTGGAAGAGAAGCCATTTTATTCGTGGGGGGTGGAGGTTGTCCTTAGTTAGGAGCAATGTATTCAGTGTAACAGAAGGGAAGGCAGAGGTGGGGCATCGAGGGAGGAAATTCTGTGGATTTGGTGGTGGGAGCATGAGGAAGTTCCTTCTAATGGCCTCTATTTTTTTAGTAAAGTGAAAAGCAAGGTCATTACAAGTAAGAGTAAGGGTAAAGGATGAAGTGCTGTAGGTTTGAGGAGAGAAGAAAGTTGAGAGGTAGTTGTCTGGGAGCATAAGAGAGGAAAGGGACCAGTCAAAGGCAATAAAATTTCCTGGCAACAGTAAGGGCTCACCTGAGATTAATGATAAGAAATTGAAGGAGTATGTGCCACCACAAGTGTATTTTCTTTCAGCCACCTTCAACCGTTCAGGGACAGGAAGGAGTAGGTGGAAGTTTTGATTGAATTAAGAATGAGTAAATTTGATGACAGGAGAGAAGGACAGGAAATTGGGATGTATGCAAGGGAATGATCACCATGTTGAGCCACTGAGTCTTAATTAAAGAAAGAGGTAAATTAGGACCCAGGGAGGTGGGGGACAAATGCTGAGGTCAATAGATAGGTGTTCCTCCTGGGCTAAAAAAATGATGAGAGTGGGAGTGCATGATGTCTGAAATTAACATTATGCAGGGGATGCAGTTACTAGTAACAATACCGTCTAGGGCCTGACCGTGGAGCAGGTGGCTGGAGTGATATGGAGAATAAGATCAGAGGAGAAGAGGACATCAAGAGCCTGAGGTGAGTTTATTGCAATGATCTTTCCAATGATTTTGAAATCACCAAGAATTATGAGAAGAGTGCTGTTGGAGAGATTGACAGTGGGTCATGCACGAGACTATTCAAGGAATGATGAGACGTGACTATAAAGTCTGTAGATGCTTGACACATGGAGAAGTGGGTGACCAATGGCTGAGCTTCAAAGGAAGCAAGAATGTTTAGGGAGAAGAAAAGGGGGACCATCTGGAACTGGCAGTGAGTACTCACAGCTGTAGGAAGAACAGGTTTCATTTAGAATAAAGAGGTGGAGGTAACATGGAGAAGACCTTGAGGATACAGGAAATTTTGCTGATGACAGACAATGAGTTCAAGAGGGCACAGTGAAGAGTTTGTGTCAACCATGTGCAATTAAGAGTTTGGGAAGGGGATCCCCTGGTGGCGCAGTGGTTGAGAGTCCGCCTGTCGGTGCAGGGGACATGGGTTCGTGCCCCGGTCCGGGAAGATCCCACATGCCGCAGAGGGGCTGGGCCCGTGAGCCATGGCTGCTGAGCCTGCGTGTCCGGAGCCTGTGCTCCGCAACGGGAGAGGCCACAGCAGTTGGGAAGAGTGTGAGATTGGGTCGTATAAAGGGAAGGACAGAGCTGTAGGGGGATGTGATTTAAAGGATGAGTCGTGTTGGGGCTTCTCTTGATGGCTGAGATAGCTTGTGGGTATGTGATTTGCAACTGCAGAAAATTTCTAAAATGATTTACTGGATTTCTAATGTAGACAACATGGGAGAATATGGCTTGTACGTGTGCTAAAGCCATCTCTTTAGACAATTTAACATCATGACCGGTAGACAGTGCTGTTGGCCCAACATAGCTTGGTTCAGCACAGGGAAGGGAAGGGAAGGAGGTCACAGGTTGGGTATGATGGGAAGAAGGCAGTACATCTGCCACGAGGTGAAATGCAGAGGTTGCTGGTAGACTTAAGAGATCTCCCTTTCTGAATTAATCATTCTTATACAAAACTAATTTTTTGTAGAATAGACAAACAAGCACTAATTCTCAGAAAGGACTGGGACTTAAAAAAAAACAAAAGCCAAAAAAACCCTTCAGTATAAAGACAATTATGGAAATATATAAAGTGAACATGATGGTGTGTTTGCTTTTTATCTTTTGGATCAAAAAATTAGAAACAGAGCAAGAGACAAACTTCAAGAACCACTGAAGACAATTCAGGATGCCAAGCCTTTGGGATTTCTCTTGTTTCACCTCTGGGACAACCATGTGCGGTTAATCCTGGTAGACAACTGTATGAGAAATCACTAGCTAAATCCTGGTATTTGTCTGAAAACACATGCTCTGTAAAAGGCAAATTCAGTTTTTTGTATAAAAACAAACAAAACTCTCTCCCCTTCTCTTCGCTCTCCTCCTGCTTGCTTTGGGGATTCAGAACACAGCTTAGAAAGCCAGGGGGCACAGCGACTTCCTTTTCAGAAGGAGAAGCGGCTGAGAGAAGAAGTTGCTGAACAGAGTCCATGAGCTTCGCATATTCATACTCCTCAGCTGCTCAGCTCTAGAAAATTCTGGTAATGAGCGTGTGAAAACTCTAGCAGCCTTTGTATAGCTTGGGGGTTTGCTATTCTCGTGTTCTCTGTGTAGAATTGCCTCTTATCAAACCAGGAGGCTCTCGCTCCTCAAACTGAATCAGCACTTGTACGTTGAAGTTTTCAACATCACCCACAAGATTTTTAAGGCTTGTCAAAAGACTCTTCATAGTCTCTAACCATGAATAAAAATGATTTCAGATATCTCTCTATTGCATATTTTATTTCATGGGATTAATTTAATTGATTGAGCTGAATGGTTAAGGGTTGTTAAGTGGTTGCTAGTAATAAGGAGAAATGTTAAATTTTTAGGAAAATATTCCAAGTACATACTGACTTTTATTTAAACGGTTGAAACTCTTCTTTAATGTTAACAACACAGTTACACCTTGATTAAACAATCTTCTAAAGCAAAAAAAAAAAAAAGCCAACAAACTCCTTTACAATGAAATCAGCCTTATTAAGAAAAAAATCGGCAACTATCACATGAAGTTGCTTCGCCTGGGATTCATTTGCACATTAAAAATGTTATATGATTATCTCTGCCCACATCTCCTATTTGGCCAAGTATAGTCAAAAGTTAATAACACTAGCCCTGGGAAAAATTACTATTTTCTAGTTTCTCCTGGATACATCATCCTGGCTAGGCATTTGAGGGCCAAGTTATTATTTTACAATTTGTAAAAGATTTAAAGTCTAGCGTTTATGAGCTAAGCTCCAGGAAATTTTTTGGAATTACTATTTCTTCTCCTTATTAAAAATTACAACAAAAGACCAGAAATCTCCACTTTTCCCCCACTGTTAGGTAGACAGTGGGGCCTGATCTACTTCTTCCTTAAGTGTGATTCATTCTAGAACAATGGAGGACATTCTAGAATAATGGAGATCTTCAGCATATGCTATAATAAAACTTTCTGTCTCTGAACCTGGAACAAAAGCTGCTCTTCAGCGGCAATGTCTTCTAGAACAAATCAAGGGCACCCCATACGGTCAGCGGCTGTTTCTATCAACACTTCCGGTCTGCATGCAACTCAGAGCAGTGTTTATCACAGTGTTCAAAATCATCCATGGTATTTGTTAAAAATTCCTGGACCTTACCCCAGACATAATGAATCGGGATCACTGGGGTGGGCTGAAAATTTGCATTTTACAAACTCAGAGTTGAATCTTTGCTTACATCTCCTACTGGCAACGAGTGTGTAGCTGTGCTCCCAAAAGAACTTTTAAACAGAACTACTTTAAATGTCTGCAGAGAAGACAAACAGTATGAAATATCATTATGTCACAAACCTAGCTCTTCATCTGACATATCATGAGCGGGCTCAGAGGAATCTTTTTGATGACCCATTCAACTTTTACTAATTCCTCAAAACCCCTTACTCAGCCTTCTTTCCCTTCTTCTCAGCACTTTACCTTGTGTCCTATTTCATCAGGCAACTAGAGGTGATCGTCAGTAGACATTCACTCTTCTTTCTTTCAATAATTATATGAGCTTCTAACTCCCTGGAATAATTCAATCCTGCTCAAAATCCCTAGACTATTATGACTGATACAGGCTACTTCCAACCTTCTCCTTTTATTTACAAACAATGATTTTAAAAAATATACCATTCTAGGCTTAATGTTCAAAACTCTCTCATCCAGAGTCACATAGCCAAGTGTTACTTGACGTTTTAATTGGGTGCATGTATAACAGTCATCTCAGTGTAAACATACTGAAAACTGAGCTCCTGTCATCTTCTCCTGCAGTCTTCGTCACCTAAGTTTATGGCAATTCCCTCCCCATAGTTGCTCAGGTCAATCACTTTGGTGTCATCCAGGACTCCTTTATTTTCCTAACAATCCACACAAAGCCCATCTGCAGAAGCTGGCTCCTCTACCTTTAAAATATATCTAGCATAAGATCACTTTTCACCACCTGCTTTATCATCTCTCTGTCCCAAACCACTCATCTCTCATCTGGATTATTAAAAGACTTGTTCTCTTCTGCTCTTACCCCTCTGCAGGCTATTCTCAGTGCAGTGGCTAGAGTTAACTTGAAAAACTGAAGGCAAGTAATGTCGTTTACCTGCTCAAAACTTTCCAGTGTCTTCCCATCGCTTAGAGTAAAAGACAACGTGCTCACTATTATCTGCAAGGCAGTCCCTTCACCTCTCTAAGTTTCATCACCTACCCTGTCCTTTTCCTCTCTGCAGCAGCTACACAGCCCTCGTTACTGGTCCTAGAGCATGCCATTTATGCTCTCAAGGTCGTTGAACATGCTTTCTCACTTTGCTAGCTCTCTCACATCCTTCAAAAAATGACCTTCTCTTTGAGGCATTCCTGGGCCACCCGATTTAAAATTTCAATTTCCTCAATCCCTGATACCTTCTGTCTCCTTTCCTTAATTTATTTTTTCTTTTTCGCACTTAATGTTATCTTACATGCTAAATATTTTACTTATGTGTCTTGTTTATAAAACGTCCTCTTCTAGAAGAGCCATGAGAGTAGAGTATTTTTTAGTTTTGTTTAATATTATAGCCCCAGCACCTAGAACGATGTCTGGCACATAGTAGGTGCTCAATACCTATTTGCTGGATTTTGACTAAATAATTCTTTGCAATGTTGACACAGATCATTCCTGTCATATTTGGTATATATTTCTGGAGAAAGACTCATTAAAGTAAGAGAATAAAAGCGTTTGTAGCATTTGGACTATTCATGTCAATCAACAGATATTTATTAAGTGGATGGAGTGGAAATATCAAATGATGATAATAAAAGGGATGAGAATATGATATAAAGTAATGGTGACAGAAAAGTCACTGCTTTTATGGAGTGAAATGTTAGGATGAACTATAACTTTTATTCTTGTGGGAGGAGATAGTGATAAATAAACCAACCAACCAACAAACGGATAAAGGAAAGTACTAGTACATCAAATGATAAATGCTGTGAAAAAGAAAATGGTGGATAAAGGGAAAGATAGTCATGGTGTGGATGCACTTTATTTATTTATTATTTTGTTGAGGTATAATTGCCATATAACATCATGTTAGTTTCAAATGTACAACATAATGATTCAATATTTCCACGCATTGCAAAGTGATCTACACAATAAGTCTAGTTACCATCAGTCACCACACAAATTTACACATTGTTCTAAGTTTCATTGATAGTTTCTAAGATTTACTGCCTTGGCAACTTTCAAATATGCACACCATGCTGTACATTATGAATGTGCTATTTTAGAAAGCCTCTCAGAGGAGGTGATATTTGAGTAGAGACCTGAAGGAAGCGAGGAAGGAAGCCAAGTGGATATTTGGGGTGAATGTGTTTCACACAGAAGAGATTGCAAGTACAAAAGCCCTGAGGCAAGTGTATACTGGGGCGTTGAGGTGACCATAGCTAGGCTAAGGAGGATGGGGCAGAGAGAGCCTGAAATAGAGAGAGGGACGTTGAGGAAAGTCAAGGGATACCCTGGGCTCAGCTCATTTGAGTTCTTGTAGGCTGGGGTAAAGCTTTTGGATTATACTTGGAGTGAGCTGGGAAGCCATTGGAGAGTTTTTGAGTAGAAGAGAGTCATGATCTGACTTGCATGTTAGAAGGATCACTGAGGCTTCTGAGTGGAGAATAGGATGTGGGGAGTTAAGGGCAGCAACAAGGAAGCCAATGGCCATTGTCAAGAAGGAGTTGATGGTATTAGTAAAAGTAATAAAGAGTGGTGAAGTTTGGAAATGATTTGAAAGTAGAGCCAACAGAATTTGAGATTAGATGTGGAATATGATAGAAAAGATTTAAGGCAACTCCAACATTTGGGGCTGAATAGCTAGGAGACTGGAGTTGCCACGTCATAAGAAGGGGCAGACGTTGAGGGCTGGGGTAGATACCTCAAAACAATAATTTTTTTTCATGCTAAGTTTGAGATTCTCAAACTCTCAAGCCAAGAGTTTCAGTATGTAGTTAGTTATATGGATCTGGAGTCCAGAGAAGAGATGGGGGCTGAAGATACAAATTTGAGAGGCCTCAATAGATAGTATTTAAAGCCATGAAGTTTCCAGAGAGTGAACATAATAGAGACAAGAACTGAAGAAATCTCAAAGATGAGAAGGAATCAGCAAAGAAGCTTGGGAGTTAGAAAGAGAATCTAGAAAGGGTAGAGTCCCATAGGCCAAGTGCAGAAAGTGTTTCAAGAAGGAGGGAGAGATTTTCTGTGTCTGACAGGTAAGACAGAAAGAGGAGGACAGAGAAACACACAGACCACTAGTGACCTTGACAAGAGCAGCTTCACAAAATGGGGAGACAAAAGCATGATTAAAGAGAGTTCAGGAAAGAATGGGAAAAGAGGAAGTGGAGACAGTGAGAGTAAGACAAATTAGCCTAAGAATTTTGCTACAAAGAGGAGAAAAGAATGAGTCTATAGCTGAATGAAGATGTAGGATCAAGAGATCTCTTTTTAAAATTTAAGTTGGGCAATATTATTGCATGTTTATAGGCCAATGGGAATAATGCAGTAAAGAGGGAAAAAAGTCAATGATGCAGGAGAAGGGACCACTAGGAGAGTGAGATCCTTGGATGAAAGAAGGAATGGAAATGGAATTGGGGATTGGTTTAAATAGGATAAATAAATATAAACTCACCGTTTTTGGTTTGGTTTTCTCACAACAGGAGAGAAAGCATAAGAGGTGGGCACCAATACAGGTGGTTTTGTAGATTTGGTTGTAGGAACAAATAGTAAATGCTTTCTGATCGTTTCTATTTTCTCAGTGAAATAAAAAAGGTCAAGGTCATCAGCTGAGTGTTGCAGAAGGACTGAGAACCCATGATCTGGGGGAACTTAGAGCAATTGGACTGGGTCAGTGAGGTGGGATCACAGAACAGTACTAAGTGGACACTGAGACAGCGGTGATGAATTTGCAGTGAGACCAGCAGGGGAGAGGAGGGGTTGGATTTAACCACTTGGGCATTTCCCCACATAACCACTGCTTGAAGAAAGAAAAGCAAGAGATTTAAAGGTATGCCTAAGGAATAATTTTAATGAAGGACAACTGGGTTGGAACTATGTCAGAAGGGAAGAAAAGACATGAGAGGAGTGGGGATTCTCTGGCAGTCCAGCAGTTAGGACTCGGTGCTTTCACTGCTGAGGACCCAGGGTCAATCCCTGGTCGGGGAAATAAGAGCTCACAAGCCAGGCAGTGTAACCAAAAAAATTTTTTAAAAAAGACATGAGGGGAGTGAGGCTGAGTGAAAACGTGGCCAAAACAATCAAATTGGAGGTTCCAGTGGGGTTGATGAATCATCGGTGTAGAGATATCAGAGGGAGATGAGGGGAAGATGGCGGAACAGTAAGACGCGGAGATCACCTTCCTCCCCACAGATCCACCAGAAATACATCTACATGTGGAACAACAACTCCTACAGAACACCTACTGAACGCTGGCAGCAGACTTCAGACCTCCCAAAAGGCAAGAAACTCCCCACGTACCTGGGTAGGGCAAAAGAATAAACAGAGACAAAAGAATAGGGACGGTACCTGCACCAGTGGGAGGGAGCCTTGAAGGAGGAAAGGTCTCCACACACTAGGAAGCCCCTTCGCGGGCGGAGGCTGCGGGTGGCGAGGGGGATAGCTTCGGAGCTGCTGAGGAGAGCACAGCAACAGGGGTGCGGAGGGCAAAGCGGAGAGATTCCCGCACAGAGGATCGGTGCCGACCAGTACTCACCAGCCCGAGAGGCTTGTCTGCTCAACCGCCGGGGCGGGCGGGGCTGGGAGCTGAGGCTCGGGCTTAGGTCGTAGCGCAGGGAGAGGACTGGGGTTGGTAGCGTGAACACAGCCTGCAGGGGGTTAGTGCGCCACGGCTCGCCGGGAGGGAGTCCGGGGAAAAGTCTGGACCTGCCTAAGAGGCAAGAGACTTTTTCTTCCCTCTTTGTTTCCTGGTGCACGAGGCAAGGGGATTAAGAGCTCTGCTTAAAGGAGCTCCAGAGACGGGCGCGAGCCGCGGCTAAAAGCGCGGACCCCAGAGACGGGCCTGAGAAGCTAAGGCTGCTGCTGCCGCCACCAGGAAGCCTGTGTGCGAGCACAGGTCACTATCCACACCCCCCTTCCGGGGAGCCTGTGCAGCCCGCCACTGCCAGGGTCCCGGGATGCAGGGACAACTTACCCAGGAGAATGCACGCCACGCCTCAGGCTGGTGCAACGTCACGCTGGCCTCTGCCGCCGCAGGCCCGCCGCGCACTCCGTGCCCCTCCCTCACCCCGACCTGAGTGAGCCAGAGCCCCCGAATCAGCGGCTCCTTTAACCCCGTCCTGTCTGAGCGAAGAACAGACGCCCTCCGGCGACCTACACACAGAGGCGGGGCCAAATCCAAAGCTGAACCCCGGCAGCTGTGTGAACAAAGAAGGGAAAGGGAAATCTCTCCCAGCAGCCTCAGGAGCAGCGGATTAAATCTCCACAATCAACTTGATGTACCCTGCATCTGTGGAATACATGAATAGGCAACGAATCATCCCAAATTGAGGAGGTGGACTTTGAGAGCAAGATTTATTATTTTCTCCCCTTTTCCTCTTTTTGTGAGTGTGTATGTGAATGCTTCTGTGTGAGATTTTGTCTGTATAGCTTTGCTTTCACGATTTATCCTAGGGTTCTATCCGTTCTTTTTTTTCTTAAAAAATTTTTTTTCTTAATAATTATTTTTTATTTTAATAATTTTATTTTATCTTCTTTCTTTCTTTCTTTCTTTCCTTCCCTCCTTCCTTCCTTCCTCTCTCCATCCCTCCCTCCTTTCTTTCTTTCTCCCTTTCTTTCTTTCTTTCTTCCTTCCTTCCTTTCCTTCTTCCTTTCTTCCTTCCTTTCTTTCTTCCTCTTTCTTTCTTTCTTCCTTCCTTCCTTCCTTCCTTCCTTCCTTTCTTTCTTTCTTTCTTTCTTTCTTTCTTTCTTTCCTTCTTTCTTTCTTTCTTTCTTTCTTTCTTTCTTTCACATGCAGGCTAAACAATAAACTACTTAATAACGAAGTGATCACAGAAGAAATCAAAGAGGAAATCAAAAAATACCTGGAAACAAATGACAACGGAGACACGACGATCCAAAACCTATGGGATGCAGCAAAAGCAGTTCTAAGAGGGAAGTTTATAGCAATACAATCCTACCTTAAGAAACAGGAAACATCTGGAATAAACAACCTAACCTTGCACCTAAAGCAATTAGAGAAAGAGGAACAAAAAAACCCCAGAGTTAGCAGAAGGAAAGAAATCATAAAAATCAGATCAGAAATAAATGAAAAAGAAAGGAAGGAAACTATAGCAAAGATCAATAAAACTAAAAGCTGGTTCTTTGAGAAGATAAACAAAATTGATAAACCATTAGCCAAACTCATCAAGAAAGAAAGAGAGAAGACTCAAATCAATACAATTAGAAATGAAAAAGGAGAAGTAACAACTTACACTGGAGAAATACAAAAGATCATGAGAGATTACTACAAGCAACTCTATGCCAATAAAATGGACAACCTGGAAGAAATGGACAAATTCTTAGAAATGTACAACCTGCCAAGACTGAATCAGGAATAAATAGAAAATATGAACAGACCAATCACAAGCACTGAAATTGAAACTGATTAGAAATCTTCCAACAGGGCTTCCCTGGTGGCGCAGTTGTTGGGAGTCCGCCTGCCGATGCACGGGACATGGGTTTGTGCCCCGGTCTGGGAGGATCCCACGTGCCACAGAGCGGCTGGGCCTGTGAGCTGTAGCCACTGAGCCTGCACGTCCGGAGCCTGTGCTCTGCAACGAGAGAGGCCACAGCAGTTAGAGGCCCGCGTACCCCAAAATAAAAACAAAAAAAAAATCTTCCAACAAACAAAAGCCCAGGACCAGATGGCTTCACAGGAGAATTCTATCAAACATTTAGAGAAGACCTAACACCTATCCTTCTCAAACTCTTCCAAAATATAGCAGAGGGAGGAACACTCCCAAACTCATTCTACGAGGCCACCATCACCCTGATACCAAAACCAGAGAAGGATGTCACAAAGAAAGAAAACTACAGGCCAATATCACTGATGAACATAGATGCAAAAATCCTCAACAAAATGCTAGCAAACAGAATCCTACGGCACATTAAAGGATCATACACCATGATCAAGTGGGGTTTATTCCAGGAATGCAAGGATTCTTCAATATATGCAAATCAATCAACGTGATACACCATATTAACAAATTGAAGGAAAAAAACATATGATCATCTCAATAGATGCAGAGAAAGCTTTCGACAAAATTCAACACCCATTTATGATAAAAACCCTGCAGAAAGTAGGCATAGAGGGAACTTTCCTCAACATAATAAAGGCCATATATGACAAACCCACAGCCAACATCGTCCTCAATGGTGAAAAATTGAAAGCATTTCCACTAAGATCAGGAACAAGACAAGGTTGCCCACTCTCACCACTCTTATTCAACATAGTTTTGGAAGTTTTAGCCACAGCAATCAGAGAAGAAAAGGAAATAAAAGGAATCCAAATTGGAAAAGGAGAAGTAAAGCTGTCACTATTTGCGGATGACATGATACTATATATAGAGAATCCTAAAGATGCTAGCAGAAAACTACTAGAGCTAATCAATGAATTTGGTAAAGTAGCAGGATACAGAATTAATGCACAGAAATCTCTGGCATTCCTATATACTAATGATGAAAAATCTGAAAGTGAAATCAAGAAAACATTCCCATTTACCACTTCAACAAAAAGAATAAAATATCTAGGAATAAACCTACCTAAGGAGACAAAAGACCTGTATGCAGAAAATTATAAGACACTGATGAAAGAAATTAAAGATTATACAAATAGATGGAGAGATATACCATGTTTTTGGATTGGAAGAATCAATATCGTGAAAATGACTCTACTACCCAAAGCAATATACAGATTCAATGCAATCCCTATCAAACTACCAGTGGCATTTTTCACAGAACTAGAACAAAAATTTCACAATTTGTATGGAAACACAAAAGACCCCGAATAGCCAAAGCAATCTTGAGAACGAAAAACGGAGCTGGAGGAATCAGGCTCCCTGACTACTACAAAGCTACAGTAATCAAGACAGTATGGTACTGGCACAAAAACAGAAAGATAGATCAATAGAACAGGATAGAAAGCCCAGAGATAAACCCACGCACATATGGTCACCTTATCTTTGATAAAGGAGGCAGGAATGTACAGTGGAGAAAGGACAGCCTCTTCAATAAGTGGTGCTGGGAAAACTTGACAGGTACATGTAAAAGTATGAGATTAGATCACTCCCTAACACCATATAGAAAAATAAGCTCAAAATGGATTAAAGATCTAAATGTAAGGCCAGACACTATAAAACTCTTAGAGGACATAGGCAGAACACTCTATGACATAAATCACAGCAAGATCCTTTTTGACCCACCTCCTAGAGAAATGAAAATAAAATCAAAAATAAACAAATGGGACCTAATGAAACTTCAAAACTTTTGCACAGCAAAGGAAACCATAAACAAGACCAAAAGACAACCCTCAGAATGGGAGAAAATATTTGCAAATGAAGCAACTGACAAAGGATTAATCTCCAAAATTTATAAGCAGCTCATGCAGCTCAATAACAAAAAAACAAACAACCCAATCCAAAAATGGGCAGAAGACCTAAGTAGACATTTCTCCAAAGAAGATATGCCAACAAACACATGAAAGAATGCTCAACATCATTAATCATTAGAGAAATGCAAATCAAAGCTACAATGAGATATCATCTCACACCAGTCAGAATGGCCATCATGAAAAAAATCTAGAAACAATAAATGCTGGAGAGGGTGTGGAGAAAAGGGAACACTCTTGCACTGCTGGTGGGAATGTGAATTGGTACAGCCACTATGGAGAACAGTATGGAGGTTCCTTAAAAAACTACAAATAGAACTACCATTTGACCCAGCAATCCCACTACTGGGCATATACCCTGAGAAAACCATAATTCAAAAGGAGTCATGTATCACAGTGTTCATTGCAACTCTATTTACAATAGCCCAGAGGTGGAAACAACCTAAGTGTCCATCATCACATGAATGGATAAAAAAGATGTGGCACATATATACAATGGAATATTACTCAGCCATAAAAAGAAATGAAATTGAGCTATTTGTAATGAGGTGGATGGACCTAGAGTCTGTCATACAGAGTGAGGTAAGTCAGAAAGAGAAAGACAAATACCGTATGCTAACACATATATATGGAATTTAAGAAAAAATAATGTCATGAAGAACCTAGGGGTAAGACAGGAATAAAGACACAGACCTACTAGAGAATGGACTTGAGGATATTGGGAGGGGGAAGGGTAAGCTGTGACGAGGTGAGAGAGTGGCATGGACATATATACACTACCAAATGTAAAATAGATAGCTAGTGGGAAGCAGCCGCCATAGCACAGGGAGATCACCTAGGTGGTTTGTGACCACCTAGAGCGGTGGGATAGGGAGGGTGGGAGGGAGGGAGACGCAAGAGGGAAGAGATATGGGAACATATGTATATGTATAACTGACTCACTTTGTTATAAAGCACAAACTAACACACCAATTTAAATCAATTATACTCCAATAAAGATGTAAAAAAAAAATAGAAAAATAGAAAAAAAAAGATATCAGAGGGAGTGAAGTAAAGTTGGAGTGAACGTGCTTGAGAGTGAATTATGGGAAAGGCGGTGATGAGGTCTAGATGACCCTGGAGTTAGGTGGCTGAATGGCATGAATGACAAGATCCTTGGAGAGAGGCAATCAAGGGACCAAGAACTCATTTTAATGAAAGGATCATCTCAGTGATAATGAGTTGACTAGAGAGGTTGACAGTGAGGCAAGAGCTAAAATCTTTGAGGACTGATGGAGAGTGACCTGGAGAGCTGTAGGTGACGGCAATTTGGAGGCATAGTGGCAGAACTGACAAAAGTATGAGCTTCCAAGGAGTTGCTGGGTTTAGGGAAGAAGAGAAAGCATGGTCTGGAAGTGGCCATGAAGTACACAAAGGACAGCTACAACTTCTGAGCCCAGGGATAGGAGACAAAAACAGTCACTACCTGAGGGGATTTTAGGGGAAGTAGTGTTTTCAGGGGAGAGCTGGGTTAGAGTTGCAGCAAGATGAGATTGAGGGTATAGGAAATTTTGTGGGGGTTCTGTTGTTTTTGTTTGGTTTTGGCCATGCTGCACAGCTTGTGGGATCTTAGTTCCCTGACCAGGGATCGAACCCGGGCCCTTGGCAGTGAGAGCATGGAGTCCTAACCACTGGACCGCCAGGGAATTCCCTAGGTGATTTTGTTGATACAGATTTGAATTCTGGAGGTTACAGCAAAAGTGACCATGACTACAGAGGGAAGAAAGATCGGGACAGATTATTAAGGGATTCCCAGAGCCTTCGGAAGTGAGCACTGGAGTAAAGCAGCATGATCTGGGAGTCTTGGCTTTCTTGAGTTTGCTGAAGTTAATAGGGATGGAGAATATGATGGGATTTTTCCTAGTGGATTCTTGGGCAGATAAGGGTGCAGAGGCTGGGAGTGCATCAAAGAGTGAAGTCAGGGCTCCTGCCCACAGCAGGTAGAGCTCTGAGGGTTCACGGTTCAGTCATTCTGACGGTGGCTTTGAGGCTGACGCAAATGTAGTGGCACCAGGGACCCTGGGGACTTTGACAGAGTCAGTGTATGCAATGGGGCTTTAGTGATGGGCAGAGGGAAGTTCTTGACGGCCTTCCATCAGTATGGGCAAAATAGTTTTCTCCATCTAAAAGAATAACAAATGTAACAAATGTTTCCCCTGGAGTTCACTCTTGGGAGCGTACACATCACTCTATGAAACCGGGATGCAGGGTGGGTCAGAGTCAGCCATAAAAAGAAATGAAATTGAGTTATTTGTAGTGAGGTGGATGGACCTAGAGTCTGTCATACAGAGTGAAGTAAGTCAGAAAGAGAAAAACAAATACAGTATGCTAACACATATATATGGAATATAAAAGAAAAAAATATGGTACCGATGAACCTAGTGGCAGGGCAGGAATAAAGACGCAGATGCAGAGAATGGACTTGAGGACGTGGGGAGGGGGAAGCTGGGGCGTAGTGAGAGTAGCATCGATATATATACACTACTGAATATAAAATAGTTAGCTAGTGGGAAGCAGCAGCTTAGCCCAGGGAGATCAGCTTAGTGCTTTGCGATGACCTAGAGAGGTGGGATAGGGAAGGTGGGAGGGAGGCTCAAGAGGGAGGGGATATGGGGACATGTGTATGCATATGGCTGATTCACTTTGTTGTACAACAGAAACTAACACAGCATTGTGAAGCAATTATACTCCAATAAAGATCTATTAAAAAAAAAAAAAAAGAAGATGCATGTTCCACAAACTACATAATGGAAGCAAACTAGTTAATTTAAAAAATTACTGGGGAATTCCCTGGCCGTCCAGTGGTGAGGACTCCACGCTTCCACTACAGGGGGCAAGGGTTCAATCCCTGCTAGGGGAACTAAGATCACACAGGCCGTGCTGGTGGCCAAAAAATAAAAAACCAACACAAAACAAAAACAAACAAACAAAACAAAAACAAAAAAACCACTTAAGATTCTTGGTTTTGTTGGCTTAGAATTTGGGAGATGAATAACTCTGAGATGGCTTAATATGAGTTTCATTGAGAAGGAGATAACTTTTTCATGGAAAATATTCACAGGCTTATTAAGTTGGAGCCCATCTTAGCAGGGCCTGGAAGAGTGTTTCCCAACACAGGAAGCTTATCTGTGTTGAATGTCCTCCCCGTAGGGCACTGATATCAGGCAGATCATCTGGTGGTTTTCTACCCATTACTTCTGCAAAGAAAATGTTAAAGGTAAATTGAGGAATTAAAGACTATGAATATCTTCTTTTCAAGGAGAATGACATTTAGGTTGGAAAATAAAGGAAAGCACTGCAGGGTAAGGGAAAATGGGTAGGACTTCTCTCCTCCTTTCCAGATCAGGAGCTGCTTCCATCTGCGTTCTCCCTCATGAGTCAGAAAAATAAAGGAGACAAAATCCAGTCTATTCCTATGCCTTGAGGCATGACTGTAACTAAACCATTAGGGGATGCACACTGAATCCTCTCTGACTAAAATTCAGTGTATAACTTACTGTTTGGGCCACATGCAGAAACCATCCATTCATAAATGGTCTTTTCCTCTGAACATTCACAGGCAGGCTCTGCTCAAGCAAGGAGGAAAGTTTAACTCACAGGATTATTAAAAATGAAACAGTACTTTAAATTTTTCCTTAAGTTAGCTGATAACATGCTGAGAATGATATCAGTTTTAGTCACTGAATTTTGAAAAATGAGACATTTTATTAACTTGATAGTTTACGAAGAGCAGTGCAAGTGTTGAGGTGTAGATAGCTTGCTTCTTACCTCATTGTTTGGGAGCCTGGAGTTAAACTATTGTCAGACAGTTTTGTCCTGCCTCCCCACCAGTGATGGATAGGATTGAAGCATTCATTTACTGTAAGCTCCTGTGACTCCTTACAAATGCTAATGGGAATAGTACTGTTGTTCCTTATAAAAACTAAAAATAGGATTACATTATGTCCCAGCAAGTCCATTCTGGATATATACCCAAAAGAGCTGAAAGCAGGATCTCAGAGACACTTGTGCTCTCTGTACACTCAGGTTCATGGCAGCATTATTCACAATAGCCAAAGGTGGAAGCAACCCAAATGTCCATTGACAGATGAATGGCTCAACAAAGTGTGGTGTATACATACAATGGAATATTATATAGTCTTAAAAAGGAAGGAAATTCTGACACATGCTACAGTGTGTATCTAACATATGCCAAGTGAAGTAAACCAGACACCAAAGAACAAACACTGTATGACTCCACTTATATGACTGGCCCAGAGGAGTCAAATTCGTAGACACAGAAAGTAGAAGGGTGGTTGCCAGGGGCTGGGGAAAGGGGAGAATGGGAAGTCATGGTTTAAGGAGTATAGATGGGGATGATGGAAACGTACTGGAGATGGATAGTGGTGATGACTGAATGATAATGTGAATGAAATGAATAACACTGAACTTAAAACTGGTTACAATGGTAAATTTTGTGTTATGTGTATTTTACCACAATTTAAAAAAATGCTAAAGGCTCTATGGATTTGCCTGTTCTGAGCATTCCATATCAATGAGCTCATACAGTATGTGGTCCTTTGTATCTGGCTTCTTTCACTTCCTGTAATGTTTCAAGGTTCATTCATGTTACAGTATGTGTCAATACTTCATCCACTTTTATTGCTGAATAATATTCCATTGTATGGATAAACCAACATTTTTTTCCAGGAGCTGGAGGGAAGAGGTAATGGAGAGTGACTTTTTTTTTTTTTTTTGGCCTCACCGCGTGGCTCGCTGAACCTTAGTTCCCCGACCAGGGATTGAACCCAGCCCGCGGAAAGGTCATATCAGGTTTGGAGGAATGGTCTGATCTTTCTTTCTGGTCATCTCTTTCTAATCATTCTCTTGATCCCTATAGAGCCAGGAAAGAGACTTAGTCTTTAAGATACAGTCAACACACACTACTATATATAAGATAGATAAACAACAAGCACCAACTGTATAGAACAGGGAATTCTACTCAATATTCTGTGATAATGTATATGAGAAAAGAATCTGAAAAAGAATGAATATATGTATATAAATGACTGAATCACTTTGCTGTACGGCTGAAACTAACACAACTAGACCCCAATAAATCAACTAGACCCCAATAAAATTAACAGAAAAAAGATACAGCCATTTCCTTTGCCCCACCTTGATGCTGCTCTCCAAAGACAGGGGAAAAGTGCCACTCAACCAATTGTCCAATTTCCTCACCAACATTTCATATTCTATTGTGAGCTATTATTAGGAAAAATGGGTCAATGAAAGAATAATTGACCTTTCCCCTCTCTGAACATCTTAGGGATAGTTTAGATGCACCTCCTGCTTTTCCTACTTAAGAGAAAGACACTCAGGGGAATTCCCTGGTGGTCCAGTGGTTAGGACTCCACGCTTTCACTGCCGAGGGCCCTGGGTTCCATCCCTGGTTGAGGAAATAGGATCCCGCAAGGCGCGGCCAAAAAATAAAAAGACACTCAGAGTGTGTGCTCAGAGGACCTGTCTTTATTATGCATCTTGATTTAAGAGACAACTTACCAAACAACAGGTCTTGAGATAAGGCTGAGCTCCCAATCCATCCACAGAGCTGGTGATTCCTTAGCTAATTAGATTGTACATTGAAGATGGTGGGCAGGGGGTATTAGTATTCCTGTAGTTGAACATACTGAATTGATGAGAAATTTAGTGTTTCTAGGACAGCAGAAGGTAAGAGAGTAAAAGAATAGGAATGTTTGCTGAGAAGCTTAATCCTTGAGGTTTGAGGCATTTACTGGAAGCAGAAAAGGGACACTTTAGAGAGAAAATCTCAGTTTTATGCTAGTTAATGTAAGAAACTTCAAGTATGTCAGATTGCTGACACCTCAAACTTTCTATGGCCAGCTGCTCAAAATATTTATCTCTTTATGAAAACTCCTTAAAATATTGTTAAAAAAAAATCTGTCCATTCAGGTATCTTTGCAGAGGTGAATAATATTTCAATATGTTTGTAAAAGCCAAATGCTTGGCCTGTGGCCTCACTGGGGGTGGGTGTTATCATGCTCCCACCAAAGAAAAATATCTATCTTATTTAAAAAAGAAATCTTTCATTTTATGCTCTATGGGAAAGTTTAAAATAGAGAAATATTATTTTCCTTAGAAGGCCTGATAAATAATTCAGACTAGCTATAAATCTTAATGAAAAAAAATCTTTTTTCTTTTTCAGTGAGTCTCAGTCCTCTGTCTGTAATGGAATATAGTTGTTCTTTGGCTATTCCACATCTAATCACAATACTTTCTGGAAATGGCCTCTGGTTTTCTTCTCTTTCTCATTCTCAATCTTTGTGATTCTGATGAAATATATTCCAAGGGTGGACATGTGACCCAAGGCTGGCCAATCAGACTGGGGATAGTGATTGGTTCAGAAAAGGAACATGATCCAAGTTAGACCAATTAGAGACAACAATGTTAATTTCAGGACATCATCGGTATCAACTGGTACATTTTCAAACAAGTTACCATTATAGGTAACTGGCGCTTAATCTTGCTTTGAAATCCTGGAAGCAAATGTAGGACACATACCTCAGAGTTATCCTACCGTAGGGGCAAAGGAATTGGGTATGTTTACCCCACCTCCCATCAGTCATTTGTTGAGGGCTACTGGTGGTGGTGGGAGAAGATCATTAATCCCTTGCATTTTGGGCTTGGGTGATCAGAGAAAACCCTCAGGCAAAGAAATACATTTGGAAGTTGGTCCTGCGTGTACTGAAATAGTAAAGGCATGGGGAATATGGGTGGGGCATATCCATCTACTGCCATAAATAATGATCTTAGTACAATACTTATTCCAGTTTATCCTAAACACTTGGTAAATATCAATTACTGATGATATTTATTCATTCAACAAATATATATTGTACTATGTACTAAGGTAGATTTATTGTGCTAGATGCTGGGAATAAAACAAGATAGAGAATATCCCATCCTTCAAGAAGCTGACAATCTATAATAGAGACGAACAAGTAAGCAAGAAATTATGTGCTAATGATAGGAAAGTACGCATTGCTGGGAGAACATGCATGAGAAGAACCTAACCCAGAATGTGTTTTCTAAGCACCTCCTCAACTTTTGGCAGCAGGAAGAAGACAGTTGGAAGAAGATTAAAAAAAAATAGGAGACAGAGGTGGGAAGGAAGTGGAGATTTTACTGTACATCCTTTTGTATTGTTGATTTCATACTATGTGCATGTATTAGGTATATTAAAAAGTTAACTTTTTGACGCAGACCTACTAGAGCATGGACTTGAGGATATGGGGGGGGGAAGGGTAAGCTGGGACAAAGTGAGAGAGTGGCATGGACATATATACACTACCAAATGTAAAACAGATAGCTAGTGGGAAGCAGCCACATAGCACAGGGAGATCAGCTCAGTGCTTTGTGACCCCCTAGAGGGGTGGGATAGGGAGGGTGGGAGGGAGGGAGATGCAAGAGAGAAGAGATATGGGGATATATGTATATGTATAGCTGATTCACTTTGTTATAAAGCAGAAACTAACACACCTTTGTAAAGCAATTATACTCCAATAAAGATGTTAAAGAAAAAGAAATGTAACCAAAAGAAAGTTGAGTTTCTATACAATATCATACAAAATAGATTTTATCTTAGAAATTATTTTTAAGGATAAGAGATGTCATTATATAATGATAAAAATTCACTTCTTAATAATGAAAGATATAAAAATTCTTAAGTGATACACCTCTAATAATAAACTGACCTCAAAATATGTAAAGAAAAATGTATGAAGCTATAGGAGAAACTGCACAATTATAATGGGAGGTTTCAGCACCTTTCTTCTGAAGTTTGATAGATAAAACAACAAAAAATTAGTAAGCAAATAAGACTTGAAGAACACAATTAGCAAGCTTTATTTACTAAACACATACAGAAGTTTGGACCCCCAAATTAGTCTAAACTTCTGCCATGCAAGACCTAATGCATTATTGGCTGCTCACACAGTTAAAAATTACCGAAAAAGACAGCTGCCATGCCAACATCAGATGTGTTTAGAACAGAGCAGGTAAACACCAGAGACTTAGAGGGAATGCTCTGGGTCTGTTATCAGTGCTCCCAGATGAGCTAGAAACACCAGGAGACCTTTTCCACCCTGATCATCTGAGAATTATCTAAATCTTGGAGTCATCCTTGAGACTCTTTTTTCTTTTCACCTCATATCCAATCTATTAGCAAATCCTATGGTTTCTATTTTCTAAATATATCTTGCAAATGAAACAGACTGTTTCTCACTACTTTCATTGCTAATATCCTAATCCGAGCTGCACTCATCTCTTGTCTGGACCACAGCTATGGGCTTTCGATTAGTTTCCCTACTCCCAGCTTGATCTTCTATAGGCGACTCTCAACACAACAACCAGAGTGATGTTTTAAAGCCAAAACTTACTTTGAATCACATTCACTACCCTGACTTCAGTTCTCCAGTGTTTTCCTGTCACGTTGGGAATGAATCCATTTTTTCCATGGTTTACAAGGCTCTGCATGGTCTGTCCCTCGGCGACCTCTCTGGGCTCATGCCCTGCTCCTGTCCCCCATCCCCTTCACTCCACTCTAGTCATACTGGCTCCTTGCTGTCCTTCAAGAACCATGCCCTCTCCTGCCTCTGGCCTTTGTGTAACTCTTCCACCTTCCTGGAACTCTCTTCTTCCATAGATGGGCCTTCCCAAACCCACTTTACCTAAAATAGCACACCTTGATCTTCTCTATATCTTTACCCTCTTTTATTTTTCTTCATTATTTTTAAGCATCTGATTTTATACATCTATTTAGCTATTTGTTAATTATCTGGTCATCCCACTAGAATGTAAGTTCTGGAGTTTATCTTCTTCGCTGTTGATTCCATAGCACATAAAATGATATATAACACTTAGTGAGTATTCGATACATTTTTTTCAAATGAATGAACGTTTTTTGTCTTACAAAGCATGGTTGAATGACAGGTATGAAGAATATACAGCACTGTAAACCTCCAATTTTCATCTTTCCTCCAATCCAGGCCAAACTGAGAATGTTTTAAAACATAAGTCTGTTCTTTATATTTTAAAATACACCCACACCTCAAAACCTCTGTATCATACATCTAAAGTTGAACTTTCTGAAGATGCATTCTCCGTCTGAAATAAAGGACTCCAGAGAAAATTATTATTTTGGGGGTAAGGACATAGATCATGAATCACGTTACTGATGATCATTCCTATACACTTACCCAAGAAATTCTCTCCACCATGGAAAACATTTTCTTGGCAGCAAGGACCTTGAATGTGAATGAGAAAAAATGAAAAATTTGCATACTGGGAAAAGAACTCCACACAGCTCTGGGTTTAAAGATTTCTTTCTCTTCCTACCTATATCCACGGTAGATTATAAAATCCCTCTCCAAGTTTTAGGAAATAGACAAGAGGAGAAAAGTATCATGTAGAAAGAGCATGACCCAGGAGAGTCTTCTTGCATGTCTTGAGTTATACACATTTGAACAATGGAAATTAGGGACAAGGTTAAAACAAAGAAGGCAAAAGTGAAAGAACTCTGCCAAGAAACAGAAAGCCTATAATCTAAGGGAAGAACTTAGAACAGTTGCAGTCAAAGTAACTCAAGTTCTCTACAAATACTGAATAAATGGTAGTATTTGAAAGTGGCCGGACAAATGTGGGTCAAAGTAAAATGAGGAATACATGGTGGATCAGAGGCACACAGATAAGACAATGAGCCATGAACATCCTGTTGGGCACTGGTTCATAAATTACTACACCCTCAAGACGGGGGCTTGGAGGTAAACCACAGGCCAACACTGGGTATCATGGCCGGTTCCTTGTTTAAATTACCTGAAAATAAACTGCTCATAATAGGGTTGCAGTTAATTTATCCATCTGTTGTCTCTGTAAAGAACTGAGCAAACACAATTCCTTTAGATGTTAAAGAGGTGAGCTGGGAGGTCTGCTCTGACATTTACATCCTCAGAGACAGAAATATAAGTGTAAAATGGCTCTCTAACCCTCATTTCTGTTTAGGAGATTGGTCCCTTCAATTGACACAATATATTTGGATTATTTAGTATTTAGACTAATTCTTCCTTGAAAGGAAACAGACTGAGAGTATATATTGAATTTTTCTGAATAATTACACAAATTTCCCACATTATTCTGTATGTCTGTATATTCAGGAAGTTTCTTCAAGTTTAATACATTTTTCTAAATTCAAAAAGTCACTCCATCAAATTTCAATGTTTTGATTCTCAGAAAAAAAGTTTAGCCAAACTACAATTTTTTTTTTTTTACTAAGAAACTGAGATAATAGTTGTGCTTTATATCACTGGAGAAGAATAAGAATTACTTAATTAAAATTAATTCCATAAATAAAAAAACTGGAAAAAAGAAGTCTGCAAAATCTCTATGGTTATTTTGACATGAAATCTCTATTACCTAAAACTGAATATGTCCATATTTAGTTTTCAAATATAGAATTACTTGTTTTAGAAAAAAGGAACCAGAAACAAGGTGTCTTACAATACATATAGTCTGATACCATTTAAATAAGCCTCAGGCATATAAACATATGTACTTATACATAACATTTATTGTTACTGGATTCCTTATGGTTGGACATTAAGGATGTTTCTTTTTATTTTTTCCTATTATAAACAAGCTAAAGAACACAGACTTGGTTTCCTAAGGAAAAGCTTTAACACGTTATGGAGATTAGACATTAAATTTTCAACTAACAATCAGTACATCAGTGTACGGGGATTATGGTTGATTTTTTTTTTCTTTGTGGATATCACTCTGGACTACACTTTTATTAAACATTTTTATACTTTATGTATCATGGATTTTATATTAATTTTTAGTTTTATAAAATATTGCATTAAACTATTATCTTGGTTGCTGAGTTTTTTTAAATTAAAAAGTTTTAATTTAAATTGGAGTATAGTTGATTAACAATGTGTTAGTTTCAGGTGTACAGCGAAGTGATTCCCTCATACATATGCATGTATCTATTCTTTTTCAAATTCTTTTCCCATTTAGGTTATTACAGAATATTTAGCAGAGTTCCCTGTGCTATACAGAAGGTCCTTATTGGTTATCTATTTTAAATATAGCAGTATGTACATGTCAATCCCCAACTCCCAATCTATCTCTCCCCCTACCCTTCCCCCCTGGTAACCATAAGTTCCTTCTCTAAGTCTGTGAGTCTGTTTCTGTTTTGTAAATAAGTTCATTTGTATCTTTTTTTTAGACAGCATATAAGCAATGTCATACAATAGTTGTCTTTCTCTGTCTGACTTATTTCACTTAGTGTGGTAATCTCCAGGTCCATCCATGTTGCTGCAAATGGCATTATTTCATTCTTTTTAATGACTAAAAAAATTTAATCCGCATTTTGTACTTTCTTAAAAAATAAATATATATTACTTGCTTAATAAAACAATAGTAAAGGGGACAAAAACAAGCAAAAAAAGAAAAAGAAACAAGGTGTCTTAGCATCTCCCAAATGTTACTGCATTCTGTCCACAGCTGACACCTATGATTTTCCTTACCCTTCTAACAACAAGAATCTGCATTTAATAAGGCATTCAGAATTCTGTGTTAACAAGAGATAATCGAGGATCAGGGTCCCTTCCCTAGCTTGTCCTCCTCCCCACAGTTAAATTTTGTAAAATACCCTACAGATATAGAGCATGAGAGAGAAAAAAGGAGAAACACCATGTGGTATAAGCTAATAATTATTTATATTCTTAATCAAAGGCTTGGCATTTTACATGCATGGTTCACTACTCTGGCCCACCCAGGCCCTGAAGCTATTTTCCTTTCTTCAAATTAGGAATTTGCTGAGCAAATCAAATGCTGATTCTGTATCTAAAATGATATGTTTTCTCTTTGTGCAAGTGATTAGTCCCACTAAGAAACTAATTGCCGCCATTTCAAATTGCACCAGTCGCAAAAAATCGCTTTCCTTAAGAAAGAATTCCAGCTATATCCATGATATTTTTTCACCCTTTTATTTATTTTATTTTATTTTTTTAGCTGTGCTGTGTGGCAGTGAAAGCGCAGAGTCCTAACTACTGGACTGCCGGGGAATTCCCTTCACCATCTTAAAGCCATGTTTTCATTCAGCTCTGTTGTTCCACCCATAAAAATGGCAAAGAGTAATTGTGAAGTGATAAGGCCAACATGGGTAAAATTTAAATGTGTATTTCCTTTGACAAGTGTGTTATCTCTTATCAATCTTATATGCATGTGGACACTTACATGCATGTTGAATTATTGAAGATAATACCTCAATATTGCCTTCAGTTTTACGTGTTGCCTATTCACAGGTTTAAGTTCTTTTGGCAAAAGGTCAACTAACTGCTCATTTTACCAAGTGATCCTAAGTAGTTTAGCCTCTTTTTGTCCTGTCCACCCTAACAAGTAGGTAGACTAAACAGCAATTTGCATACTATGATTTCAGGGCTGCTTCTCTTTCTCCACCATTGTCTTCTTTGCTAATGTTGGACCATTTACAACTAGACATTCACTTTGAGAAATTCTATTAAAATGCAGATTTTCCCAGAAAAAGTGATTCATGATACCTGCCTGATAGAGCAGCAAGTCAATTACACCTCAGTGTGAACAAATGTGTCAGAGCCTTTTCTGCGAGCTGGTTTTGAGGATGGTGGCAGCAGAAGACCCTGAAAGAAAAAGGGAATGAAGCAATCAGGATAAAGAAAGAGAAAAGACAGCGGATCCAGAGACAGTTCTTTTAAAGAGGTGTGCAGGCAGAGTGATATTTATATATATATATATATGTATAATATCACATCTTCTTTATCCATTCATCTGTTAATGGGCACTTGGGTTGCTTCCATATCTTGATATCGCAAATAACACTGCTATGAACACTGGGGACATGTATCTTTTTGAATTAGTGTTTTTCTTTCCCTCTGACAGAAACCCAGGAGTGGAATTGCTGGATCATACAGTAGTTCTGTTTTTAATTTTTTGAGGAATCTGCATACTGTTTTCCATAATGGCTGCACCAATTTACACTCCTACCAACAGTCCATGAGGGTTCCCTTTTCTCCACATCCTCGCCAACATTGTTATTTGTTGTCTTTTTGATAATTGCCATTCTGACAGATGTGAGGTGTTATCTCATTGTGGTTTTGATTTGCATTTCCCTGTTGATTAGTGATGTTGAGCATCTTTTTTGGTGCCTGTTGACCAGCTGTATGTATTCTTTGGAAAAATGTCTCTTCAGATCTTCTGTCCATTTTTAAATCAGATTGTTTGCTTTCTTGCTATTGAGTTGTGTGAGTTCTTTGTATTTTTTGGTATTAACCCCTTACCAGATATATTGTTTGCAAATATCTTCTCCCATTCAGTAGGCTTCCTTTTTATTTTATTAATAGTTTCCTTTGCTGTGCAAAAGCTTTTTAGTTTTATATAATTATGTTTGTTTATTTTTGTTTTTGTTTCCCCTGCCTGAGGAGACATACCTCAAAAAATGTTACTAAAGACCCATGTCAAAGAGAGTACTGCCTGTATTTTCTTCTAGAAGTTTTCTGGTTTCAGGTCTTACATTTAAGTCTTTAATCCATTTTGAATTTATTTTGGTGCATGGTGTGAGAGAGCAGTCCAGTTTGATTCTTTTGTAGGTAACTGTCCACTTTTCCCAACACCATTTATTGAAGAAGTTGTCTTTTCTCCATTGTATATTTTTGCCTCCTTTGTCATAGATTATTTGCCCATATATGTGTGGGTTTATTTCTGGTCTCTCTAGTCTGTTACATTGACTTATGTGTCTGCTTTTGTGCCAGCACCATACTGTTTTTATTGTTGTAGCTTTGTAGTATTGTTTGAAATCAGGGAGTGTGATACCTCCAACTTCATTCTTCTCTCTCAAGATTGTTTTGGCTATTTAGGGTTGGGGGGGAGTGGTCTTTTGTGTTTCCATACAAATTTTAGAATTATTTGTTTTAGTTCTGTGAAAAATGCCATTGGCATTTTGATAGGGATTGCATTGAATATGTAGATTCTATGTTATACATGAAAGTTGTTAAGAGAGTAAGTCATGAGTTCTCATCACAGAAAAAAATTTTTTCTATTTCTTTAATTTTGTATTTATATGACATAAGGGACATTCACTAAACTTACTGTGATAATCATTTCATGATTTATGTAAGTTAAATCAACATGCTGTACAGCTTAAATATATACATTGTTGTATGTCAATTATGTCTCAATAAAACTGGAGAAAAAACAAATAAATTTAAAAAATAAAGAGGTGTGCAGGATGTTCTCCTATGGAAAATGTCTTTATAGGGAAATCTTCAGTGAACAAAATGTACTGCCCCTGAAACTTCTTTGAGGGCTCTTGTTATTGAAGAATAATTAAAAGCTGCCCACTACTGCAACCTCCCATGTTTGGTCTCAGTAAGAACATCTCCAGTGATTCCTCCTCTCTTCTTGTGTTGCTGGAAGAAACTCAGCCAAATGATAGGGACAGTTATTTGGTAAAAGACTGAAGTTGTCAGAGGAATGAAGAATGGAAACAAGCAAAATTAAAATGAGTTTACCACCAGGGCTTTTAAACATCCCATGTGTAAGGGGAAGGAAACTTTAAACTTGCACTTAAATATTTAATGCCAACAGGAATCAGACATTTTGTGTGTGTGTTCACTGTAGTAATGCTTGATTCACTTAATGGTTTCAAATATGTAAGTGATTTACTTACAGGGTTTAGTGTTGCACAAAATGAACTGAGATTTAAGGGGAAACTTGTCTCTTTCTAATGCTATAGTACTTCTTTTCAGACTTACTTCTGTTCAAAATAATATTTTAAAATATAGCACTAGTGCTTATTTTAAGAACTAA